>NC_092758.1:94113741-94419741 GCF_047496795.1 Chiloscyllium punctatum
GCCCCTCTGATTCAGCCCCTCTGTTTCAGCCCCTCTGTTTCAGCCCCTCTGTTTCTCGCCCTCTGTTTCAGCCCCTCTGATTGTCGCCCTCTGTTTCAGCCCCTCTGTTTCTCGCCCTCTGCTTTAGCCCCTCTGATTCAGCCCCTCTGTTTCAGCCCCTCTGATTCAGCCCCTCTGATTCAGCCCCTCTGATTCAGCCCCTCTGTTTTTCGCCCTCTGTTTCAGCTCCTCTGTTTCAGCCCCTCTGTTTCTCGCCCTCTGTTTCAGCCCCTCTGTTTCTCGCCCTCTGTTTCAGCCCCTCTGTTTCAGCCCCTCTGTTTCAGCCCCTCTGTTTCTCGCCCTCTGTTTCAGCCCCTCTGTTTCTCGGCCTCTGTTTCAGCCCCTCTGTTTAAGCCCCTCTGTTTCAGCCCCTCTGTTTCTCGCCCTCTGTTTCAGCCCCTCTGTTTCAGCCCCTCTGTTTCAGCCCCTCTGATTCAGCCCCTCTGTTTCAGCCCCTCTGTTTCTCGCCCTCTATTTCTCACCCTCTGTTTCTCACCCTCTGTTTCAGCCCCTCTGTTTTTCGCCCTCTGTTTCAGCCCCTCTGTTTCTTGCCCTCTGATTCAGGCTCTCTTTTTCAGCCCGTCTGTTTCAGCCCCTCTGTTTCAGCCCCTCTGTTTCTCGCCCTCTGTTTCAGCCCCTCTGATTCTCGCCCTCTGTTTCAGCCCCTCTGTTTCTCGCCCTCTGTTTCAGCCCCTCTGATTCAGCCCCGCTGTTTCAGCCCCTCTGATTCAGCCCCTCTGATTCAGCCCCTCTGATTCAGCCCCTCTGTTTCTCGCCCTCTGTTTCAGCCCCTCTGTTTCTCGCCCTCTGTTTCAGCCCCTCTGTTTCTCGCCCTCTGTTTCAGCCCCTCTGATTCAGCCCCTCTGTTTCAGCCCCTCTGTTTCAGTCACTCTGTTTCAGCCCCTCTGATTCAGCCCCTCTGTTTCTCGCCCTCTGTTTCAGCCCCTCTGTTTCAGCCCCTCTGTTTCAGCCCCTCTGTTTCTCGCCCTCTGTTTCAGCCCCTCTGTTTCTCGCCCTCTGTTTCAGGCCCTCTGTTTCTCGCCCTCTGTTTCAGCCCCTCTGATTCAGCCCCTCTGTTTCAGCCCCTCTGATTCAGCCCCTCTGTTTCAGCCCCTCTGTTTCAGCCCCTCTGTTTCAGCCCCTCTGTTTCTCGCACTCTGTTTCTCGCCCGCTGTTTCAGCCCCTTTGTTTCTCCCCCTCTGTTTCAGCCCCACTGTTTCAGCCCCTCTGATTCAGCCCCTCTGATTCAGCCCCTCTGTTTCTCGCCCTCTGTTTCAGCCCCTCTGTTTCTCGCCCTCTGTTTCAGCCCCTCTGTTTCTCGCCCTCTGTTTCAGCCCCTCTGTTTCAGCCCCTCTGTTTCTCGCCCTCTGTGTCTGCCACTCTATTTTTCGCCCTCTGTTTAAGCCACGCTGTTTCTCGCCCTCTGGTTCAGCCCCGCTGATTCAGTCCCTCTGTTTCAGCCCCTCTGAATCAGCCCCTCTGATTCAGCCCCTCTGTTTCAGCCCCTCTGTTTCAGCCCCTCTGTTTCGCGCCCTCTGTTTCAGCCCCTCTGATTGTCGCCCTCTGTTTCAGCCCCTCTGTTTCTCGCCCTCTGCTTTAGCCCCTCTGATTCAGCCCCTCTGTTTCAGCCCCTCTGATTCAGCCCCTCAGATTCAGCCCCTCTGATTCAGCCCCTCTGTTTTTCGCCCTCTGTTTCAGCTCCTCTGTTTCAGCCCCTCTGTTTCTCGCCCTCTGTTTCAGCCCCTCTGTTTCTCGCCCTCTGTTTCAGCCCCTCTGTTTCAGCCCCTCTGTTTCAGCCCCTCTGTTTCTCGCCCTCTGTTTCAGCCCCTCTGTTTATCGCCCTCTGTTTCAGCCCCTCTGTTTAAGCCCCTCTGTTTCAGCCCCTCTGTTTCTCGCCCTCTGTTTCAGCCCCTCTGTTTCAGCCCCTCTGTTTCAGCCCCACTGTTTCAGCCCCTCTGTTTCTCGCCCTCTGTTTCAGACCCCTCTGTTTCTCGCCCTCTGTTCAGCCCCTATGTTTTTCGCCCTCTGTTTCAGCCTCTCTGTTTCTCGCCCTCTGTTTCAGCCCCTCTGTTTCAGCCCCTCTGTTATCGCCCTCTGTTTCTGCCCCTCTGTTTCTCGCCCTCTGTTTCAGCCCCTATGTTTCTCGCCCTCTGTTACAGCCCCGCTGATTTATCACCTCTGTTTCAGCCCCTCTGAATCAGCCCCTCTGATTCAGCCATACTGTTTCAGCCCCTCTGTTTCAGCCCCTCTGTTTCTCGCCCTCTGTTTCAGCCCATCTGATTCTCGCCCTCTGTTTCAGCCCTTCTGTTTCTCGCCCTCTGTTTCAGCACCTCTGATTCAGCCCCTCAGCTTCAGCCCCTCTGATTCAGCCCCTCTGATTCAGCACCTCTGATTCAGCCCCTCTGTTTCTCGCCCCCTGTTTCAGCCCCTCGGTTTCAGCCCCTCAGTTTCAGTGCCTCTGTTTCTCGCTCTCTGTTTCAGCCCCTCTGTTTCTCGCCCTCTGATTCAGCCCCGCTGATTCAGCCCCTCTGTTTCAGCCCCTCTGAATCAGCCCCTCTGATTCAGCCCCTCTGTTTCAGCATCTCTGTTTCAGCCCCTCTGTTTCTCGCCCTCTGTTTCAGCCCATCTGATTCTCGCCCTCTGTTTCAGCCCTTCTGATTCTCGCCCTCTGTTTCAGCCCCTCTGATTCAGCCCCTCTGTTTCAGCCCCTCTGATTCAGCCCCTCTGATTCAGCCCCTCTGATTCAGCCCCTCTGTTTCTCGCCCTCTGTTTCAGCCCCTAGGTTTCAGCCCCTCTGTTTCAGCGCCTCTGTTTCTCGCCCTCTGTTTCAGCCCCTCTGTTTCTCGGCCTCTGTTTCAGCCCCTCTGATTCAGCCCCTCTGTTTCAGCCCCTATGTTTCTCCCCCTCTGTTCCAGCCCCTCTGTTTCAGTCCCTCTGTTTAAGCCACTCTGTTTCAGCCCCTCTGTTTCAGCCCCTCTGTTTCTCGCCCTCTGTTTCAGCCGCACTGTTTCTCGCCCTCTGTTTCAGCCCCTCTGTTTCAGCCCGTCTGTTTCAGCCACTCTGTTTCTCGCCCTCTGTTTCAGCCCCTCTGTTTCAGCCCCTCTGATTCAGTCCATCTGTTTCTCGCCCTCTGTTTCAGCCCCTCTGTTTCTCGCCCTCTGTTTCAGCCCCTCTGATTCAGCCCCTCTGATTCAGCCCCTCTGTTTCCCGCCCCTCTGTTTCAGCCACTCTGTTTCTCGCCCTCTGTTTCAGCCCCTCTGTTTTTCGCCCTCTGTTTGAGCCCCTCTGTTTCTTGCCCTCTGATTCAGGCTCTCTTTTTCAGCCCGTCTGCTTCAGCCCCTCTGTTTCAGCCCCTCTGTTTCTCGCCCTCTGTTTCAGCCCCTCTGATTCTCGCCCTCTGTTTCAGCCCCTCTGTTTCTCGCCCTCTGTTTCAGCCCCTCTGATTCTGCCCCTTTGTTTCAGCCCCTCTGATTCAGCCCCTCTGATTCAGCCCCTCTGATTCAGCCCCTCTGTTTCTCGCCCTCTGTTTCAGCCCCTCTGTTTCAGCTCCTCTGTTTCAGCCCCTCTGTTTCTCACCCTCTGTTTCAGCCCCTCTGATTCAGCCCCTCTGATTCAGCCCCTCTGATTCAGCCCCTCTGTTTCCCGCCCCTCTGTTTCAGCCCCTCTGTTTCCCGCCCCTCTGTTTCAGCACCTCTGTTTCTCGCCCTCTGTTTCAGCCCCTCAGTTTCTCGACATCTGTTTCAGCCCCACTGTTTCAGCGCCTCTGTTTCAGCCCCTCTGTTTCAGCCCCTCTGAATAAGCCCCTCTGATTCAGCCCCTCTGTTTCAGCCCCTCTGTTTCAGCCACCCTGTTTCTCGCCCTCTGTTTCAGCCCCGCTGATTCAGCCCCACTGTTTCAGCCCCTCTGAATAAGCCCCTCTGATTCAGCCCCTCTGTTTCAGCCCCTCTGTTTCAGCCCCTCTGTTTCTCGCCCTCTGTTTTTGCCCCTCTGATTCAGCCCCTCTGTTTCAGCCCCTCTAATTCAGCCCCTCTGTTTCTCACCCTCTGTTTCAGCCCCTCTGTTTCCCGACCCTCTGTTTCAGCCCCTCTGTTACTCGCCCTCTGTTTCAGCCCCTCTGTTTCTCGCCCTCTGTTTCAGCCCCTCTGTTTCAGCCCCTCTGTTTCTCGCCCTCTGTGTCTGCCACTCTATTTCTCGCCCTCTGTTTAAGCCACGCTGTTTCTCGCCCTCTGTTTCAGCCCCGCTGATTCAGTCCCTCTGTTTCAGCCCCTCTGAATCAGCCCCTCTGATTCAGCCCCTCTGTTTCAGCCCCTCTGTTTCAGCCCCTCTGTTTCTCGCCCTCTGTTTCAGCCCCTCTGATTGTCGCCCTCTGTTTCAGCCCCTCTGTTTCTCGCCCTCTGCTTTAGCCCCTCTGATTCAGCCCCTCTGTTTCAGCCCCTCTGATTCAGCCCCTCTGATTCAGCCCCTCTGATTCAGCCCCTCTGTTTTTCGCCCTCTGTTTCAGCTCCTCTGTTTCAGCCCCTCTGTTTCTCGCCCTCTGTTTCAGCCCCTCTGTTTCTCGCCCTCTGTTTCAGCCCCTCTGTTTCAGCCCCTCTGTTTCAGCCCCTCTGTTTCTCGCCCTCTGTTTCAGCCCCTCTGTTTCTCGGCCTCTGTTTCAGCCCCTCTGTTTAAGCCCCTCTGTTTCAGCCCCTCTGTTTCTCGCCCTCTGTTTCAGCCCCTCTGTTTCAGCCCCTCTGTTTCAGCCCCTCTGATTCAGCCCCTCTGTTTCAGCCCCTCTGTTTCTCGCCCTCTATTTCTCACCCTCTGTTTCTCACCCTCTGTTTCAGCCCCTCTGTTTTTCGCCCTCTGTTTCAGCCCCTCTGTTTCTTGCCCTCTGATTCAGGCTCTCTTTTTCAGCCCGTCTGTTTCAGCCCCTCTGTTTCAGCCCCTCTGTTTCTCGCCCTCTGTTTCAGCCCCTCTGATTCTCGCCCTCTGTTTCAGCCCCTCTGTTTCTGGCCCTCTGTTTCAGCCCCTCTGATTCAGCCCCGCTGTTTCAGCCCCTCTGATTCAGCCCCTCTGATTCAGCCCCTCTGATTCAGCCCCTCTGTTTCTCGCCCTCTGTTTCAGCCCCTCTGTTTCTCGCCCTCTGTTTCAGCCCCTCTGTTTCTCGCCCTCTGTTTCAGCCCCTCTGATTCAGCCCCTCTGTTTCAGCCCCTCTGTTTCAGTCACTCTGTTTCAGCCCCTCTGATTCAGCCCCTCTGTTTCTCGCCCTCTGTTTCAGCCCCTCTGTTTCAGCCCCTCTGTTTCAGCCCCTCTGTTTCTCGCCCTCTGTTTCAGCCCCTCTGTTTCTCGCCCTCTGTTTCAGGCCCTCTGTTTCTCGCCCTCTGTTTCAGCCCCTCTGATTCAGCCCCTCTGTTTCAGCCCCTCTGATTCAGCCCCTCTGTTTCAGCCCCTCTGTTTCAGCCCCTCTGTTTCAGCCCCTCTGTTTCTCGCCCTCTGTTTCTCGCCCGCTGTTTCAGCCCCTTTGTTTCTCCCCCTCTGTTTCAGCCCCACTGTTTCAGCCCCTCTGATTCAGCCCCTCTGATTCAGCCCCTCTGTTTCTCGCCCTCTGTTTCAGCCCCTCTGTTTCTCGCCCTCTGTTTCAGCCCCTCTGTTTCTCGCCCTCTGTTTCAGCCCCTCTGTTTCAGCCCCTCTGTTTCTCGCCCTCTGTGTCTGCCACTCTATTTTTCGCCCTCTGTTTAAGCCACGCTGTTTCTCGCCCTCTGGTTCAGCCCCGCTGATTCAGTCCCTCTGTTTCAGCCCCTCTGAATCAGCCCCTCTGATTCAGCCCCTCTGTTTCAGCCCCTCTGTTTCAGCCCCTCTGTTTCGCGCCCTCTGTTTCAGCCCCTCTGATTGTCGCCCTCTGTTTCAGCCCCTCTGTTTCTCGCCCTCTGCTTTAGCCCCTCTGATTCAGCCCCTCTGTTTCAGCCCCTCTGATTCAGCCCCTCAGATTCAGCCCCTCTGATTCAGCCCCTCTGTTTTTCGCCCTCTGTTTCAGCTCCTCTGTTTCAGCCCCTCTGTTTCTCGCCCTCTGTTTCAGCCCCTCTGTTTCTCGCCCTCTGTTTCAGCCCCTCTGTTTCAGCCCCTCTGTTTCAGCCCCTCTGTTTCTCGCCCTCTGTTTCAGCCCCTCTGTTTATCGCCCTCTGTTTCAGCCCCTCTGTTTAAGCCCCTCTGTTTCAGCCCCTCTGTTTCTCGCCCTCTGTTTCAGCCCCTCTGTTTCAGCCCCTCTGTTTCAGCCCCACTGTTTCAGCCCCTCTGTTTCTCGCCCTCTGTTTCAGACCCCTCTGTTTCTCGCCCTCTGTTCAGCCCCTATGTTTTTCGCCCTCTGTTTCAGCCTCTCTGTTTCTCGCCCTCTGTTTCAGCCCCTCTGTTTCAGCCCCTCTGTTATCGCCCTCTGTTTCTGCCCCTCTGTTTCTCGCCCTCTGTTTCAGCCCCTACGTTTCTCGCCCTCTGTTACAGCCCCGCTGATTTATCACCTCTGTTTCAGCCCCTCTGAATCAGCCCCTCTGATTCAGCCATACTGTTTCAGCCCCTCTGTTTCAGCCCCTCTGTTTCTCGCCCTCTGTTTCAGCCCATCTGATTCTCGCCCTCTGTTTCACCCCTTCTGTTTCTCGCCCTCTGTTTCAGCACCTCTGATTCAGCCCCTCAGCTTCAGCCCCTCTGATTCAGCCCCTCTGATTCAGCACCTCTGATTCAGCCCCTCTGTTTCTCGCCCCCTGTTTCAGCCCCTCGGTTTCAGCCCCTCAGTTTCAGTGCCTCTGTTTCTCGCTCTCTGTTTCAGCCCCTCTGTTTCTCGCCCTCTGATTCAGCCCCGCTGATTCAGCCCCTCTGTTTCAGCCCCTCTGAATCAGCCCCTCTGATTCAGCCCCTCTGTTTCAGCATCTCTGTTTCAGCCCCTCTGTTTCTCGCCCTCTGTTTCAGCCCATCTGATTCTCGCCCTCTGTTTCAGCCCTTCTGATTCTCGCCCTCTGTTTCAGCCCCTCTGATTCAGCCCCTCTGTTTCAGCCCCTCTGATTCAGCCCCTCTGATTCAGCCCCTCTGATTCAGCCCCTCTGTTTCTCGCCCTCTGTTTCAGCCCCTAGGTTTCAGCCCCTCTGTTTCAGCGCCTCTGTTTCTCGCCCTCTGTTTCAGCCCCTCTGTTTCTCGGCCTCTGTTTCAGCCCCTCTGATTCAGCCCCTCTGTTTCAGCCCCTATGTTTCTCCCCCTCTGTTCCAGCCCCTCTGTTTCAGTCCCTCTGTTTAAGCCACTCTGTTTCAGCCCCTCTGTTTCAGCCCCTCTGTTTCTCGCCCTCTGTTTCAGCCGCACTGTTTCTCGCCCTCTGTTTCAGCCCCTCTGTTTCAGCCCGTCTGTTTCAGCCACTCTGTTTCTCGCCCTCTGTTTCAGCCCCTCTGTTTCAGCCCCTCTGATTCAGTCCATCTGTTTCTCGCCCTCTGTTTCAGCCCCTCTGTTTCTCGCCCTCTGTTTCAGCCCCTCTGATTCAGCCCCTCTGATTCAGCCCCTCTGTTTCCCGCCCCTCTGTTTCAGCCACTCTGTTTCTCGCCCTCTGTTTCAGCCCCTCTGTTTTTCGCCCTCTGTTTGAGCCCCTCTGTTTCTTGCCCTCTGATTCAGGCTCTCTTTTTCAGCCCGTCTGCTTCAGCCCCTCTGTTTCAGCCCCTCTGTTTCTCGCCCTCTGTTTCAGCCCCTCTGATTCTCGCCCTCTGTTTCAGCCCCTCTGTTTCTCGCCCTCTGTTTCAGCCCCTCTGATTCTGCCCCTTTGTTTCAGCCCCTCTGATTCAGCCCCTCTGATTCAGCCCCTCTGATTCAGCCCCTCTGTTTCTCGCCCTCTGTTTCAGCCCCTCTGTTTCAGCTCCTCTGTTTCAGCCCCTCTGTTTCTCACCCTCTGTTTCAGCCCCTCTGATTCAGCCCCTCTGATTCAGCCCCTCTGATTCAGCCCCTCTGTTTCCCGCCCCTCTGTTTCAGCCCCTCTGTTTCCCGCCCCTCTGTTTCAGCACCTCTGTTTCTCGCCCTCTGTTTCAGCCCCTCAGTTTCTCGACATCTGTTTCAGCCCCACTGTTTCAGCGCCTCTGTTTCAGCCACTCTGTTTCAGCCCCTCTGTTTCTCGCCCTCTGTTTCAGCCCCTCTGTTTCTCGCCCTCTGTTTCAGCCCCTCTGATTCAGCCCCTCTGTTTCAGCCCCTCTGTTTCTCCGCCTCTTTTCCAGCCCCTCTGTTTCAGCCCCTCTGTTTCAGTCACTCTGTTTCAGCCCCTCTGTTTCAGCCCCTCTGTTTCTCGCCCTCTGTTTCAGCCCCTCTGTTTCTCGCCCTCTGTTTCAGCCCCTCTGTTTCAGCCCGTCTGTTTCAGCCACTCTGTTTCTCGCCCTCTGTTTCAGCCCCTCTGTTTCTCACCATCTGTTTCAGCCCCTCTGATTCAGCCACTCTGTTTCTCGCCCTCTGTTTCAGCCCCTCTGTTTCTCGCCCTCTGTTTCAGCCCCTCTGTTTCAGCCCCTCTGTTTCAGCCCCTCTGTTTCTCGCCCTCTGTTTCAGCCCCTCTGTTTCTCGCCCTCTGTTTCAGCCCTTCTGATTCTGCCCCTCTGTTTCAGCACCTCTGTTTCAGCCCCTCTGTTTCAGCCCCTCTGTTTCTCGCCCTCTGTTTCTCGCCCGCTGTTTCAGCCCCTTTGTTTCTCGCCCTCTGTTTCAAACCCAATGTTTCAGCCCCTCTGATTCAGCCGCTCTGATTCAGCCCCTCTGTTTCTCGCCCTCTGTTTCAGCCCCTCTGTTTCAGCCCCTCTGTTTCTCGCCCTCTGTTTCAGCCCCTCTGTTTCTCGCCCTCTGTTTCAGCCCCACTGTTTCAGCCCCTCTGATTCAGCCCCTCTGATTCAGCCCCTCTGTTTCTTGCCCTCTGTTTCAGCCCCTCTGTTTCAGCCCCTCTGATTCAGCCCCTCAGTTTCAGCCCCTCTGATTCAGCCCCTCTGTTTCAGCCCTCTGTTTCTCGCCCTCTATTTCTCACCCTCTGTTTCTCGCCCTCTGTTTCAGCCCCTCTGTTTTTCGCCCTCTGTTTCAGCCCCTCTGTTTCTTGCCCTCTGATTCAGGCTCTCTTTTTCAGCCCGTCTGCTTCAGCCCCTCTGTTTCAGCCCCTCTGTTTCTCGCCCTCTGTTTCAGCCCCTCTGATTCTCGCCCTCTGTTTCAGCCCCTCTGTTTCTCGCCCTCTGTTTCAGCCCCTCTGATTCAGCCCCTCTGTTTCAGCCCCTCTGATTCAGCCCCTCTGATTCAGCCCCTCTGATTCAGCCCCTCTGTTTCTTCCCCTCTGTTTCAGCCCCTCTGTTTCAGCCCCTCTGTTTCAGCCCCTCTGTTTCTCACCCTCTGTTTCAGCCCCTCTGATTCAGCCCCTCTGATTCAGCCCCTCTGATTCAGCCCCTCTGTTTCCCGCCCCTCTGTTTCAGCACCTCTGTTTCTCGCCGTCTGTTTCAGCCCCTCAGTTTCTCGACATCTGTTTCAGCCCCACTGTTTCAGCCCCTCTGTTTCAGCCACTCTGTTTCAGCCCCTCTGTTTCTCGCCCTCTGTTTCAGCCCCTCTGTTTCTCGCCCTCTGTTTCAGCCCCTCTGATTCAGCCCCTCTGTTTCAGCCCCTCTGTTTCTCCGCCTCTTTTCCAGCCCCTCTGTTTCAGCCCCTCTGTTTCAGTCACTCTGTTTCAGCCCCTCTGTTTCAGCCCCTCTGTTTCTCGCCGTCTGTTTCAGTCCTCTGTTTCTCGCCCTCTGTTTCAGCCCCTCTGTTTCAGCCCGTCTGTTACAGCCACTCTGTTTCTCGCCCTCTGTTTCAGCCCCTCTGTTTCTCGCCCTCTGTTTCAGCCCCTCTGTTTCTCGCCCTCTGTTTCTCGCCCTCTGTTTCAGCCCCTCTGATTCTCGCCCTCTGTTTCAGCCCCTCTGTTTCAGCCCCTCTGTTTCAGCCCCTCTGTTTCTCGCCCTCTGTTTCAGACCCTCTGTTTCTCGCCCTCTGTTTCAGCCCTTCTGATTCTGCCCCTCTGTTTCAGTACCTCTGTTTCAGCCCCTCTGTTTCAGCCCCTCTGTTTCTCGCCCTCTGTTTCTCGCCCGCTGTTTCAGCCCCTTTGTTTCTCGCCCTCTGTTTCAGCCCCACTGTTTCAGCCCCTCTGATTCAGCCGCTCTGATTCAGCCCCTCTGTTTCTCGCCCTCTGTTTCAGCCCCTCTGTTTCAGCCCCTTTGTTTCTCGCCCTCTGTTTCAGCCCCTCTGTTTCTCGCCCTCTGTTTCAGCCCCACTGTTTCAGCCCCTCTGATTCAGCCCCTCGGATTCAGCCCCTCTGTTTCTCGCTCTCTGTTTCAGCCCCTCTGTTCCAGCCCCTCTGTTTCAGCTCCTCTGTTTCTCGCCCTCTGTTTCAGCCCCTCTGTTTCTCGCCCTCTGTTTCAGCCCCTTTGTTTCAGCCCCTTTGTTTCTCGCCCTCTGTTTCTGCTGCTCTGTTTCTCGCCCGCTGTTTCGGCCCCGCTGATTCAGCCCCTCTGTTTCAGCCCCTCTGAATCAGCCACTCTGATTCAGCCCCTCTGTTTCAGCCCCTCTGTTTCAGCCCCTCTGTTTCTCGCCCTCTGTTTCAGCCCCTCTGATTCTCGCCCTCTGTTTCAGCCCCTCTGTTTCTCCCCCTCTGTTTTAGCCCCTCTGATTCAGCCCCTCTGTTTCAGCCCCTCTGATTCAGCCCCTCTGATTCAGCCCCTCTGATTCAGCTCCTCTGTTTCTCGCCCTCTGTTTCAGCCTCTCTGTTTCAGCCCCTCTGTTTCAGCCCCTCTGTTTCTCACCCTCTGTTTCAGCCCCTCTGATTCAGCCCCTCTGATTCTGCCCCTCTGATTCAGCCCCTCTGTTTCCCGCCCCTCTGTTTCAGCCCCTCTGTTTCTCGCCCTCTGTTTCAGCCCCTCTGTTTCTCGCCCACTGTTTCAGCCCCTCTGTTTCAGCCCCTCTGTTTCAGCCCCTCTGAATAAGCCCCTCTGATTCAGCCCCTCTGTTTCAGCCCCTCTGTTTCAGCCCCTCAGTTTCTCGCCCTCTGTTTTTGCCCCTCTGATTCAGCCCCTCTGTTTCAGCCCCTCTGAATAAGCCCCTCTGATTCAGCCCCTCTGTTTCAGCCCCTCTGTTTCAGCCACCCTGTTTCTCGCCCTCTGTTTCAGCCCCGCTGATTCATCCCCACTGTTTCAGCCCCTCTGAATAAGCCCCTCTGATTCAGCCCCTCTGTTTCAGCCCCTCTGTTTCAGCCCCTCTGTTTCTCGCCCTCTGTTTTTGCCCCTCTGATTCAGCCCCTCTGTTTCAGCCCCTCTGATTCAGCCCCTCTGTTTCTCACCCTCTGTTTCAGCCCCTCTGTTTCCCGACCCTCTGTTTCAGCCCCTCTGTTTCTCACCCTCTGTTTCAGCCCCTCTGTTTCCCGACCCTCTGTTTCAGCCCCTCTGTTTCTCGCCCTCTGTTTCAGCCCTTCTGATTCTGCCCCTCTGTTTCAGCACCTCTGTTTCAGCCCCTCTGTTTCAGCCCCTCTGTTTCTCGCCCTCTGTTTCTCGCCCGCTGTTTCAGCCCCTTTGTTTCTCGCCCTCTGTTTCAGCCCCACTGTTTCAGCCCCTCTGATTCAGCCGCTCTGATTCAGCCCCTCTGTTTCTCGCCCTCTGTTTCAGCCCCTCTGTTTCAGCCCCTCTGTTTCTCGCCCTCTGTTTCAGCCCCTCTGTTTCTCGCCCTCTGTTTCAGCCCCACTGTTTCAGCCCCTCTGATTCAGCCCCTCTGATTCAGCCCCTCTGTTTCTCGCCCTCTGTTTCAGCCCCTCTGTTTCAGCCCCTCTGATTCAGCCCCTCAGTTTCAGCCCCTCTGATTCAGCCCCTCTGTTTCAGCCCCTCTGTTTCTCGCCCACTATTTCTCACCCTCTGTTTCTCGCCCTCTGTTTCAGCCCCTCTGTTTTTCGCTCTCTGTTTCAGCCCCTCTGTTTCTTGCCCTCTGATTCAGGCTCTCTTTTTCAGCCCGTCTGCTTCAGCCCCTCTGTTTCAGCCCCTCTGTTTCTCGCCCTCTGTTTCAGCCCCTCTGATTCTCGCCCTCTGTTTCAGCCCCTCTGTTTCTCGCCCTCTGTTTCAGCCCCTCTGATTCAGCCCCTCTGTTTCAGCCCCTCTGATTCAGCCCCTCTGATTCAGCCCCTCTGATTCAGCCCCTCTGTTTCTCGCCCTCTGTTTCAGCCCCTCTGTTTCAGCCCCTCTGTTTCAGCCCCTCTGTTTCTCACCCTCTGTTTCAGCCCCTCTGATTCAGCCCCTCTGATTCAGCCCCTCTGATTCATCCCCTCTGTTTCCCGCCCCTCTGTTTCAGCACCTCTGTTTCTCGCCGTCTGTTTCAGCCCCTCAGTTTCTCGACATCTGTTTCAGCCCCACTGTTTCAGCCCCTCTGTTTCAGCCACTCTGTTTCAGCCCCTCTGTTTCTCGCCCTCTGTTTCAGCCCCTCTGTTTCTCGCCCTCTGATTCAGCCCCTCTGTTTCAGCCCCTCTGTTTCTCCGCCTCTTTTCCAGCCCCTCTGTTTCAGCCCCTCTGTTTCAGTCACTCTGTTTCAGCCCCTCTGTTTCAGCCCCTCTGTTTCTCGCCCTCTGTTTCAGTCCCTCTGTTTCTCGCCCTCTGTTTCAGCCCCTCTGTTTCAGCCCGTCTGTTTCAGCCACGCTGTTTCTCGCCCTCTGTTTCAGCCCCTCTGTTTCTCACCCTCTGTTTCAGCCCCTCTGATTCAGCCCCTCTGTTTCTCGCCCTCTGTTTCAGCCCCTCTGTTTCTCGCCCTCTGTTTCTCGCCCTCTGTTTCAGCCCCTCTGTTTCTCGCCCTCTGTTTCAGCCCCTCTGTTTCAGCCCCTCTGTTTCAGCCCCTCTGTTTCTCGCCCTCTGTTTCAGACCCTCTGTTTCTCGCCCTCTGTTTCAGCCCTTCTGATTCTGCCCCTCTGTTTCAGCACCTCTGTTTCAGCCCCTCTGTTTCAGCCCCTCTGTTTCTCGCCCTCTGTTTCTCGCCCGCTGTTTCAGCCCCTTTGTTTCTCGCCCTCTGTTTCAGCCCCACTGTTTCAGCCCCTCTGATTCAGCCGCTCTGATTCAGCCCCTCTGTTTCTCGCCCTCTGTTTCAGCCCCTCTGTTTCAGCCCCTCTGTTTCTCGCCCTCTGTTTCAGCCCCTCTGTTTCTCGCCCTCTGTTTCAGCCCCACTGTTTCAGCCCCTCTGATTCAGCCCCTCGGATTCAGCCCCTCTGTTTCTCGCCCTCTGTTTCAGCCCCTCTGTTTCAGCCCCTCTGTTTCAGCTCCTCTGTTTCTCGCCCTCTGTTTCAGCCCCTCTGTTTCTCGCCCTCTGTTTCAGCCCCTTTGTTTCAGCCCCTTTGTTTCTCGCCCTCTGTTTCTGCCGCTCTGTTTCTCGCCCGCTGTTTCGGCCCCGCTGTTTCTCGCCCTCTGTTACAGCCTCGCTGATTCAGCCCCTCTGTTTCAGCCCCTCTGAATCAGCCCCTCTGATTCAGCCCCTCTGTTTCAGCCCCTCTGTTTCAGCCCCTCTGTTTCTCGCCCTCTGTTTCAGCCCCTCTGATTCTCGCCCTCTGTTTCAGCCCCTCTGTTTCTCGCCCTCTGTTTTAGCCCCTCTGATTCAGCCCCTCTGTTTCAGCCCCTCTGATTCAGCCCCTCTGATTCAGCCCCTCTGATTCAGCTCCTCTGTTTCTCGCCCTCTGTTTCAGCCTCTCTGTTTCAGCTCTTCTGTTTCAGCCCCTCTGTTTCTCACCCTCTGTTTCAGCCCCTCTGATTCAGCCCCTCTGATTCAGCCCCTCTGATTCAGCCCCTCTGTTTCCCGCCCCTCTGTTTCAGCCCCTCTGTTTCTCGCCCTCTGTTTCAGCCCCTCTGTTTCTCGCCCACTGTTTCAGCCCCTCTGTTTCAGCCCCTCTGTTTCAGCCCCTCTGAATAAGCCCCTCTGATTCAGCCCCTCTGTTTCAGCCCCTCTGTTTCAGCCCCTCAGTTTCTCGCCCTCTGTTTTTGCCCCTCTGATTCAGCCCCTCTGTTTCAGCCCCTCTGAATAAGCCCCTCTGATTCAGCCCCTCTGTTTCAGCCCCTCTGAATAAGCCCCTCTGATTCAGCCCCTCTGTTTCAGCCCCTCTGTTTCAGCCACCCTGTTTCTCGCCCTCTGTTTCAGCCCCGCTGATTCAGCCCCACTGTTTCAGCCCCTCTGAATAAGCCCCTCTGATTCAACCCCTCTGTTTCAGCCCCTCTGTTTCAGCCCCTCTGTTTCTCGCCCTCTGTTTTAGCCCCTCTGATTCAGCCCCTCTGTTTCAGCCCCTCTGATTCAGCCCCTCTGTTTCTCACCCTCTGTTTCAGTCCCTCTGTTTCCCGACCCTCTGTTTCAGCCCCTCTGTTTCTCACCCTCTGTTTCAGCCCCTCTGTTTCCCGACCCTCTGTTTCAGCCCCTCTGTTTCAGCCCCTCTGTTTCAGCCCCTCTGTTTCTCACCCTCTGTTTCAGCCCCTCTGTTTCCCGACCCTCTGTTTCAGCCCCTCTGTTTCTCACCCTCTGTTTCAGCCACTCTGATTCAGCCCCTCTGATTCAGCCTCTCTGATTCTGCCCCTCTGTTTTACCCCCTCTGATTCAGCCCCTCTGTTTCAGCCCCTCTGATTCAGACCCTCTCTTTCAGCCCCTCTGAATCAGCCCCTCTGATTCAGCCCTTCTGTATCAGCCCCTCTGTTTCAGCCCCTCTGTTTCTCGCACTCTGTTTCAGCCCCTCTGATTATCGCCCTCTGTTTCAGCCCCTCTGTTTCTCGCCCTCTGTTTCAGCCCCTCTGATTCTGCCCCACTGTTTTACCCCCTCTGATTCTTCACCTCTGATTCAGCCCCTCTGATACAGCCCCTCTGTTTCTCGACCACTGTTCCAGCCCTTCTGTTTCAGCCCCTCTGTTTCAGCCCCTCTGTTTCTCACCCTCTGTTTCAGCCCCTCTGATTCAGCCCCTCTGATTCAGCCCCTCTGTTTCAGCCCCTCTGTTTCAGCGGCTCTGTTTCGCCCTCTGTTTCAGCCCCTCTGTTTCTCGCCCTCTGTTTCAGCCCCTCTGATTCAGCCCCTGTGTATCAGCTCCTCTGTTTCTCGCCCTCTGTTCCAGCCCCTCTGTTTCAGCCCCTCTGTTTCAGCCACTCTGTTTCAGCCCCTCTGTTTCAGCCCCTCTGTTTCAGCCCCTCTGTTTCTCGCCCTCTGTTTCAGCCCCTCTGATTCTGCCCCTCTGTTTTACCCCCTCTGATTCAGCACCTCTGATTCAGCCCCTCTGATACAGCCCCTCTATTTCTCGACCACTGTTTCAGCCCCTCTGTTTCAGCCCCTCTGTTACAGCCCCTCTGTTTCTCACCCTCTGTTTCAGCCCCTCTGATTCACCCCCTCTGATTCAGCCCCTCTGATTCAGCCCCTCTGTTTCAGCCCCTCTGTTTCAGCGGCTCTGTTTCGCCCTCTGTTTCAGCCCCTCTGTTTCTCGCCCTCTGTTTCAGCCCCTCTGATTCAGCCCCTCTGTTTCAGCTCCTCTGTTTCTCCCCCTCTGTTCCAGCCCCTCTGTTTCAGCCCCTCTGTTTCAGCCACTCTGTTTCAGCCCCTCTGTTTCAGCCCCTCAGTTTCAGCCCCTCTGTTTCTCGCCCTCTGTTTCAGCCCCTCTGTTTCTCGCCCTCTGTTTCAGCCCCTCTGTTTCAGCCCGTCTGTTTCAGCCACTCTGTTTCTCGCCCTCTGTTTCAGCCCCTCTGATTCAGCCCCTCTGTTTCAGCCCCTCTGTCTCAGCCCCTCTGTTTCTCACCCTCTGTTTCAGCCCCTCTGATTCAGCCCCTCTGATTCAGCCCCTCTGATTCCACCCCTCTGTTTCCCGCCCCTCTGTTTCAGCCCCTCTGTTTCTCGCCCTCTGTTTCAGCCCCTCTGTTTCTCGCCCTCTGTTTCAGCCCCTCTGTTTAAGCCCCTCTGTTTCAGCCCCTCTGTTTCTCCCCCTCTGTTCCAGCCCATCTGTTTCAGCCCCTCTGTTTCAGCCACTCTGTTTAAGCCCCTCTGTTTCAGCCCCTCTGTTTCAGCCCCTCTGTTTCTCGCCCTCTGTTTCAGCCCCTCTGATTCTCGCCCTCTGTTTCAGCCCCTCTGTTTCTCGCCCTCTGTTTCAGCCCCTCTGATTCAGCCCCTCTGTTTCAGCCCCTCTGATTCAGCACCACTGATTCAGCCCCTCTGATTCAGCCCCTCTGTTTCTCACCCTCTGTTTCAGCCCCTCTGATTCAGCCCCTCAGATTCAGCCCCTCTGTTTCCCGCCCCTCTGTTTCAGCCCCTCTGTTTCTCGCCCTCTGTTTCAGTCCCTCTGTTTCTCGCCCTCTGTTTCAGCCCCTCTGTTTCAGCCCCTCTGTTTCAGCCCCTCTGTTTCAGCGCCTCTGTTTCGCCCTCTGTTTCAGCCCCTCTGTTTCTCGCCCTCTGTTTCAGCCCCTCTGATTCAGCCCCTCTGTTTCAGCTCCTCTGTTTCTCCCCTCTGTTCCAGCCCCTCTGCTTCAGCCCCTCTGTTTCAGCCCCTCTGTTTCAGCCCCTCTGTTTCAGCCCTCTCTGTTTCAGCCCCTCTGTTTCTCGCCCTCTGTTTCAGCCCCTCTGTTTCAGCCCCTCTGATTCAGCCCCTCTGTTTCAGCTCCTCTGTTTCTCCCCCTCTGTTCCAGCCCCTCTGCTTCAGCCCCTCTGTTTCAGCCACTCTGTTTCAGCCCCTCTGTTTCAGCCCTCTCTGTTTCAGCCCCTCTGTTTCTCGCCCTCTGTTTCAGCCCTTCTGATTCTCGCCCTCTGTTTCTGCCCCTCTGATTCAGCCCCTCTGATTCAGCCCCTCTGATTCAGCCCCTCTGTTTCTCGGCCTCTGTTTCAGCCCCTCTGTTTCAGCCCCTCTGTTTCAGCGCCTCTGTTTCTCGCACTCTGTTTCAGCCCCTCTGTTTCTCGCCCTCTGTTTCAGCCCCTCTGATTCAGCCCCTCTGTTTCAGCCCCTATGTTTCTCCCCCTCTGTTCCAGCCCCTCTGTTTCAGCCCCTCTGTTTCAGCCACTCTGTTTCAGCCCCTCTGTTTCAGCCCGTCTGTTTCTCATCCTCTGTTTCAGCCCCTCTGTTTCAGCCCGTCTGTTTCAGCCACTCTGTTTCTCGCCCTCTGTTTCAGCCCCTCTGTTTCTCGCCCTCTGTTTCAGCCCCTCTGTTTCAGCCCGTCTGTTTCAGCCACTGTGTTTCTCGCCTTCTGTTTCAGCCCCTCTGTTTCTCACCCTCTGTTTCCGCCCCTCTGATTCAGCCCCTCTGTTTCTCGCCCTCTGTTTCAGCCCCTCTGTTTCAGCCCCTCTGTTTCAGCCCCTCTGTTTCTCGCCCACTGTTTCAGCCCCTCTGATTCTGCCCCTATGTTTTACCCCCTCTGATTCAGCCCCTCTGTTTCAGCCTCTCTGATTCAGACCCTCTGTTTCAGCCCCTCTGAATCAGCCCCTCTGATTCAGCCCCTCTGTTTCAGCCCCTCTGTTTCAGCCCCTCTGTTTCTCGCACTCTGTTTCAGCCCCTCTGATTATCGCCCTCTGTTTCAGCCCCTCTGATTCTGCCCCTCTGTTTTACCCCCTCTGATTCAGCACCTCTGATTCAGCCCCTCTGATACAGCCCCTCTGTTTCTCGACCACTGTTTCAGCCCCTCTGTTTCAGCCCCTCTGTTTCAGCCCCTCTGTTTCTCACCCTCTGTTTCAGCCCCTCTGATTCAGCCCCTCTGATTCAGCCCCTCTGTTTCAGCCCCATTGTTTCAGCGGCTCTGTTTCGCCCTCTGTTTCAGCCCCTCTGTTTCAGCCCATCTGATTCAGCCCCTGTGTATCAGCTCCTCTGTTTCTCCCCCTCTGTTCCAGCCCCTCTGTTTCAGCCCCTCTGTTTCAGCCACTCTGTTTCAGCCCCTCTGTTTCAGCCCCTCTGTTTCAGCCCCTCTGTTTCTCGCCCTCTGTTTCAGCCCCTCTGATTCTGCCCCTCTGTTTTACCCCCTCTGATTCAGCACCTCTGATTCAGCCCCTCTGATACAGCCCCTCTGTTTCTCGACCACTGTTTCAGCCCCTCTGTTTCAGCCCCTCTGTTTCAGCCCCTCTGTTTCTCACCCTCTGTTTCAGCCCCTCTGATTCACCCCCTCTGATTCAGCCCCTCTGATTCAGCCCCTCTGTTTCAGCCCCTCTGTTTCAGCGGCTCTGTTTCGCCCTCTGTTTCAGCCCCTCTGTTTCTCGCCCTCTGTTTCAGCCCCTCTGATTCAGCCCCTCTGTTTCAGCTCCTCTGTTTCTCCCCCTCTGTTCCAGCCCCTCTGTTTCAGCCCCTCTGTTTCAGCCACTCTGTTTCAGCCCCTCTGTTTCAGCCCCTCAGTTTCAGCCCCTCTGTTTCTCGCCCTCTGTTTCAGCCCCTCTGTTTCTCGCCCTCTGTTTCAGCCCCTCTGTTTCAGCCCGTCTGTTTCAGCCACTCTGTTTCTCGCCCTCTGTTTCAGCCCCTCTGATTCAGCCCCTCTGTTTCAGCCCCTCTGTCTCAGCCCCTCTGTTTCTCACCCTCTGTTTCAGCCCCTCTGATTCAGCCCCTCTGATTCAGCCCCTCTGATTCCACCCCTCTGTTTCCCGCCCCTCTGTTTCAGCCCCTCTGTTTCTCGCCCTCTGTTTCAGCCCCTCTGTTTCTCGCCCTCTGTTTCAGCCCCTCTGTTTAAGCCCCTCTGTTTCAGCCCCTCTGTTTCTCCCCCTCTGTTCCAGCCCATCTGTTTCAGCCCCTCTGTTTCAGCCACTCTGTTTAAGCCCCTCTGTTTCAGCCCCTCTGTTTCAGCCCCTCTGTTTCTCGCCCTCTGTTTCAGCCCCTCTGATTCTCGCCCTCTGTTTCAGCCCCTCTGTTTCTCGCCCTCTGTTTCAGCCCCTCTGATTCAGCCCCTCTGTTTCAGCCCCTCTGATTCAGCACCTCTGATTCAGCCCCTCTGATTCAGCCCCTCTGTTTCTCACCCTCTGTTTCAGCCCCTCTGATTCAGCCCCTCAGATTCAGCCCCTCTGTTTCCCGCCCCTCTGTTTCAGCCCCTCTGTTTCTCGCCCTCTGTTTCAGTCCCTCTGTTTCTCGCCCTCTGTTTCAGCCCCTCTGTTTCAGCCCCTCTGTTTCAGCCCCTCTGTTTCAGCGCCTCTGTTTCGCCCTCTGTTTCAGCCCCTCTGTTTCTCGCCCTCTGTTTCAGCCCCTCTGATTCAGCCCCTCTGTTTCAGCTCCTCTGTTTCTCCCCCTCTGTTCCAGCCCCTCTGCTTCAGCCCCTCTGTTTCAGCCCCTCTGTTTCAGCCCCTCTGTTTCAGCCCTCTCTGTTTCAGCCCCTCTGTTTCTCGCCCTCTGTTTCAGCCCCTCTGTTTCAGCCCCTCTGATTCAGCCCCTCTGTTTCAGCTCCTCTGTTTCTCCCCCTCTGTTCCAGCCCCTCTGCTTCAGCCCCTCTGTTTCAGCCACTCTGTTTCAGCCCCTCTGTTTCAGCCCTCTCTGTTTCAGCCCCTCTGTTTCTCGCCCTCTGTTTCAGCCCTTCTGATTCTCGCCCTCTGTTTCTGCCCCTCTGATTCAGCCCCTCTGATTCAGCCCCTCTGATTCAGCCCCTCTGTTTCTCAGCCTCTGTTTCAGCCCCTCTGTTTCAGCCCCTCTGTTTCAGCGCCTCTGTTTCTCGCACTCTGTTTCAGCCCCTCTGTTTCTCGCCCTCTGTTTCAGCCCCTCTGATTCAGCCCCTCTGTTTCAGCCCCTATGTTTCTCCCCCTCTGTTCCAGCCCCTCTGTTTCAGCCCCTCTGTTTCAGCCACTCTGTTTCAGCCCCTCTGTTTCAGCCCGTCTGTTTCTCATCCTCTGTTTCAGCCCCTCTGTTTCAGCCCGTCTGTTTCAGCCACTCTGTTTCTCGCCCTCTGTTTCAGCCCCTCTGTTTCTCGCCCTCTGTTTCAGCCCCTCTGTTTCAGCCCGTCTGTTTCAGCCACTCTGTTTCTCGCCTTCTGTTTCAGCCCCTCTGTTTCTCACCCTCTGTTTCCGCCCCTCTGATTCAGCCCCTCTGTTTCTCGCCCTCTGTTTCAGCCCCTCTGTTTCAGCCCCTCTGTTTCAGCCCCTCTGTTTCTCGCCCACTGTTTCAGCCCCTCTGATTCTGCCCCTATGTTTTACCCCCTCTGATTCAGCCCCTCTGTTTCAGCCTCTCTGATTCAGACCCTCTGTTTCAGCCCCTCTGAATCAGCCCCTCTGATTCAACCCCTCTGTTTCAGCCCCTCTGTTTCAGCCCCTCTGTTTCTCGCACTCTGTTTCAGCCCCTCTGATTATCGCCCTCTGTTTCAGCCCCTCTGATTCTGCCCCTCTGTTTTACCCCCTCTGATTCAGCACCTCTGATTCAGCCCCTCTGATACAGCCCCTCTGTTTCTCGACCACTGTTTCAGCCCCTCTGTTTCAGCCCCTCTGTTTCAGCCCCTCTGTTTCTCACCCTCTGTTTCAGCCCCTCTGATTCAGCCCCTCTGATTCAGCCCCTCTGTTTCAGCCCCATTGTTTCAGCGGCTCTGTTTCGCCCTCTGTTTCAGCCCCTCTGTTTCAGCCCATCTGATTCAGCCCCTGTGTATCAGCTCCTCTGTTTCTCCCCCTCTGTTCCAGCCCCTCTGTTTCAGCCCCTCTGTTTCAGCCACTCTGTTTCAGCCCCTCTGTTTCAGCCCCTCTGTTTCAGCCCCTCTGTTTCTCGCCCTCTGTTTCAGCCCCTCTGATTCTGCCCCTCTGTTTTACCCCCTCTGATTCAGCACCTCTGATTCAGCCCCTCTGATACAGCCCCTCTGTTTCTCGACCACTGTTTCAGCCCCTCAGTTTCAGCCCCTCTGTTTCAGGCCCTCTGTTTCTCACCCTCTGTTTTAGCCCCTCTGATTCAGCCCCTCTGATTCAGCCCCTCTGATTCAGCCCCTCTGTTTCAGCCCCTCTGTTTCAGCGGCTCTGTTTCGCCCTCTGATTCAGCCCCTCTGTTTCAGCTCCTCTGTTTCTCCACCTCTATTCCAGCCCCTCTGTTTCAGCCCCTCTGTTTCAGCCACTCTGTTTCAGCCCCTCTGTTTCAGCCCCTCAGTTTCAGCCCCTCAGTTTCTCGCCCTCTGTTTCAGCCCCTCTGTTTCTCGCCCTCTGTTTCAGCCCCTCTGTTTCAGCCCGTCTGTTTCAGCCACTCTGTTTCTCGCCCTCTGTTTCAGCCCCTCTGATTCAGCCCCTCTGTTTCAGCCCCTCTGTCTCAGCCCCTCTGTGTCTCACCCTCTGTTTCAGCCCCTCTGATTCAGCCCCTCTGATTCAGCCCCTCTGATTCAGCCCCTCTGTTTCCCGCCCCTCTGTTTCAGCCCCTCTGTTTCTCGCCCTCTGTTTCAGACCCTCTGTTTCTCGCCCTCTGTTTCAGCCCCTCTGTTTAAGCCCCTCTGTTTCAGCCCCTCTGTTTCAGCGCCTCTGTTTCGCCCTCTGTTTCTGCCCCTCTGTCTCTCGCCCTCTGTTTCAGCCCCTCTGATTCAGTCCCTCTGTTTCAGCTCCTCTGTTTCTCCCCCTCTGTTCCAGCCCATCTGTTTCAGCCCCTCTGTTTCAGCCCCTCTGTTTAAGCCCCTCTGTTTCAGCCCCTCTGTTTCAGCCCCTCTGTTTCTCGCCCTCTGTTTCAGCCCCTCTGTTTCTCGCCCTCTGTTTCAGCCCCTCTGATTCTCGCCCTCTGTTTCAGCCCCTCTGTTTCTCGCCCTCTGTTTCAGCCCCTCTGATTCAGCCCCTCTGTTTCAGCCCCTCTGATTCAGCACCTCTGATTCAGCCCCTCTGATTCAGCCCCTCTGTTTCTCACCCTCTGTTTCAGCCCCTCTGATTCAGCCCCTCTGATTCAGCCCCTCTCTTTCCCGCCCCTCTGTTTCAGCCCCTCTGTTTCTCGCCCTCTGTTTCAGTCCCTCTGTTTCTCGCCCTCTGTTTCAGCCCCTCTGTTTCAGCCCCTCTGTTTCAGCCCCTCTGTTTCAGCGCCTCTGTTTCGCCCTCTGTTTCAGCCCTTCTGTTTCTCGCCCTCTGTTTCAGCCCCTCTGATTCAGCCCCTCTGTTTCAGCCACTCTGTTTCAGCCCCTCTGTTTCAGCCCTCTCTGTTTCAGCCCATCTGTTTTTGGACCTCTGTTTCAGCCCCTCTGTTTCTCACCCTATGTTTCAGCCCCTCTGAATCAGCCCCTCTGTTTCTCGCCCTCTGTTTCAGCCCCTCTGTTTCTCGCCCTCTGTTTCTTGACCTCTGTTTCAGCCCCTCTCTTTCAGCCCCACTGTTTCAGCCCGTCTGTTTCTCGCCCTCTGTTTCAGCCCCTCTGTTTCTCGCCTTCTGTGTCAGCCCCTCTGTTTCAGCCCCTCTGTTTCTCACCCTCTGTTTCAGCCCCTCTGATTCAGCCCCTCTGATTCAGCCCCTCTGTTTCCCGCCCCTCTGTTTCAGCCCCTCTGTTTCTCGCCCTCTGTTTCAGCCCCTCTGTTTCTCGCCCTCTGTTTCAGCCCCACTGTTTCTCGCCCTCTGTTTCAGCCCCTCTGTTTCAGCGACGCTGTTTCTCGCCCTCTGTTTCAGCCCCTCTGTTTCTCGCCCTCTGTTTCTGCCCCTCTGTTTCTGGCCCTCTGTTTCAGCCCCTATGTTTCTCCCCCTCTGTTCCAGCCCCTCTGTTTCAGCCCCTCTGTTTCAGCCACTCTTTTTCAGCCCCTCTGTTTCAGCCCCTCTTTTTCAGCCCCTCTGTTTCTCGCCCTCTGTTTCAGCCCCTCTGTTTCTCGCCCTCTGTTTCAGCCCCTCTGTTTCAGTCCGTCTGTTTCAGCCACTCTGTTTCTCGCCCTCTGTTTCAGCCCCTCTGTTTCACACCCTCTGTTTCAGTCCCTCTGATTCAGCCCCTCTGTTTCTCGTCCTCTGTTTCAGCCCCTCTGTTTCTCGCCCTCTGTTTCAGCCCCTCTGTTTCAGCCCCTCTGTTTCAGCCCCTCTGTTTCTTGCCCTCTGTTTCAGCCCCTCTGTTTCTCGCCCTCTGTTTCAGGCCCTCTGTTTCTCGACCTCTGTTTCAGCCCCTCTGATTCAGCCCCTCTGTTTCAGCCCCTCTGATTCAGCCACTCTGTTTCAGCCCCTCTGTTTCAGCCCCTCTGTTTCAGCCCCTGTGTTTCTCGCCCTCTATTTCTCACCCTCTGTTTCTCGCCCTCTGTTTCAGCCCATCTGTTTTTGGCCCTCTGTTTCAGCCCCTCTGTTTCTTGCCCTCTGTTTCAGGCTCTCTGTTTCAGCCCGTCTGTTTCAGCCCCTCTGTTTCAGCCCCTCTGTTTCTCGCCCTCTGTTTCAGCCCCTCTGATTCTCACCCTCTGTTTCAGCCCCTCTGTTTCTCGCCCTCTGTTCCAGCCCCTCTGATTCAGCCCCTCTGTTTCAGCCCCTCCGATTCAGCCCCTCTGATTCAGCCCCTCTGATTCAGCCCCTCTGTTTCTCGCCCTCTGTTTCAGCCAAACTGTTTCAGCCCCTCTGTTTCTCACCCTCTGTTTCAGCCCCTCTGATTCAGCCCCTCTGTTTCAGCCCCTCTGTTTCTCGCCCTCTGTTTCAGCCCCTCTGATTCTCACCCTCTGTTTCAGCCCCTCTGTTTCTCGCCCTCTGTTCCAGCCCCTCTGATTCAGCCCCTCTGTTTCAGCCCCTCTGATTCAGCCCCTCTGATTCAGCCCCTCTGATTCAGCCCCTCTGATTCAACCCCTCTGTTTCCCGCCCCTCTGTTTCAGCCCCTCTGTTTCTCGCCCTCTGTTTCAGACCCTCTGTTTCTCGCCCTCTGTTTCAGCCCCTCTGTTTAAGCCCCTCTGTTTCAGCCCCTCTGTTTCAGCGCCTCTGTTTCGCCCTCTGTTTCTGCCCCTCTGTCTCTCGCCCTCTGTTTCAGCCCCTCTGATTCAGTCCCTCTGTTTCAGCTCCTCTGTTTCTCCCCCTCTGTTCCAGCCCATCTGTTTCAGCCCCTCTGTTTCAGCCCCTCTGTTTAAGCCCCTCTGTTTCAGCCCCTCTGTTTCAGCCCCTCTGTTTCTCGCCCTCTGTTTCAGCCCCTCTGTTTCTCGCCCTCTGTTTCAGCCCCTCTGATTCTCGCCCTCTGTTTCAGCCCCTCTGTTTCTCGCCCTCTGTTTCAGCCCCTCTGATTCAGCCCCTCTGTTTCAGCCCCTCTGATTCAGCACCTCTGATTCAGCCCCTCTGATTCAGCCCCTCTGTTTCTCACCCTCTGTTTCAGCCCCTCTGATTCAGCCCCTCTGATTCAGCCCCTCTCTTTCCCGCCCCTCTGTTTCAGCCCCTCTGTTTCTCGCCCTCTGTTTCAGTCCCTCTGTTTCTCGCCCTCTGTTTCAGCCCCTCTGTTTCAGCCCCTCTGTTTCAGCCCCTCTGTTTCAGCGCCTCTGTTTCGCCCTCTGTTTCAGCCCTTCTGTTTCTCGCCCTCTGTTTCAGCCCCTCTGATTCAGCCCCTCTGTTTCAGCCACTCTGTTTCAGCCCCTCTGTTTCAGCCCTCTCTGTTTCAGCCCATCTGTTTTTGGACCTCTGTTTCAGCCCCTCTGTTTCTCACCCTATGTTTCAGCCCCTCTGAATCAGCCCCTCTGTTTCTCGCCCTCTGTTTCAGCCCCTCTGTTTCTCGCCCTCTGTTTCAGCCCCTCTGTTTCTTGACCTCTGTTTCAGCCCCTCTCTTTCAGCCCCACTGTTTCAGCCCCTCTGTTTCTCGCCCTCTGTTTCAGCCCCTCTGTTTCTCGCCTTCTGTTTCAGCCCCTCTGTTTCAGCCCCTCTGTTTCTCACCCTCTGTTTCAGCCCCTCTGATTCAGCCCCTCTGATTCAGCCCCTCTGTTTCCCGCCCCTCTGTTTCAGCCCCTCTGTTTCTCGCCCTCTGTTTCAGCCCCTCTGTTTCTCGCCCTCTGTTTCAGCCCCACTGTTTCTCGCCCTCTGTTTCAGCCCCTCTGTTTCAGCGACGCTGTTTCTCACCCTCTGTTTCAGCCCCTCTGTTTCTCGCCCTCTGTTTCTGCCCCTCTGTTTCTGGCCCTCTGTTTCAGCCCCTATGTTTCTCCCCCTCTGTTCCAGCCCCTCTGTTTCAGCCCCTCTGTTTCAGCCACTCTTTTTCAGCCCCTCTGTTTCAGCCCCTCTTTTTCAGCCCCTCTGTTTCTCGCCCTCTGTTTCAGCCCCTCTGTTTCTCGCCCTCTGTTTCAGCCCCTCTGTTTCAGTCCGTCTGTTTCAGCCACTCTGTTTCTCGCCCTCTGTTTCAGCCCCTCTGTTTCACACCCTCTGTTTCAGTCCCTCTGATTCAGCCCCTCTGTTTCTCGCCCTCTGTTTCAGCCCCTCTGTTTCTCGCCCTCTGTTTCAGCCCCTCTGTTTCAGCCCCTCTGTTTCAGCCCCTCTGTTTCTTGCCCTCTGTTTCAGCCCCTCTGTTTCTCGCCCTCTGTTTCAGGCCCTCTGTTTCTCGACCTCTGTTTCAGCCCCTCTGATTCAGCCCCTCTGTTTCAGCCCCTCTGATTCAGCCACTCTGTTTCAGCCCCTCTGTTTCAGCCCCTCTGTTTCAGCCCCTGTGTTTCTCGCCCTCTATTTCTCACCCTCTGTTTCTCGCCCTCTGTTTCAGCCCATCTGTTTTTGGCCCTCTGTTTCAGCCCCTCTGTTTCTTGCCCTCTGTTTCAGGCTCTCTGTTTCAGCCCGTCTGTTTCAGCCCCTCTGTTTCAGCCCCTCTGTTTCTCGCCCTCTGTTTCAGCCCCTCTGATTCTCACCCTCTGTTTCAGCCCCTCTGTTTCTCGCCCTCTGTTCCAGCCCCTCTGATTCAGCCCCTCTGTTTCAGCCCCTCTGATTCAGCCCCTCTGATTCAGCCCCTCTGATTCAGCCCCTCTGTTTCTCGCCCTCTGTTTCAGCCAAACTGTTTCAGCCCCTCTGTTTCTCACCCTCTGTTTCAGCCCCTCTGATTCAGCCCCTCTGTTTCAGCCCCTCTGTTTCTCGCCCTCTGTTTCAGCCCCTCTGATTCTCACCCTCTGTTTCAGCCCCTCTGTTTCTCGCCCTCTGTTCCAGCCCCTCTGATTCAGCCCCTCTGTTTCAGCCCCTCTGATTCAGCCCCTCTGATTCAGCCCCTCTGATTCAGCCCCTCTGTTTCCCGCCCCTCTGTTTCAGCCCCTCTGTTTCTCGCCCTCTGTTTCAGACCCTCTGTTTCTCGCCCTCTGTTTCAGCCCCACTGATTAAGCCCCTCTGTTTCAGCCCCTCTGTTTCAGCGCCTCTGTTTAAGCCCCTCTGTTTCTCCGCCTCTCTTCCAGCCCCTCTGTTTCAGCACTTCTGTTTCAGCCACTCTGTTTCAGCCCCTCTTTTTCAGCCCCTCTGTTTCAGCCCCTCTGTTTCTCGCCCTCTGTTTCAGCCCCTCTGATTCAGCCCCTCTGTTTCTCGCCCTCTGTTTCAGCCCCTCAGTTTCTCGCCCTCTGTTTCAGCCCCTCTGTTTCAGCCCCTCTGTTTCAGCCCCTCTGTTTCTCGCCCTCTGTTTCACCCCCTCTGTTTCTCGCCCTCTGTTTCAGGCCCTCTGTTTCTCGCCCTCTGTTTCAGCCCCTCTGATTCAGCCCCTCTGTTTCAGCCCCTCTGATTCAGCCCCTCTGTTTCAGCCCCTCTGTTTCAGCCCCTCTGTTACTCGCCCTCTGTTTCAGCCCCTCTGATTCAGCCCCTCTGTTTCAGCACCTCTGATTCAGCCACTCTGTTTCAGCCCCTCTGTTTCAGCCCCTCTGTTTCTCGCCCTCTGTTTCAGCCCCTCTGTTTTTCGCCCTCTGTTTCTGCCCCTCTGTTTCTCGCCCTCTGTTTCAGGCTCTCTTTTTCAGCCCCTCTGTTTCTCGCCCTCTGTTTCTGCCCCTCTGTTTCTCGCCCTCTGTTTCAGCCCCGCTGTTTCTCGCCCTCTGTTTCAGCCCCGCTGATTCAGCCCCTCTGTTTCAGCCCCTCTGAATCAGCCCCTCTGATTCAGCCCCTCTGTTTCAGCCCCTCTGTTTCAGCCCCTCTGTTTCTCGCCCTCTGTTTCAGCCCCTCTGATTCTCGCCCTCTGTTTCAGCCCCTCTGTTTCTCGCCCTCTGTTTCAGCCCCTCTGATTCAGCCCCTCTGTTTCAGCCCCTCTGATTCAGCCCCTCTGATTCAGCCCCTCTGTTTCTTGCCCTCTGTTTCAGCCCCTCTGTTTCAGCCCCTCTGTTTCAGCCCCTCTGTTTCTCGCCCTCTGTTTCAGCCCCTCTGATTCTCTCCCCCTGTTGCAGCCCCTCTGTTTCAGCCCCTCTGTTTCTCGCACTGAGTTTCTGCCCCTCTGTTTCTCGCCCTCTGTTTCAGCCCCGCTGTTTCTCGCCCTCTGTTTCAGCCCCGCTGATTCAGCCCCTCTGTTTCAGCCCCTCTGAATCAGCCCCTCTGATTCAGCCCCTCTGTTTCAGCCCCTCTGTTTCAGCCCCTCTGTTTCTCGCCCTCTGTTTCAGCCCCTCTGATTCTCGCCCTCTGTTTCAGCCCCTCTGTTTCTTGCCCTCTGTTTCAGCCCCTCTGATTCAGCCCCTTTGTTTCAGCCCCTCTGTTTCAGCCCCTCTGATTCAGCCCCTCTGTTTCAGCCCCTCTGTTTCAGCCCCTCTGTTACTCGCCCTCTGTTTCAGCCCCTCTGATTCAGCCCCTCTGTTTCAGCACCTCTGATTCAGCCCCTCTGTTTCAGCCCCTCTGTTTCAGCCCCTCTGTTTTTCGCCCTCTGTTTCAGCCCCTCTGTTTTTCGCCCTCTGTTTCTGCCCCTCTGTTTCTCGCCCTCTGTTTCAGGCTCTCTGTTTCAGCCCCTCTGATTCAGCCCCTCTGATTCAGCCCCTCTGTTTCTCGCCCTCTGTTTCAGCCCCACTGTTTCAGCCCCTCTGTTTCAGCCCCTCTGTTTCTCGCCCTCTGTTTCAGCCCCTCTGTTTCTCGCCCTCTGTTTCAGCCCCTCTGTTTCTGCCCCTCTGTTTCTCGCCCTCTGTTTCAGCCCCGCTGTTTCTCGCCCTCTGTTTCAGCCCCGCTGATTCAGCCCCTCTGTTTCAGCCCCTCTGAATCAGCCCCTCTGATTCAGCCCCTCTGTTTCAGCCCCTCTGTTTCAGCCCCTCTGTTTCTCGCCCTCTGTTTCAGCCCCTCTGATTCTCGCCATCTGTTTCAGCTCCTCTGTTACTCGCCCTCTGTTTCAGCCCCTCTGATTCAGCCCCTCTGTTTCAGCCGCTCTGATTCAGCCCCTCTGATTCAGCCCCTCTGATTCAACCCCTCTGTTTCTCGCCCTCTGTTTCAGCCCCTCTGTTTCAGCCCCTCTGTTTCTCCCCCTCTGTTCCAGCCCCTCTGTTTCAGCCCCCCTGTTTAAGCCACTCTGTTTCAGCCCCTCTCTTTCAGCCCCTCTTTTTCAGCCCCTCTGTTTCTCGCCCTCTGTTTCAGCCCCTCTGTTTCTCGCCCTCTGTTTCAGCCCCTCTGTTTCAGCCCGTCTGTTTCAGCCACTCTGTTTCTCGCCGTCTGTTTCAGCCCCTCTGTTTCTCACCCTCTGTTTCAGCCCCTCTGATTCAGCCCCTCTGTTTCTCGCCCTCTGTTTCAGCCCCTCTGTTTCTTGCCCTCTGTTTCAGCCCCTCTGTTTCTCGCCCTCTGATTCAGCCCCTCTGTTTCAGCCCCTCTGATTCAGCCCCTCTGTTTCTCGCCCTCTGTTTCAGCCCCTCTGTTTCTCGCCCTCTGTTTCAGCCCCTCTGTTTCTCGCCCTCTGTTTCAGCACCTCTGATTCAGCCCCTCTGTTTCTCGCCCTCTGTTTCAGGCTCTCTTTTTCAGCCCCTCTGTTTCTCGCCCTCTGTTTCTGCCCCTCTGTTTCTCGCCCTCTGTTTCAGCCCCGCTGTTTCTCGCCCTCTGTTTCAGCCCCGCTGATTCAGCCCCTCTGTTTCAGCCCCTCTGAATCAGCCCCTCTGATTCAGCCCCTCTGTTTCAGCCCCTCTGTTTCAGCCCCTCTGTTTCTCGCCCTCTGTTTCAGCCCCTCTGATTCTCGCCCTCTGTTTCAGCCCCTCTGTTTCTCGCCCTCTGTTTCAGCCCCTCTGATTCAGCCCCTCTGTTTCAGCCCCTCTGATTCAGCCCCTCTGATTCAGCCCCTCTGTTTCTTGCCCTCTGTTTCAGCCCCTCTGTTTCAGCCCCTCTGTTTCAGCCCCTCTGTTTCTCGCCCTCTGTTTCAGCCCCTCTGATTCTCGCCCCCTGTTGCAGCCCCTCTGTTTCAGCCCCTCTGTTTCTCGCACTGAGTTTCTGCCCCTCTGTTTCTCGCCCTCTGTTTCAGCCCCGCTGTTTCTCGCCCTCTGTTTCAGCCCCGCTGATTCTGCCCCTCTGTTTCAGCCCCTCTGAATCAGCCCCTCTGATTCAGCCCCTCTGTTTCAGCCCCTCTGTTTCAGCCCCTCTGTTTCTCGCCCTCTGTTTCAGCCCCTCTGATTCTCGCCCTCTGTTTCAGCCCCTCTGTTTCTTGCCCTCTGTTTCAGCCCCTCTGATTCAGCCCCTTTGTTTCAGCCCCTCTGATTCAGCCCCTCTGATTCAGCCCCTCTGCTCAGCCCCTCTGTTTCACGCCCTCTGTTTCAGCCCCTCTGTTTCAGCCCGTCTGTTTCAGCCCCTCTGTTTCTCACCCTCTGATTCAGCCCCTCTGATTCAGCCCATCTGATTCAGCCCCTCTGATTTAGCCCCTCTGTTTCCCGCCGCTCTGTTTCAGCCCCTCTGTTTCTCGCCCTCTGTTTGAGCCCCTCTGTTTCTCGCCCTCTGTTTCAGCCCCACTGTTTCAGCCCCTCTGTTTCAGCCCCTCTGTTTCAGCCCCTCTGTTTCTCGCGCTCTATTTCTCACCCTCTGTTTCTCGCCCTCTGTTTCAGCCCCTCTGTTTTTCGCCCTCTGTTTCAGCCCCTCTGTTTCTTGCCCTCTGTATCAGGCTCTCTGTTTCAGCGCCTCTGTTTCTCGCCCTCTGTTTTAGCCCCTCTGTTTCTCGCCCTCTGTTTCATCCCCTCTGATTCAGCCCCTCTGTTTCAGCCCCTATGTTTCTCCCGCTCTGTTCCAGCCCCTCTGTTTCAGCCACTCTGTTTCAGCCACTCTGTTTCAGCCCCTCTGTTTCAGCCCCTCGGTTTCAGCCCCTCTGTTTCTCGCCCTCTGTTTCAGCCCCTCTGTTTCTCGCCCACTGTTTCAGCCCCTCTGTTTCAGCCCCTCTGTTTCAGCCACTCTGTTTCTCGCCCTCTGTTTCAGCCCCTCTGTTTCTCACCCTCTGTTTCAGCCCCTCTGATTCAGCCCCTCTGTTTCTCGCCCTCTGTTTCAGCCCCTCTGTTTCTCGCCCTCTGTTTCAGCCCCTCTGTTTCAGCCCCTCTGTTTCTCGCCCTCTGTTTCAGGCCCTCTGTTTCTCGCCCTCTGTTTCAGCCCCTCTGATTCAGCCCCTCTGTTTCAGCCGCTCTGATTCAGCCCCTCTGTTTCAGACCCTCTATTACAGCTCCTCTGTTTCAGCCCCTCTGTTTCTCGCGCTCTATTTCTCACCCTCTGTTTCTCGCCCTCTGTTTCAGCCCCTCTGTTTTTCGCCCTCTGTTTCAGCCCCTCTGTTTCTTGCCCTCTGTATCAGGCTCTCTGTTTCAGCCCCTCTGTTTCTCGCCCTCTGTTTCAGCCCCTCTGATTCTCGCCCTCTGTTTCAGCCCCTCTGTTTCTCGCCCTCTGTTTCAGCCCCTCTGATTCAGCCCCTCTGTTTCAGCCCCTCTGATTCAGCCCCTCTGATTCAGCCCCTCTGATTCAGCCCCTCTGTTTCTCGCCCTCTGTTTCAGCCCCTCTGTTTCAGCCCCTCTGTTTCAGCCCCTCTGTTTCTCACCCTCTGTTTCAGCCCCTCTGATTCAGCCCCTCTGATTCTGCCCCTCTGATTCAGCCCCTCTGTTTCCCGCCACTCTGTTACAGCCCCTCTGTTTCTCGCCCTCTGTTTCAGCCCCTCTGTTTCTCGCCCTCTGTTTCAGCCCCACTGTTTCAGCCCCTCTGTTTCAGCTGCTCTGTTTCAGTGCCTCTGTTTCTCGTCCTCTGTTTCAGCCCCTCTGATTCAGCCCCTCTGTTTCAGCCCCTCTGTTTCTCCCCCTCTGTTCCAGACCCTCTGTTTCAGCCCCTCTGTTTCAGCCACTCTGTTTCAGCCCCTCTGTTTCAGCCACTCTGTTTCAGCCACTCTGTTTCAGCCCCTCTGTTTCTCGCCCTCTGTTTCAGCCCCTCTGTTTCTCGCCCTCTGTTTCAGCCCCTCTGTTTCAGCCCGTCTGTTTCAGCCCCTCTGTTTCTCGCCCTCTGTTTCAGCCCCTCTGTTTCTCACCCTCTGTTTCAGCCCCTCTGATTCAGCCCCTCTGTTTCTCGCCCTCTGTTTCAGCCCCTCTGTTTCTCGCCCTCTGTTTCAGCCCCTCTGTTTTAGCCCCTCTGTTTCAGCCCCTCTGATTCTCGCCCTCTGGTTCAGCCCCTCTGTTTCTCGCCCTCTGTTTCAGGCCCTCTGTTTCTCGGCCTCTGTTTCAGCCCCTCTGATTCAGCCCCTCTGTTTCAGCCCCTCTGATTCAGCCCCTCTGTTTCAGCCACTCTGTTTCAGCCCATCTTTTTCAGCCCCTCTGTTTCTCGCCGGCTGTTTCAGCCCCACTGTTTCTCGCCCTCTGTTTCAGCCCCTCTGTTTCTCGCCCTCTGTTTCAGTCCCTCTGTTTCTCGCCCTCTGTTTCAGACCCTCTGTTTCAGCCCCTCTGTTTCTCGCCCTCTGTTTCTGCCCCTCTGTTTCTCGCCCTCTGTTTCAGCCTCGCTGTTTCTCGCCCTCTTTTTCAGCCCCGCTGATTCAGCCCCTCTGTTTCAGCCCCTCTGAATCAGCCCCTCTGATTCAGCCCCTCTGTTTCAGCCCCTCTGTTTCAGCCCCTCTGTTTCTCGCCCTCTGTTTCAGCCCCTCTGATTCTCGCCCTCTGTTTCAGCCCCTCTGTTTCTCGCCCTCTGTTTTAGCCTATCTGATTCAGCCCCTCTGTAACAGCCCCTCTGATTCAGCCCCTCTGATTCAGCCCCTCTGTTTCTCGCCCTCAGTTTCAGCCCCTCTGTTTCAGCCCCTCTGTTTCTCGCCCTCTGTTTCAGCCACTCTGTTTCTCGCTCTCTGTTTCTCGCCCTCTGTTTCAGCCCCTCTGATTCAGCCCCTCTGTTTCTCGCCCCTGTTTCAGCCCCTCTGTTTCTCGCCCTCTGTTTCAGCCCCTCTGTTTCTCGCCCTCTGTTTCAGCCCCTCTGTTTCAGCCCCTCTGATTCAGCCTCTCTGTTTCTCGCCCTCTGTTTCAGCCCCGCTGTTTCTCACCCTCTGTTTCAGCCCCTCTGTTTCTCGCCCTCTGTTCCAGCCGCTCTGTTTCAGTCCGTCTGTTTCAGACCCTCTGTTTCAGCCCCTCTGTTTCTCATCCTCTGTTACTCGCCCTCTGTTTCAGCCCCTCTGTTTTTCGCCCTCTGTTTGAGCCCCTCTGTTTCTCACCCTCTGTTTCAGGCTCTCTGTTTCAGCCCCTCTGTTTCTTGCCCTCTGTTTCTCACCCGCTGTTTCAGCCCCTTTGTTTCTCGCCCTCTGTTTCAGCCCCTCTGTTTCAGCCCCTCTGATTCAGCCCCTCAGATTCAGCCCCTCTGTTTCTCGCACTCTGTTTCAGCCCCTCTGTTTCAGCCACTCTGTTTCAGCTCCTCTGATTCAGCCCCTCTGTTTCCCGCCCACTGTTTAAGCCACACTGTTTCTCGCCCTCTGTTTCTCGCCCTCTGTTTCAGCCCCTCTGATTCAGCCCCTCTGTTTCTCGCCCTCTGTTTCAGCCCCTCTGTTTCTCGCCCTCTGTTTCAGCCCCTCTGTTTCAGCCCCTCTGATTCAGCCCCTCTGTTTCTCGCCCTCTGTTTCAGCCCATCTGATTCTCGCCCTCTGTTTCAGCCCCTCTGATTCTCGCCCTCTGTTTCAGCCCCTCTGATTCAGCCCCTCTGTTTCAGCCCCTCTGATTCAGCCCCTCTGATTCAGCCCCTCTGCTTCAGCCCCTATGTTTCTCGCCCTCTGTTTCAGCCCCTCTGTTTCAGCCCCTCTGTTTCAGCCCCTCTGTTTCTCACCCTCTGTTTCAGCCCCTCTGATTCAGCACCTCTGATTCAGCCCCTCTGATTCAGCCCCTCTGTTTCAGCGCCTCTGATTCAGCCCCTCTGATTCCGCCCCTCTGTTTCTTGCCCTCTCTTTCAGCCCCTCTGTTTCAGCCCCTCTGATTCAGCCCCTCTGTTTCAGTCCCTCTGTTTCTCCCCCTCTGTTCCAGCCCCTCTGTTTCAGCCCCTCTCTTTCAGCCCCTCTGTTTCAGCCCCTCTGTTTCTCGCCCTCTGTTTCAGCCCCTCTGTTTCTCGCCCTCTGTTTCAGCCCCTCTGTTTCAGCCCGTCTGTTTCAGACACTCTGTTTCTCGCCGTCTGTTTCAGCCCCTCTGTTTCTCACCCTCTGTTTCAGCCCCTCTGATTCAGCCCCTCTGTTTCTCGCCCTCTGTTTCAGCCCCTCTGTTTCTCGCCCTCTGTTTCAGCCCCTCTGTTTCTCGCCCTCTGATTCAGCCCCTCTGTTTCAGCCCCTCTGATTCAGCCCCTCTGTTTCTCGCCCTCTGTTTCAGCCCCTCTGTTTCTCGCCCTCTGTTTCAGCCCCTCTGATTCAGCCCCTCTGTTTCTCGCCCTCTGTTTCAGCCCCTCTGTTTCAGCCCCTCTGTTTCTCGCCCTCTGTTTCTGCCCCTCTGTTTCTCGCCCTCTGTTTCAGCCCCGCTGTTTCTCGCCCTCTGTTTCAGCCCCGCTGATTCAGCCCCTCTGTTTTAGCCCCTCTGAATCAGCCCCTCTGATTCAGCCCCTCTGTTTCAGCCCCTCTGTTTCAGCCCCTCTGTTTCTCGCCCTCTGTTTCAGCCCCTCTGATTCTCGCCCTCTGTTTCAGCCCCTCTGTTTCTCGCCCTCTGTTTCAGCCCCTCTGATTCAGCCCCTCTGATTCAGCCCCTCTGATTCAGCCCCGCTGATTCAGCCCCTCTGTTTCTTGCCCTCTGTTTCAGCCCCTCTGTTTTAGCCCCTCTGTTTCAGCCCCTCTGTTTCTCGCCCTCTGTTTCAGCCCCTCTGATTCTCTCCCTCTGTTGCAGCCCCTCTGTTTCAGCCCCTCTGTTTCTCGCACGCAGTTTCTGCCCCTCTGTTTCTCGCCCTCTGTTTCAGCCCAGCTGTTTCTCGCCCTCTGTTTCAGCCCCGCTGATTCAGCCCCTCTGTTTCAGCCCCTCTGAATCAGCCCCTCTGATTCAGCACCTCTGTTTCAGCCCCTCTGTTTCTCGCCCTCTGTTTCAGCCCCTCTGATTCTCGCCCTCTGTTTCAGCCCCTCTGTTTCTTGCCCTCTGTTTCAGCCCCTCTGATTCAGCCCCTCTGTTTCCGCCCCTCTGATTCAGCACCTCTGATTCAGCCCCTCTGCTCAGCCCCTCTGTTTCTCGCCCTCTATTTCAGCCCCTCTGTTTCAGCCCCTCTGTTTCTCACCCTCTGATTCAGCCCCTCTGTTTCAGCCCCTCTGTTTCTCGCCCTCTGTTTCAGCCCCTCTGTTTCTCACCCTCTGTTTCAGCCCCTCTGATTCAGCCTCTCTGTTTCTCGCCCTCTGTTTCAGCCCCTCTGTTTTAGCCCCTCTGTTTCAGCCCCTCTGATTCTCGCCCTCTGGTTCAGCCCCTCTGTTTCTCGCCCTCTGTTTCAGGCCCTCTGTTTCTCGGCCTCTGTTTCAGCCCCTCTGATTCAGCCCCTCTGTTTCAGCCCCTCTGATTCAGCCCCTCTGTTTCAGCCACTCTGTTTCAGCCCATCTTTTTCAGCCCCTCTGTTTCTCGCCGGCTGTTTCAGCCCCACTGTTTCTCGCCCTCTGTTTCAGCCCCTCTGTTTCTCGCCCTCTGTTTCAGTCCCTCTGTTTCTCGCCCTCTGTTTCAGCCCCTCTGTTTCAGCCCCTCTGTTTCTCGCCCTCTGTTTCTGCCCCTCTGTTTCTCGCCCTCTGTTTCAGCCTCGCTGTTTCTCGCCCTCTGTTTCAGCCCCGCTGATTCAGCCCCTCTGTTTCAGCCCCTCTGAATCAGCCCCTCTGATTCAGCCCCTCTGTTTCAGCCCCTCTGTTTCTCGCCCTCTGTTTCAGCCCCTCTGATTCTCGCCCTCTGTTTCAGCCCCTCTGTTTCTCGCCCTCTGTTTTAGCCTATCTGATTCAGCCCCTCTGTAACAGCCCCTCTGATTCAGCCCCTCTGATTCAGCCCCTCTGTTTCTCGCCCTCAATTTCAGCCCCTCTGTTTCAGCCCCTCTGTTTCTCGCCCTCTGTTTCAGCCACTCTGTTTCTCGCTCTCTGTTTCTCGCCCTCTGTTTCAGCCCCTCTGATTCAGCCCCTCTGTTTCTCGCCCCTGTTTCAGCCCCTCTGTTTCTCGCCCTCTGTTTCAGCCCCTCTGTTTCTCGCCCTCTGTTTCAGCCCCTCTGTTTCAGCCCCTCTGATTCAGCCTCTCTGTTTCTCGCCCTCTGTTTCAGCCCCGCTGTTTCTCACCCTCTGTTTCAGCCCCTCTGTTTCTCGCCCTCTGTTCCAGCCCCTCTGTTTCAGCCCGTCTGTTTCAGCCCCGCTGTTTCAGCCCCTCTGTTTCTCACCCTCTGTTACTCGCCCTCTGTTTCAGCCCCTCTGTTTTTCGCCCTCTGTTTCAGCCCCCCTGTTTCTCACCCTCTGTTTCAGGCTCTCTGTTTCAGCCCCTCTGTTTCTTGCCCTCTGTTTCTCGCCCGCTGTTTCAGCCCCTTTGTTTCTCGCCCTCTGTTTCAGCCCCTCTGTTTCAGCCCCTCTGATTCAGCCCCTCAGATTCAGCCCCTCTGTTTCTCGCACTCTGTTTCAGCCCCTCTGTTTCAGCCACTCTGTTTCAGCTCCTCTGTTTAAGCCCCTCTGTTTCTCGCCCTCAGTTTCAGCCCCTCTGTTTCTCGCCCTCTGTTTCAGCCCTTCTGTTTCAGCCCCTCTGTTTCAGCCCCTCTGTTTCTCGCCCTCTGTTTCAGCCCCTCTGTTTCTCGCCCTCTGTTTCTCGCCCGCTGTTTCAGCCCCTCTGTTTCAGCCCCTCTGATTCTCACCCTCTGTTTCAGCCCCTCTGTTTCAGCCCCTCTGTTTCAGCCCCTCTGTTTCTCGCCCTCTGTTCAGCCCCTATGTTTCTCGCCCTCTGTTTCAGCCCCTCTGTTTCTCGCCCTCTGTTTCAGCCCCTCTGTTTCCTTCCCTCTGTTTCTCGCCCTCTGTTTCTGCCCCTCTGTTTCTCGCCCTCTGTTTCAGCCCCTCTGTTTCTCGCCCTCTGTTTCAGGCCCGCTGATTCTGCCCCTCTGTTTCAGCCCCTCTGTTTCAGCCCCTCTGTTTCAGCCCCTCTGTTTCTCACCCTCTGTTTCAGCCCCTCTGATTCAGCCCCTCTGATTCAGCCCCTCTGTTTCCCGCCCACTGTTTAAGCCACACTGTTTCTCGCCCTCTGTTTCTCGCCCTCTGTTTCAGCCCCTCTGATTCAGCCCCTCTGTTTCTCGCCCTCTGTTTCAGGCCCTCAGTTTCTCGCCCTCTGTTTCAGCCCCTCTGTTTCAGCCCCTCTGATTCAGCCCCTCTGTTTCTCGCCCTCTGTTTCAGCCCCTCTGTTTCTCGCCCTCTGTTTCAGCCCCTCTGTTTCTCGCCCTCTGTTTCTCGCCCGCTGTTTCAGCCCCTCTGTTTCAGCCCCTCTGATTCTCACCCTCTGTTTCAGCCCCTCTATTTCAGCCCCTCTGTTTCAGCCCCTCTGTTTCTCGCCCTCTGTTTCAGCCCCTCTGTTTCTCGCCCTCTGTTCAGCCCCTATGTTTCTCGCCCTCTGTTTCAGCCCCTCTGTTTCTCGCCCTCTGTTTCAGCCCCTCTGTTTCATTCCCTCTGTTTCTCGCCCTCTGTTTCTGCCCCTCTGTTTCTCGCCCTCTGTTTCAGCTCCTCTGTTTCTCGCCCTCTGTTTCAGGCCCGCTGATTCAGCCCCTCTGTTTCAGCCCCTCTGTTTCAGCCCCTCTGTTTCTCACTCTCTGTTTCAGCCCCTCTGATTCAGCCCCTCTGATTCAGCCCCTCTGTTTCCCGCCCACTGTTTAAGCCACACTGTTTCTCGCCCTCTGTTTCTCGCCCTCTGTTTCAGCCCCTCTGATTCAGCCCCTCTGTTTCTCGCCCTCTGTTTCAGCCCCTCTGTTTCTCGCCCTCTGTTTCAGCCCCTCTGTTTCAGCCCCTCTGATTCAGCCCCTCTGTTTCTCGCCCTCTGTTTCAGCCCATCTGATTCTCGCCCTCTGTTTCAGCCCCTCTGATTCTCGCCCTCTGTTTCAGCCCCTCTGATTCAGCCCCTCTGATTCAGCCCCTCTGCTTCAGCCCCTATGTTTCTCGCCCTCTGTTTCAGCCCCTCTGTTTCAGCCCCTCTGTTTCAGCCCCTCTGTTTCTCACCCTCTGTTTCAGCCCCTCTGATTCAGCACCTCTGATTCAGCCCCTCTGATTCACCCCTCTGTTTCAGCGCCTCTGATTCAGCCCCTCTGATTCAGCCCCTCTGTTTCTCGCCCTCTCTTTCAGCCCCTCTGTTTCAGCCCCTCTGATTCAGCCCCTCTGTTTCAGTCCCTCTGTTTCTCCCCCTCTGTTCCAGCCCCTCTGTTTCAGCCCCTCTGTTTAAGCCACTCTGTTTCAGCCCCTCTCTTTCAGCCCCTCTGTTTCAGCCCCTCTGTTTCTCGCCCTCTGTTTCAGCCCCTCTGTTTCTCGCCCTCTGTTTCAGCCCCTCTGTTTCAGCCCGTCTGTTTCAGCCACTCTGTTTCTCGCCGTCTGTTTCAGCCCCTCTGTTTCTCACCCTCTGTTTCAGCCCTTCTGATTCAGCCCCTCTGTTTCTCGCCCTCTGTTTCAGCCCCTCTGTTTCTCGCCCTCTGTTTCAGCCCCTCTGTTTCTCGCCCTCTGTTTCAGCCCCTCTGTTTCTCGCCCTCTGTTTCAGCCCCTCTGTTTCAGCCCGTCTGTTTCAGCCCCTCTGTTTCTCGCCCTCTGTTTCAGCCCCTCTGTTTCTCACCCTCTGTTTCAGCCCCTCTGATTCAGCCCCTCTGTTTCTCGCCCTCTGTTTCAGCCCCTCTGTTTCTCGCCCTCTGTTTCAGCCCCTCTGTTTTAGCCCCTCTGTTTCAGCCCCTCTGATTCTCGCCCTCTGGTTCAGCCCCTCTGTTTCTCGCCCTCTGTTTCAGGCCCTCTGTTTCTCGGCCTCTGTTTCAGCCCCTCTGATTCAGCCCCTCTGTTTCAGCCCCTCTGATTCAGCCCCTCTGTTTCAGCCACTCTGTTTCAGCCCATCTTTTTCAGCCCCTCTGTTTCTCGCCGGCTGTTTCAGCCCCACTGTTTCTCGCCCTCTGTTTCAGCCCCTCTGTTTCTCGCCCTCTGTTTCAGTCCCTCTGTTTCTCGCCCTCTGTTTCAGCCCCTCTGTTACAGCCCCTCTGTTTCTCGCCTATCTGATTCAGCCCCTCTGTAACAGCCCCTCTGATTCAGCCCCTCTGTTTCAGCCCCTCTGTTTCTCGCCCTCTGTTTCAGCCACTCTGTTTCTCGCTCTCTGTTTCTCGCCCTCTGTTTCAGCCCCTCTGATTCAGCCCCTCTGTTTCTCGCCCCTGTTTCAGCCCCTCTGTTTCTCGCCCTCAGTTTCAGCCCCTCTGTTTCAGCCCCTCTGTTTCAGCCCCTCTGTTTCTCACCCTCTGTTTCAGCCCCTCTGATTCAGCACCTCTGATTCAGCCCCTCTGATTCAGCCCCTCTGTTTCAGCGCCTCTGATTCAGCCCCTCTGATTCAGCCCCTCTGTTTCTCGCCCTCTCTTTCAGCCCCTCTGTTTCAGCCCCTCTGTTTCCGCTCCTCTGTTTCAGCCCCTCTGTTTCTCGCCCTCTGTTTCAGCCCCTCTGTTTCAGCCCCTCTGTTTCTCGCCCTCTGTTTATCGCCCTCTGTTTCAGCCCCTGTGTTTCAGCCCCTCTGTTTCAGTCCCTCTGTTTCAGCCCCTGTATTTCTCGCCCTCTGTTTCAGCCCCTCTGTTTCTCCCCCTCTGTTTCAGCCCCTCTGTTTCTCGCCCTCTGTTTCAGCCCCTCTGTTTCTCGCCCCCTGTTTCAGCCCCTCTGTTTCAGCCCCTCTGTTTCTCGCCCTCTGATTCTGCCCGTCTGTTTCTCGCCCTCTGTTTCAGCCCCGCTGTTTCTCGCCCTCTGTTTCAGCCTCGCTGATTCAGCCCCTCTGTTTCAGCCCCTTTGAATCAGCCCCTCTGATTCAGCCCCTCTGTTTCAGCCCCTCTGTTTCAGCCCCTCTGTTTCAGCCCCTCTGTTTCTCGCCCTCTGTTTCAGCCCATCTGATTCAGCCCCTCTGTTTCAGCCCCTCTGATTCAGCCCCGCTGATTCAGCCCCTCTGTTTCTTGCCCTCTGTTTCAGCCCCTCTGTTTCAGCCCCTCTGTTTCAGCCCCTCAGTTTCTCGCCCTCTGTTTCAGCCCCTCTGATTCTCTCCCTCTGTTGCAGCCCCTCTGTTTCAGCCCCTCTGTTTCTCGCACTCAGTTTCTGCCCCTCTGTTTCTCGCCCTCTGTTTCAGCCCCGCTGTTTCTCGCCCTCTGTTTCAGCCCCTCTGTTTCAGCCCCTCTGTTTCTCGCCCTCTGTTTCAGCCCCTCTGATTCTCGCCCTCTGTTTCAGCCCCTCTGTTTCTTGCCCTCTGTTTCAGCCCCTCTGATTCAGCCCCTCTGTTTCAGCCCCTCTGATTCAGCCCCTCTGATTCAGCCCCTCTGCTCAGCCCCTCTGTTTCTCGCCCTCTGTTTCAGCCCCTCTGTTTCAGCCCCTCTGTTTCAGCCCCTCTGTTTCTCACCCTCTGATTCAGCCCCTCTGATTCAGCCCATCTGATTCAGCCCCTCTGATTTAGCCCCTCTGTTTCCCGCCCCTCTGTTTCAGCCCCTCTGTTTCTCGCCCTCTGTTTCAGCCCCACTGTTTCAGCCCCTCTGTTTCAGCCCCTCTGTTTCAGCGCCTCTGTTTCTCGCCCTCTGTTTTAGCCCCTCTGTTTCTCGCCCTCTGTTTCAGCCCCTCTGATTCAGCCCCTCTGTTTCAGCCCCTATGTTTCTCCCCCTCTGTTCCAGCCCCTCTGTTTAGGCCACTCTGTTTCAGCCACTCTGTTTCAGCCCCTCTGTTTCAGCCCCTCTGTTTCAGCCCCTCTGTTTCTCGCCCTCTGTTTCAGCCCCTCTGTTTCTCGCCCACTGTTTCAGCCCCTCTGTTTCAGCCCCTCTGTTTCAGCCACTCTGTTTCTCGCCCTCTGTTTCAGCCCCTCTGTTTCTCACCCTCTGTTTCAGCCCCTCTGATTCAGCCCCTCTGTTTCTCGCCCTCTGTTTCAGCCCCTCTGTTTCTCGCCCTCTGTTTCAGCCCCTCTGTTTCAGCCCCTCTGTTTCTCGCCCTCTGTTTCAGGCCCTCTGTTTCTCGCCCTCTGTTTCAGCCCCTCTGATTCAGCCCCTCTGTTTCAGCCGCTCGGATTCAACCCCTCTGTTTCAGCCCCTCTATTACAGCCCCTCTGTTTCAGCCCCTCTGTTTCTCGCGCTCTATTTCTCACCCTCTGTTTCTCGCCCTCTGTTTCAGCCCCTCTGTTTTTCGCCCTCTGTTTCAGCCCCTCTGTTTCTTGCCCTCTGTATCAGGCTCTCTGTTTCAGCCCCTCTGTTTCTCGCCCTCTGTTTCAGCCACTCTGATTCTCGCCCTCTGTTTCAGCCCCTCTGTTTCTCGCCCTCTGTTTCAGCCCCTCTGTTTCAGCCCCTCTGTTTCAGCCCCTCTGTTTCTCACCCTCTGTTTCAGCCCCTCTGATTCAGCCCCTCTGATTCTGCCCCTCTGATTCAGCCCCTCTGTTTCTCGCCACTCTGTTACAGCCCCTCTGTTTCTCGCCCTCTGTTTCAGCCCCTCTGTTTCTCGCCCTCTGTTTCAGCCCCACTGTTTCAGCCCCTCTGTTTCAGCCCCTCTGTTTCAGCGCCTCTGTTTCTCGTCCTCTGTTTCAGCTCCTCTGTTTCTCGCCCTCTGTTTCAGCCCCTCTGATTCAGCCCCTCTGTTTCAGCCCCTCTGTTTCTCCCCCTCTGTTCCAGACCCTCTGTTTCAGCCCCTCTGTTTCAACCACTCTGTTTCAGCCCCTCTGTTTCAGCCACTCTGTTTCAGCCACTCTGTTTCAGCCCCTCTGTTTCTCGCCCTCTGTTTCAGCCCCCCTGTTTCTCGCCCTCTGTTTCAGCCCCTCTGTTTCAGCCCGTCTGTTTCAGCCCCTCTGTTTCTCGCCCTCTGTTTCAGCCCCTCTGTTTCTCACCCTCTGTTTCAGCCCCTCTGTTTCAGCCCCTCTGTTTCTCGCCCTCTGTTTAAGCCCCTCTGTTTCTCGCCCTCTGTTTCAGCCCCTCTGTTTTAGCCCCTCTGTTTCAGCCCCTCTGATTCTCGCCCTCTGGTTCAGCCCCTCTGTTTCTCGCCCTCTGTTTCAGCCCCTCTGTTTCTCGCCCTCTGTTTCAGCCCCTCTGATTCAGCCCCTCTGTTTCAGCCCCTCTGATTCAGCCCCTCTGTTTCAGCCACTCTGTTTCAGCCCATCTTTTTCAGCCCCTCTGTTTCTCGCCGGCTGTTTCAGCCCCACTGTTTCTCGCCCTCTGTTTCAGCCCCTCTGTTTCTCGCCCTCTGTTTCAGTCCCTCTGTTTCTCGCCCTCTGTTTCAGCCCCTCTGTTTCAGCCCCTCTGTTTCTCGCCCTCTGTTTCTGCCCCTCTGTTTCTCGCCCTCTGTTTCTCGCCCTCTGTTTCAGCCCCGCTGATTCAGCCCCTCTGTTTCAGCCCCTCTGAATCAGCCCCTCTGATTCAGCCCCTCTGTTTCAGCCCCTCTGTTTCAGCCCCTCTGTTTCTCGCCCTCTGTTTCAGCCCCTCTGATTCTCGCCCTCTGTTTCAGTCCCTCTGTTTCTCGCCCTCTGTTTTAGCCTATCTGATTCAGCCCCTCTGTAACAGCCCCTCTGATTCAGCCCCTCTGATTCAGCCCCTCTGTTTCTCGCCCTCAGTTTCAGCCCCTCTGTTTCAGCCCCTCTGTTTCTCGCCCTCTGTTTCAGCCACTCTGTTTCTCGCTCTCTGTTTCTCGCCCTCTGTTTCAGCCCCTCTGATTCAGCCCCTCTGTTTCTCGCCCCTGTTTCAGCCCCTCTGTTTCTCGCCCTCTGTTTCAGCCCCTCTGTTTCTCGCCCTCTGTTTCAGCCCCTCTGTTTCAGCCGCTCTGATTCAGCCTCTCTGTTTCTCGCCCTCTGTTTCAGCCCCGCTGTTTCTCACCCTCTGTTTCAGCCCCTCTGTTTCTCGCCCTCTGTTCCAGCCCGTCTGTTTCAGCCCGTCTGTTTCAGCCCCTCTGTTTCAGCCCCTCTGTTTCTCACCCTCTGTTACTCGCCCTCTGTTTCAGCCCCTCTGTTTTTCGCCCTCTGTTTCAGCCCCCCTGTTTCTCACCCTCTGTTTCAGGCTCTCTGTTTCAGCCCCTCTGTTTCTTGCCCTCTGTTTCTCGCCCGCTGTTTCAGCCCCTTTGTTTCTCGCCCTCTGTTTCAGCCCCTCTGTTTCAGCCCCTCTGATTCAGCCCCTCAGATTCAGCCCCTCTGTTTCTCGCACTCTGTTTCAGCCCCTCTGTTTCAGCCACTCTGTTTCAGCTCCTCTGTTTTAGCCCCTCTGTTTCTCGCCCTCTGTTTCAGCCCCTCTGTTTCTCGCCCTCTGTTTCTGCCCTTCTGTTTCAGCCCCTCTGTTTCAGCCCCTCTGTTTCTCGCCCTCTGTTACAGCCCCTCTGTTTCTCGCCCTCTGTTTCTCGCCCGCTGTTTCAGCCCCTCTGTTTCAGCCCCTCTGATTCTCACCCTCTGTTTCAGCCCCTCTGTTTCAGCCCCTCTGTTTCAGCCCCTCTGTTTCTCGACCTCTGTTTCAGCCCCTCTGTTTCTCGCCCCCTGTTTCAGCCCCTCTGTTTCAGCCCCTCTGTTTCTCGCCCTCTGATTCTGCCCCTCTGTTTCTCGCCCTCTGTTTCAGCCCCGCTGTTTCTCGCCCTCTGTTTCAGCCTCGCTGATTCAGCCCCTCTGTTTCAGCCCCTTTGAATCAGCCCCTCTGATTCAGCCCCTCTGTTTCAGCCCCTCTGTTTCAGCCCCTCTGTTTCTCGCCCTCTGTTTCTCGCCCTCTGTTTCAGCCCATCTGATTCAGCCCCTCTGTTTCAGCCCCTCTGATTCAGCCCCGCTGATTCAGCCCCTCTGTTTCTTGCCCTCTGTTTCAGCCCCTCTGTTTCAGCCCCTCTGTTTCAGCCCCTCTGTTTCTCGCCCTCTGTTTCAGCCCCTCTGATTCTCTCCCTCTGTTGCAGCCCCTCTGTTTCAGCCCCTCTGTTTCTCGCACTCAGTTTCTGCCCCTCTGTTTCTCGCCCTCTGTTTCAGACCCGCTGTTTCTCGCCCTCTGTTTCAGCCCCGCTGATTCAGCCCCTCTGTTTCAGCCCCTCTGAATCAGCCCATCTGTTTCTCGCCCTCTGTTTCAGCCCCTCTGTTTCTTGCCCTCTGTTTCAGCCCCTCTGATTCAGCCCCTCTGTTTCAGCCCCTCTGATTCAGCCCCTCTGCTCAGCCCCTCTGTTTCTCGCCCTCTGTTTCAGCCCCTCTGATTCAGCCCCTCTGTTTCTCGCCCTCTGTTTCAGCCCCTCTGTTTCTCGCCCTCTGTTTCAGCCCCTCTGTTTCAGCCCCTCTGATTCAGCCCCTCTGTTTCTCGCCCTCTGTTTCAGCCCATCTGATTCTCGCCCTCTGTTTCAGCCCCTCTGATTCTCGCCCTCTGTTTCAGCCCCTCTGATTCAGCCCCTCTGTTTCAGCCCCTCTGATTCAGCCCCTCTGATTCAGCCCCTCTGCTTCAGCCCCTATGTTTCTCGCCCTCTGTTTCAGCCCCTCTGTTTCAGCCCCTCTGTTTCAGCCCCTCTGTTTCTCACCCTCTGTTTCAGCCCCTCTGATTCAGCACCTCTGATTCAGCCCCTCTGATTCAGCCCCTCTGTTTCAGCGCCTCTGATTCAGCCCCTCTGTTTCTCGCCCTCTCTTTCAGCCCCTCTGTTTCAGCCCCTCTGATTCAGCCCCTCTGTTTCAGTCCCTCTGTTTCTCCCCCTCTGTTCCAGCCCCTCTGTTTCAGCCCCTCTGTTTAAGCCACTCTGTTTCAGCCCCTCTCTTTCAGCCCCTCTGTTTCAGCCCCTCTGTTTCTCGCCCTCTGTTTCAGCCCCTCTGTTTCTCGCCCTCTGTTTCAGCCCCTCTGTTTCAGCCCGTCTGTTTCAGCCACTCTGTTTCTCGCCGTCTGTTTCAGCCCCTCTGTTTCTCACCCTCTGTTTCAGCCCTTCTGATTCAGCCCCTCTGTTTCTCGCCCTCTGTTTCAGCCCCTCTGTTTCTCGCCCTCTGTTTCAGCCCCTCTGTTTCTCGCCCTCTGTTTCAGCCCCTCTGTTTCTCGCCCTCTGTTTCAGCCCCTCTGTTTCAGCCCGTCTGTTTCAGCCCCTCTGTTTCTCGCCCTCTGTTTCAGCCCCTCTGTTTCTCACCCTCTGTTTCAGCCCCTCTGATTCAGCCCCTCTGTTTCTCGCCCTCTGTTTCAGCCCCTCTGTTTCTCGCCCTCTGTTTCAGCCCCTCTGTTTTAGCCCCTCTGTTTCAGCCCCTCTGATTCTCGCCCTCTGGTTCAGCCCCTCTGTTTCTCGCCCTCTGTTTCAGGCCCTCTGTTTCTCGGCCTCTGTTTCAGCCCCTCTGATTCAGCCCCTCTGTTTCAGCCCCTCTGATTCAGCCCCTCTGTTTCAGCCACTCTGTTTCAGCCCATCTTTTTCAGCCCCTCTGTTTCTCGCCGGCTGTTTCAGCCCCACTGTTTCTCGCCCTCTGTTTCAGCCCCTCTGTTTCTCGCCCTCTGTTTCAGTCCCTCTGTTTCTCGCCCTCTGTTTCAGCCCCTCTGTTACAGCCCCTCTGTTTCTCGCCTATCTGATTCAGCCCCTCTGTAACAGCCCCTCTGATTCAGCCCCTCTGTTTCAGCCCCTCTGTTTCTCGCCCTCTGTTTCAGCCACTCTGTTTCTCGCTCTCTGTTTCTCGCCCTCTGTTTCAGCCCCTCTGATTCAGCCCCTCTGTTTCTCGCCCCTGTTTCAGCCCCTCTGTTTCTCGCCCTCAGTTTCAGCCCCTCTGTTTCAGCCCCTCTGTTTCAGCCCCTCTGTTTCTCACCCTCTGTTTCAGCCCCTCTGATTCAGCACCTCTGATTCAGCCCCTCTGATTCAGCCCCTCTGTTTCAGCCCCTCTGATTCAGCCCCTCTGATTCAGCCCCTCTGTTTCTCGCCCTCTCTTTCAGCCCCTCTGTTTCAGCCCCTCTGTTTCAGCTCCTCTGTTTCAGCCCCTCTGTTTCTCGCCCTCTGTTTCAGCCCCTCTGTTTCAGCCCCTCTGTTTCTCGCCCTCTGTTTATCGCCCTCTGTTTCAGCCCCTGTGTTTCAGCCCCTCTGTTTCAGTCCCTCTGTTTCAGCCCCTGTATTTCTCGCCCTCTGTTTCAGCCCCTCTGTTTCTCCCCCTCTGTTTCAGCCCCTCTGTTTCTCGCCCTCTGTTTCAGCCCCTCTGTTTCTCGCCCCCTGTTTCAGCCCCTCTGTTTCAGCCCCTCTGTTTCTCGCCCTCTGATTCTGCCCCTCTGTTTCTCGCCCTCTGTTTCAGCCCCGCTGTTTCTCGCCCTCTGTTTCAGCCTCGCTGATTCAGCCCCTCTGTTTCAGCCCCTTTGAATCAGCCCCTCTGATTCAGCCCCTCTGTTTCAGCCCCTCTGTTTCAGCCCCTCTGTTTCAGCCCCTCTGTTTCTCGCCCTCTGTTTCAGCCCATCTGATTCAGCCCCTCTGTTTCAGCCCCTCTGATTCAGCCCCGCTGATTCAGCCCCTCTGTTTCTTGCCCTCTGTTTCAGCCCCTCTGTTTCAGCCCCTCTGTTTCAGCCCCTCAGTTTCTCGCCCTCTGTTTCAGCCCCTCTGATTCTCTCCCTCTGTTGCAGCCCCTCTGTTTCAGCCCCTCTGTTTCTCGCACTCAGTTTCTGCCCCTCTGTTTCTCGCCCTCTGTTTCAGCCCCGCTGTTTCTCGCCCTCTGTTTCAGCCCCTCTGTTTCAGCCCCTCTGTTTCTCGCCCTCTGTTTCAGCCCCTCTGATTCTCGCCCTCTGTTTCAGCCCCTCTGTTTCTTGCCCTCTGTTTCAGCCCCTCTGATTCAGCCCCTCTGTTTCAGCCCCTCTGATTCAGCCCCTCTGATTCAGCCCCTCTGCTCAGCCCCTCTGTTTCTCGCCCTCTGTTTCAGCCCCTCTGTTTCAGCCCCTCTGTTTCAGCCCCTCTGTTTCTCACCCTCTGATTCAGCCCCTCTGATTCAGCCCATCTGATTCAGCCCCTCTGATTTAGCCCCTCTGTTTCCCGCCCCTCTGTTTCAGCCCCTCTGTTTCTCGCCCTCTGTTTCAGCCCCACTGTTTCAGCCCCTCTGTTTCAGCCCCTCTGTTTCAGCGCCTCTGTTTCTCGCCCTCTGTTTTAGCCCCTCTGTTTCTCGCCCTATGTTTCAGCCCCTCTGATTCAGCCCCTCTGTTTCAGCCCCTATGTTTCTCCCCCTCTGTTCCAGCCCCTCTGTTTAGGCCACTCTGTTTCAGCCACTCTGTTTCAGCCCCTCTGTTTCAGCCCCTCTGTTTCAGCCCCTCTGTTTCTCGCCCTCTGTTTCAGCCCCTCTGTTTCTCGCCCACTGTTTCAGCCCCTCTGTTTCAGCCCCTCTGTTTCAGCCACTCTGTTTCTCGCCCTCTGTTTCAGCCCCTCTGTTTCTCACCCTCTGTTTCAGCCCCTCTGATTCAGCCCCTCTGTTTCTCGCCCTCTGTTTCAGCCCCTCTGTTTCTCGCCCTCTGTTTCAGCCCCTCTGTTTCAGCCCCTCTGTTTCTCGCCCTCTGTTTCAGGCCCTCTGTTTCTCGCCCTCTGTTTCAGCCCCTCTGATTCAGCCCCTCTGTTTCAGCCGCTCGGATTCAGCCCCTCTGTTTCAGCCCCTCTATTACAGCCCCTCTGTTTCAGCCCCTCTGTTTCTCGCGCTCTATTTCTCACCCTCTGTTTCTCGCCCTCTGTTTCAGCCCCTCTCTTTTTCGCCCTCTGTTTCAGCCCCTCTGTTTCTTGCCCTCTGTATCAGGCTCTCTGTTTCAGCCCCTCTGTTTCTCGCCCTCTGTTTCAGCCCCTCTGATTCTCGCCCTCTGTTTCAGCCCCTCTGTTTCTCGCCCTCTGTTTCAGCCCCTCTGTTTCAGCCCCTCTGTTTCAGCCCCTCTGTTTCTCACCCTCTGTTTCAGCCCCTCTGATTCAGCCCCTCTGATTCTGCCCCTCTGATTCAGCCCCTCTGTTTCTCGCCACTCTGTTACAGCCCCTCTGTTTCTCGCCCTCTGTTTCAGCCCCTCTGTTTCTCGCCCTCTGTTTCAGCCCCACTGTTTCAGCCCCTCTGTTTCAGCCCCTCTGTTTCAGCGCCTCTGTTTCTCGTCCTCTGTTTCAGCTCCTCTGTTTCTCGCCCTCTGTTTCAGCCCCTCTGATTCAGCCCCTCTGTTTCAGCCCCTCTGTTTCTCCCCCTCTGTTCCAGACCCTCTGTTTCAGCCCCTCTGTTTCAGCCACTCTGTTTCAGCCCCTCTGTTTCAGCCACTCTGTTTCAGCCACTCTGTTTCAGCCCCTCTGTTTCTCGCCCTCTGTTTCAGCCCCCCTGTTTCTCGCCCTCTGTTTCAGCCCCTCTGTTTCAGCCCGTCTGTTTCAGCCCCTCTGTTTCTCGCCCTCTGTTTCAGCCCCTCTGTTTCTCACCCTCTGTTTCAGCCCCTCTGTTTCAGCCCCTCTGTTTCTCGCCCTCTGTTTAAGCCCCTCTGTTTCTCGCCCTCTGTTTCAGCCCCTCTGTTTTAGCCCCTCTGTTTCAGCCCCTCTGATTCTCGCCCTCTGGTTCAGCCCCTCTGTTTCTCGCCCTCTGTTTCAGGCCCTCTGTTTCTCGGCCTCTGTTTCAGCCCCTCTGATTCAGCCCCTCTGTTTCAGCCCCTCTGATTCAGCCCCTCTGTTTCAGCCACTCTGTTTCAGCCCATCTTTTTCAGCCCCTCTGTTTCTCGCCGGCTCTTTCAGCCCCACTGTTTCTCGCCCTCTGTTTCAGCCCCTCTGTTTCTCGCCCTCTGTTTCAGTCCCTCTGTTTCTCGCCCTCTGTTTCAGCCCCTCTGTTTCAGCCCCTCTGTTTCTCGCCCTCTGTTTCTGCCCCTCTGTTTCTCGCCCTCTGTTTCTCGCCCTCTGTTTCAGCCCCGCTGATTCAGCCCCTCTGTTTCAGCCCCTCTGAATCAGCCCCTCTGATTCAGCCCCTCTGTTTCAGCCCCTCTGTTTCAGCCCCTCTGTTTCTCGCCCTCTGTTTCAGCCCCTCTGATTCTCGCCCTCTGTTTCAGTCCCTCTGTTTCTCGCCCTCTGTTTTAGCCTATCTGATTCAGCCCCTCTGTAACAGCCCCTCTGATTCAGCCCCTCTGATTCAGCCCCTCTGTTTCTCGCCCTCAGTTTCAGCCCCTCTGTTTCAGCCCCTCTGTTTCTCGCCCTCTGTTTCAGCCACTCTGTTTCTCGCTCTCTGTTTCTCGCCCTCTGTTTCAGCCCCTCTGATTCAGCCCCTCTGTTTCTCGCCCCTGTTTCAGCCCCTCTGTTTCTCGCCCTCTGTTTCAGCCCCTCTGTTTCTCGCCCTCTGTTTCAGCCCCTCTGTTTCAGCCGCTCTGATTCAGCCTCTCTGTTTCTCGCCCTCTGTTTCAGCCCCGCTGTTTCTCACCCTCTGTTTCAGCCCCTCTGTTTCTCGCCCTCTGTTCCAGCCCGTCTGTTTCAGCCCGTCTGTTTCAGCCCCTCTGTTTCAGCCCCTCTGTTTCTCACCCTCTGTTACTCGCCCTCTGTTTCAGCCCCTCTGTTTTTCGCCCTCTGTTTCAGCCCCCCTGTTTCTCACCCTCTGTTTCAGGCTCTCTGTTTCAGCCCCTCTGTTTCTTGCCCTCTGTTTCTCGCCCGCTGTTTCAGCCCCTTTGTTTCTCGCCCTCTGTTTCAGCCCCTCTGTTTCAGCCCCTCTGATTCAGCCCCTCAGATTCAGCCCCTCTGTTTCTCGCACTCTGTTTCAGCCCCTCTGTTTCAGCCACTCTGTTTCAGCTCCTCTGTTTTAGCCCCTCTGTTTCTCGCCCTCTGTTTCAGCCCCTCTGTTTCTCGCCCTCTGTTTCTGCCCTTCTGTTTCAGCCCCTCTGTTTCAGCCCCTCTGTTTCTCGCCCTCTGTTTCAGCCCCTCTGTTTCTCGCCCTCTGTTTCTCGCCCGCTGTTTCAGCCCCTCTGTTTCAGCCCCTCTGATTCTCACCCTCTGTTTCAGCCCCTCTGTTTCAGCCCCTCTGTTTCTCGACCTCTGTTTCAGCCCCTCTGTTTCTCGCCCCCTGTTTCAGCCCCTCTGTTTCAGCCCCTCTGTTTCTCGCCCTCTGATTCTGCCCCTCTGTTTCTCGCCCTCTGTTTCAGCCCCGCTGTTTCTCGCCCTCTGTTTCAGCCTCGCTGATTCAGCCCCTCTGTTTCAGCCCCTTTGAATCAGCCCCTCTGATTCAGCCCCTCTGTTTCAGCCCCTCTGTTTCAGCCCCTCTGTTTCTCGCCCTCTGTTTCTCGCCCTCTGTTTCAGCCCATCTGATTCAGCCCCTCTGTTTCAGCCCCTCTGATTCAGCCCCGCTGATTCAGCCCCTCTGTTTCTTGCCCTCTGTTTCAGCCCCTCTGTTTCAGCCCCTCTGTTTCAGCCCCTCTGTTTCTCGCCCTCTGTTTCAGCCCCTCTGATTCTCTCCCTCTGTTGCAGCCCCTCTGTTTCAGCCCCTCTGTTTCTCGCACTCAGTTTCTGCCCCTCTGTTTCTCGCCCTCTGTTTCAGCCCCGCTGTTTCTCGCCCTCTGTTTCAGCCCCGCTGATTCAGCCCCTCTGTTTCAGCCCCTCTGAATCAGCCCATCTGTTTCTCGCCCTCTGTTTCAGCCCCTCTGTTTCTTGCCCTCTGTTTCAGCCCCTCTGATTCAGCCCCTCTGTTTCAGCCCCTCTGATTCAGCCCCTCTGCTCAGCCCCTCTGTTTCTCGCCCTCTGTTTCAGCCCCTCTGTTTCAGCCCCTCTGTTTCAGCCCCTCTGTTTCTCACCCTCTGATTCAGCCCCTCTGTTTCAGCCCATCTGATTCAGCCCCTCTGATTTAGCCCCTCTGTTTCCCGCCCCTCTGTTTTAGCCCCTCTGTTTCTCGCCCTCTGTTTCAGCCCCTCTGTTTCTCGCCCTCTGTTTCAGCCCCACTGTTTCAGCCCCTCTGTTTCAGCCCCTCTGTTTCAGCGCCTCTGTTTCTCGCCCTCTGTTTTAGCCCCTCTGTTTCTCGCCCTCTGTTTCAGCCCCTCTGATTCAGCCCCGCTGTTTCAACCCCTATGTTTCTCCCCCTTTGTTCCAGCCCCTCTGTTTCAGCCACTCTGTTTCAGCCACTCTGTTTCAGCCCCTCTGTTTCAGCCCCTCGGTTTCAGCCCCTCTGTTTCTCGCCCTCTGTTTCAGCCCCTCTGTTTCTCGCCCACTGTTTCAGCCCCTCTGTTTCAGCCCCTCTGTTTCAGCCACTCTGTTTCTCGCCCTCTGTTTCAGCCCCTCTGTTTCTCACCCTCTGTTTCAGCCCCTCTGATTCAGCCCCTCTGTTTCTCGCCCTCTGTTTCAGCCCCTCTGTTTCTCGCCCTCTGTTTCAGCCCCTCTGTTTCAGCCCCTCTGTTTCAGCCCCTCTGTTTCTCACCCTCTGTTACTCGCCCTCTGTTTCAGCCCCTCTGTTTTTCGCCCTCTGTTTCAGCCCCCCTGTTTCTCACCCTCTGTTTCAGGCTCTCTGTTTCAGCCCCTCTGTTTCTTGCCCTCTGTTTCTCGCCCGCTGTTTCAGCCCCTTTGTTTCTCGCCCTCTGTTTCAGCCCCTCTGTTTCAGCCCCTCTGATTCAGCCCCTCAGATTCAGCCCCTCTGTTTCTCGCACTCTGTTTCAGCCCCTCTGTTTCAGCCACTCTGTTTCAGCTCCTCTGTTTTAGCCCCTCTGTTTCTCGCCCTCTGTTTCAGCCCCTCTGTTTCTCGCCCTCTGTTTCTGCCCTTCTGTTTCAGCCCCTCTGTTTCAGCCCCTCTGTTTCTCGCCCTCTGTTTCAGCCCCTCTGTTTCTCGCCCTCTGTTTCTCGCCCGCTGTTTCAGCCCCTCTGTTTCAGCCCCTCTGATTCTCACCCTCTGTTTCAGCCCCTCTGTTTCAGCCCCTCTGTTTCAGCCCCTCTGTTTCTCGACCTCTGTTTCAGCCCCTCTGTTTCTCGCCCCCTGTTTCAGCCTCTCTGTTTCAGCCCCTCTGTTTCTCGCCCTCTGATTCTGCCCCTCTGTTTCTCGCCCTCTGTTTCAGCCCCGCTGTTTCTCGCCCTCTGTTTCAGCCTCGCTGATTCAGCCCCTCTGTTTCAGCCCCTTTGAATCAGCCCCTCTGATTCAGCCCCTCTGTTTCAGCCCCTCTGTTTCAGCCCCTCTGTTTCTCGCCCTCTGTTTCTCGCCCTCTGTTTCAGCCCATCTGATTCAGCCCCTCTGTTTCAGCCCCTCTGATTCAGCCCCGCTGATTCAGCCCCTCTGTTTCTTGCCCTCTGTTTCAGCCCCTCTGTTTCAGCCCCTCTGTTTCAGCCCCTCTGTTTCTCGCCCTCTGTTTCAGCCCCTCTGATTCTCTCCCTCTGTTGCAGCCCCTCTGTTTCAGCCCCTCTGTTTCTCGCACTCAGTTTCTGCCCCTCTGTTTCTCGCCCTCTGTTTCAGCCCCGCTGTTTCTCGCCCTCTGTTTCAGCCCCGCTGATTCAGCACCTCTGTTTCAGCCCCTCTGAATCAGCCCATCTGTTTCTCGCCCTCTGTTTCAGCCCCTCTGTTTCTTGCCCTCTGTTTCAGCCCCTCTGATTCAGCCCCTCTGTTTCAGCCCCTCTGATTCAGCCCCTCTGCTCAGCCCCTCTGTTTCTCGCCCTCTGTTTCAGCCCCTCTGTTTCAGCCCCTCTGTTTCAGCCCCTCTGTTTCTCACCCTCTGATTCAGCCCCTCTGTTTCAGCCCATCTGATTCAGCCCCTCTGATTTAGCCCCTCTGTTTCCCGCCCCTCTGTTTCAGCCCCTCTGTTTCTCGCCCTCTGTTTCAGCCCCTCTGTTTCTCGCCCTCTGTTTCAGCCCCACTGTTTCAGCCCCTCTGTTTCAGCCCCTCTGTTTCAGCGCCTCTGTTTCTCGCCCTCTGTTTTAGCCCCTCTGTTTCTCGCCCTCTGTTTCAGCCCCTCTGATTCAGCCCCGCTGTTTCAACCCCTATGTTTCTCCCCCTTTGTTCCAGCCCCTCTGTTTCAGCCACTCTGTTTCAGCCACTCTGTTTCAGCCCCTCTGTTTCAGCCCCTCGGTTTCAGCCCCTCTGTTTCTCGCCCTCTGTTTCAGCCCCTCTGTTTCTCGCCCACTGTTTCAGCCCCTCTGTTTCAGCCCCTCTGTTTCAGCCACTCTGTTTCTCGCCCTCTGTTTCAGCCCCTCTGTTTCTCACCCTCTGTTTCAGCCCCTCTGATTCAGCCCCTCTGTTTCTCGCCCTCTGTTTCAGCCCCTCTGTTTCTCGCCCTCTGTTTCAGCCCCTCTGTTTCAGCCCCTCTGTTTCTCGCCCTCTGTTTCAGGCCCTCTGTTTCTCGCCCTCTGTTTCAGCCCCTCTGATTCAGCCCCTCTGTTTCAGCCGCTCGGATTCAGCCCCTCTGTTTCAGCCCCTCTATTACAGCCCCTCTGTTTCAGCCCCTCTGTTTCTCGCGCTCTATTTCTCACCCTCTGTTTCTCGCCCTCTGTTTCAGCCCCTCTGATTCTCGCCCTCTGTTTCAGCCCCTCTGTTTGTCGCCCTCTGTTTCAGCCCCTCTGATTCTCTCCCTCTGTTTCAGCCCCTCTGATTCAGCCCCTCTGATTCAGCCCCTCTGTTTCTCGCCCTCTGTTCCAGCCCCTCTGTTTCAGCCCCTCTGTTTCAGCCACTCTGTTTCTCACCCTCTGTTTCAGCCCCTCTGATTGAGCCCCTCTGATTCAGCCCCTCTGATTCAGCCCCTCTGTTTCTTGCCCTCTGTATCAGGCTCTCTGTTTCAGCCCCTCTGTTTCTCGCCCTCTGTTTCAGCCCCTCTGATTCTCGCCCTCTGTTTCAGCCCCTCTGTTTCTCGCCCTCTGTTTCAGCCCCTCTGTTTCAGCCCCTCTGTTTCAGCCCCTCTGTTTCTCACCCTCTGTTTCAGCCCCTCTGATTCAGCCCCTCTGATTCTGCCCCTCTGATTCAGCCCCTCTGTTTCCCGCCACTCTGTTACAGCCCCTCTGTTTCTCGCCCTCTGTTTCAGCCCCTCTGATTCTCGCCCTCTGTTTCAGCCCCACTGTTTCAGCCCCTCTGTTTCAGCCCCTCTGTTTCAGCGCCTCTGTTTCTCGTCCTCTGTTTCAGCTCCTCTGTTTCTCGCCCTCTGTTTCAGCCCCTCTGATTCAGCCCCTCTGTTTCAGCCCCTCTGTTTCTCCCCCTCTGTTCCAGACCCTCTGTTTCAGCCCCTCTGTTTCAGCCACTCTGTTTCAGCCCCTCTGTTTCAGCCACTCTGTTTCAGCCACTCTGTTTCAGCCCCTCTGTTTCTCGCCCTCTGTTTCAGCCCCTCTGTTTCTCACCCTCTGTTTCAGCCCCTCTGTTTCAGCCCGTCTGTTTCAGCCCCTCTGTTTCTCGCCCTCTGTTTCAGCCCCTCTGTTTCTCACCCTCTGTTTCAGCCCCTCTGATTCAGCCCCTCTGTTTCTCGCCCTCTGTTTCAGCCCCTCTGTTTCTCGCCCTCTGTTTCAGCCCCTCTGTTTTAGCCCCTCTGTTTCAGCCCCTCTGATTCTCGCCCTCTGGTTCAGCCCCTCTGTTTCTCGCCCTCTGTTTCAGGCCCTCTGTTTCTCGGCCTCTGTTTCAGCCCCTCTGATTCAGCCCCTCTGTTTCAGCCCCTCTGATTCAGCCCCTCTGTTTCAGCCACTCTGTTTCAGCCCATCTTTTTCAGCCCCTCTGTTTCTCGCCGGCTGTTTCAGCCCCACTGTTTCTCGCCCTCTGTTTCAGCCCCTCTGTTTCTCGCCCTCTGTTTCAGTCCCTCTGTTTCTCGCCCTCTGTTTCAGCCCCTCTGTTTCAGCCCCTCTGTTTCTCGCCCTCTGTTTCTGCCCCTCTGTTTCTCGCCCCTGTTTCAGCCTCGCTGTTTCTCGCCCTCTGTTTCAGCCCCGCTGATTCAGCCCCTCTGTTTCAGCCCCTCTGAATCAGCCCCTCTGATTCAGCCCCTCTGTTTCAGCCCCTCTGTTTCAGCCCCTCTGTTTCTCGCCCTCTGTTTCAGCCCCTCTGATTCTCGCCCTCTGTTTCAGCCCCTCTGTTTCTCGCCCTCTGTTTTAGCCTATCTGATTCAGCCCCTCTGTAACAGCCCCTCTGATTCAGCCCCTCTGATTCAGGCCCTCTGTTTCTCGCCCTCAGTTTCAGCCCCTCTGTTTCAGCCCCTCTGTTTCTCGCCCTCTGTTTCAGCCACTCTGTTTCTCGCTCTCTGTTTCTCGCCCTCTGATTCAGCCCCTCTGATTCAGCCCCTCTGTTTCTCACCCTCTGTTTCAGCCCCTCTGATTCAGCCCCTCTGATTCTGCCCCTCTGATTCAGCCCCTCTGTTTCCCGCCCCTCTGTTTCAGCCCCTCTGTTTCTCGCCCTCTGTTTCAGCCCCTCTGTTTCTCGCCCACTGTTTCAGCCCCTCTGTTTCAGCCCCTCTGTTTCAGCCCCTCTGAATAAGCCCCTCTGATTCAGCCCCTCTGTTTCAGCCCCTCTGTTTCAGCCCCTCAGTTTCTCGCCCTCTGTTTTTGCCCCTCTGATTCAGCCCCTCTGTTTCAGCCCCTCTGAATAAGCCCCTCTGATTCAGCCCCTCTGTTTCAGCCCCTCTGTTTCAGCCACCCTGTTTCTCGCCCTCTGTTTCAGCCCCGCTGATTCAGCCCCACTGTTTCAGCCCCTCTGAATAAGCCCCTCTGATTCAGCCCCTCTGTTTCAGCCCCTCTGTTTCAGCCCCTCTGTTTCTCGCCCTCTGTTTTTGCCCCTCTGATTCAGCCCCTCTGTTTCAGCCCCTCTGATTCAGCCCCTCTGTTTCTCACCCTCTGTTTCAGCCCCTCTGTTTCCCGACCCTCTGTTTCAGCCCCTCTGTTTCTCACCCTCTGTTTCAGCCCCTCTGTTTCCCGACACTCTGTTTCAGCCCCTCTGTTTCTCGCCCTCTGTTTCAGCCCTTCTGATTCTGCCCCTCTGTTTCAGCACCTCTGTTTCAGCCCCTCTGTTTCAGCCCCTCTGTTTCTCGCCCTCTGTTTCTCGCCCGCTGTTTCAGCCCCTTTGTTTCTCGCCCTCTGTTTCAGCCCCACTGTTTCAGCCCCTCTGATTCAGCCGCTCTGATTCAGCCCCTCTGTTTCTCGCCCTCTGTTTCAGCCCCTCTGTTTCAGCCCCTCTGTTTCTCGCCCTCTGTTTCAGCCCCTCTGTTTCTCGCCCTCTGTTTCAGCCCCACTGTTTCAGCCCCTCTGATTCAGCCCCTCTGATTCAGCCCCTCTGTTTCTCGCCCTCTGTTTCAGCCCCTCTGTTTCAGCCCCTCTGATTCAGCCCCTCAGTTTCAGCCCCTCTGATTCAGCCCCTCTGTTTCAGCCCCTCTGTTTCTCGCCCACTATTTCTCACCCTCTGTTTCTCGCCCTCTGTTTCAGCCCCTCTGTTTTTCGCTCTCTGTTTCAGCCCCTCTGTTTCTTGCCCTCTGATTCAGGCTCTCTTTTTCAGCCCGTCTGCTTCAGCCCCTCTGTTTCAGCCCCTCTGTTTCTCGCCCTCTGTTTCAGCCCCTCTGATTCTCGCCCTCTGTTTCAGCCCCTCTGTTTCTCGCCCTCTGTTTCAGCCCCTCTGATTCAGCCCCTCTGTTTCAGCCCTTCTGATTCAGCCCCTCTGATTCAGCCCCTCTGATTCAGCCCCTCTGTTTCTCACCCTCTGTTTCAGCCCCTCTGTTTCAGCCCCTCTGTTTCAGCCCCTCTGTTTCTCACCCTCTGTTTCAGCCCCTCTGATTCAGCCCCTCTGATTCAGCCCCTCTGATTCATTCCCTCTGTTTCCCGCCCCTCTGTTTCAGCACCTCTGTTTCTCGCCGTCTGTTTCAGCCCCTCAGTTTCTCGACATCTGTTTCAGCCCCACTGTTTCAGCCCCTCTGTTTCAGCCACTCTGTTTCAGCCCCTCTGTTTCTCGCCCTCTGTTTCAGCCCCTCTGTTTCTCGCCCTCTGATTCAGCCCCTCTGTTTCAGCCCCTCTGTTTCTCCGCCTCTTTTCCAGCCCCTCTGTTTCAGCCCCTCTGTTTCAGTCACTCTGTTTCAGCCCCTCTGTTTCAGCCCCTCTGTTTCTCGCCCTCTGTTTCAGTCCCTCTGTTTCTCGCCCTCTGTTTCAGCCCCTCTGTTTCAGCCCGTCTGTTTCAGCCACGCTGTTTCTCGCCCTCTGTTTCAGCCCCTCTGTTTCTCACCCTCTGTTTCAGCCCCTCTGATTCAGCCCCTCTGTTTCTCGCCCTCTGTTTCAGCCCCTCTGTTTCTCGCCCTCTGTTTCTCGCCCACTGTTTCAGCCCCTCTGTTTCTCGCCCTCTGTTTCAGCCCCTCTGTTTCAGCCCCTCTGTTTCAGCCCCTCTGTTTCTCGCCCTCTGTTTCAGACCCTCTGTTTCTCGCCCTCTGTTTCAGCCCTTCTGATTCTGCCCCTCTGTTTCAGCACCTCTGTTTCAGCCCCTCTGTTTCAGCCCCTCTGTTTCTCGCCCTCTGTTTCTCGCCCGCTGTTTCAGCCCCTTTGTTTCTCGCCCTCTGTTTCAGCCCCACTGTTTCAGCCCCTCTGATTCAGCCGCTCTGATTCAGCCCCTCTGTTTCTCGCCCTCTGTTTCAGCCCCTCTGTTTCAGCCCCTCTGTTTCACGCCCTCTGTTTCAGCCCCTCTGTTTCTCGCCCTCTGTTTCAGCCCCACTGTTTCAGCCCCTCTGATTCAGCCCCTCGGATTCAGCCCCTCTGTTTCTCGCCCTCTGTTTCAGCCCCTCTGTTTCAGCCCCTCTGTTTCAGCTCCTCTGTTTCTCGCCCTCTGTTTCAGCCCCTCTGTTTCTCGCCCTCTGTTTCAGCCCCTTTGTTTCAGCCCCTTTGTTTCTCGCCCTCTGTTTCTGCCGCTCTGTTTCTCGCCCGCTGTTTCGGCCCCGCTGTTTCTCGCCCTCTGTTACAGCCTCGCTGATTCAGCCCCTCTGTTTCAGCCCCTCTGAATCAGCCCCTCTGATTCAGCCCCTCTGTTTCAGCCCCTCTGTTTCAGCCCCTCTGTTTCTCGCCCTCTGTTTCAGCCCCTCTGATTCTCGCCCTCTGTTTCAGCCCCTCTGTTTCTCGCCCTCTGTTTTAGCCCCTCTGATTCAGCCCCTCTGTTTCAGCCCCTCTGATTCAGCCCCTCTGATTCAGCCCCTCTGATTCAGCTCCTCTGTTTCTCGCCCTCTGTTTCAGCCTCTCTGTTTCAGCTCTTCTGTTTCAGCCCCTCTGTTTCTCACCCTCTGTTTCAGCCCCTCTGATTCAGCCCCTCTGATTCAGCCCCTCTGATTCAGCCCCTCTGTTTCCCGCCCCTCTGTTTCAGCCCCTCTGTTTCTCGCCCTCTGTTTCAGCCCCTCTGTTTCAGCCCCTCTGTTTCAGCCCCTCTGAATAAGCCCCTCTGATTCAGCCCCTCTGTTTCAGCCCCTCTGTTTCAGCCCCTCTGTTTTTCGCTCTCTGTTTCAGCCCCTCTGTTTCTTGCCCTCTGATTCAGGCTCTCTTTTTCAGCCCGTCTGCTTCAGCCCCTCTGTTTCAGCCCCTCTGTTTCTCGCCCTCTGTTTCAGCCCCTCTGATTCTCGCCCTCTGTTTCAGCCCCTCTGTTTCTCGCCCTCTGTTTCAGCCCCTCTGATTCAGCCCCTCTGTTTCAGCCCCTCTGATCCAGCCCCTCTGATTCAGCCCCTCTGATTCAGCCCCTCTGTTTCTCGCCCTCTGTTTCAGCCCCTCTGTTTCAGCCCCTCTGTTTCAGCCCCTCTGTTTCTCACCCTCTGTTTCAGCCCCTCTGATTCAGCCCCTCTGATTCAGCCCCTCTGATTCATCCCCTCTGTTTCCCGCCCCTCTGTTTCAGCACCTCTGTTTCTCGCCGTCTGTTTCAGCCCCTCAGTTTCTCGACATCTGTTTCAGCCCCACTGTTTCAGCCCCTCTGTTTCAGCCACTCTGTTTCAGCCCCTCTGTTTCTCGCCCTCTGTTTCAGCCCCTCTGTTTCTCGCCCTCTGTTTCAGCCCCTCTGTTTCTCACCCTCTGTTTCAGCCCCTCTGATTCAGCCCCTCTGTTTCTCGCCCTCTGTTTCAGCCCCTCTGTTTCTCGCCCTCTGTTTCAGCCCCACTGTTTCAGCCCCTCTGATTCAGCCCCTCTGATTCAGCCCCTCTGTTTCTCGCCCTCTGTTTCAGCCCCTCTGTTTCAGCCCCTCTGATTCAGCCCCTCAGTTTCAGCCCCTCTGATTCAGCCCCTCTGTTTCAGCCCCTCTGTTTCTCGCCCACTATTTCTCACCCTCTGTTTCTCGCCCTCTGTTTCAGCCCCTCTGTTTTTCGCTCTCTGTTTCAGCCCCTCTGTTTCTTGCCCTCTGATTCAGGCTCTCTTTTTCAGCCCGTCTGCTTCAGCCCCTCTGTTTCAGCCCCTCTGTTTCTCGCCCTCTGTTTCAGCCCCTCTGATTCTCGCCCTCTGTTTCAGCCCCTCTGTTTCTCGCCCTCTGTTTCAGCCCCTCTGATTCAGCCCCTCTGTTTCAGCCCCTCTGATTCAGCCCCTCTGATTCAGCCCCTCTGATTCAGCCCCTCTGTTTCTCGCCCTCTGTTTCAGCCCCTCTGTTTCAGCCCCTCTGTTTCAGCCCCTCTGTTTCTCACCCTCTGTTTCAGCCCCTCTGATTCAGCCCCTCTGATTCAGCCCCTCTGATTCATCCCCTCTGTTTCCCGCCCCTCTGTTTCAGCACCTCTGTTTCTCGCCGTCTGTTTCAGCCCCTCAGTTTCTCGACATCTGTTTCAGCCCCACTGTTTCAGCCCCTCTGTTTCAGCCACTCTGTTTCAGCCCCTCTGTTTCTCGCCCTCTGTTTCAGCCCCTCTGTTTCTCGCCCTCTGATTCAGCCCCTCTGTTTCAGCCCCTCTGTTTCTCCGCCTCTTTTCCAGCCCCTCTGTTTCAGCCGCTCTGTTTCAGTCACTCTGTTTCAGCCCCTCTGTTTCAGCCCCTCTGTTTCTCGCCCTCTGTTTCAGTCCCTCTGTTTCTCGCCCTCTGTTTCAGCCCCTCTGTTTCAGCCCGTCTGTTTCAGCCACGCTGTTTCTCGCCCTCTGTTTCAGCCCCTCTGTTTCTCACCCTCTGTTTCAGCCCCTCTGATTCAGCCCCTCTGTTTCTCGCCCTCTGTTTCAGCCCCTCTGTTTCTCGCCCTCTGTTTCTCGCCCACTGTTTCAGCCCCTCTGTTTCTCGCCCTCTGTTTCAGCCCCTCTGTTTCAGCCCCTCTGTTTCAGCCCCTCTGTTTCTCGCCCTCTGTTTCAGACCCTCTGTTTCTCGCCCTCTGTTTCAGCCCTTCTGATTCTGCCCCTCTGTTTCAGCACCTCTGTTTCAGCCCCTCTGTTTCAGCCCCTCTGTTTCTCGCCCTCTGTTTCTCGCCCGCTGTTTCAGCCCCTTTGTTTCTCGCCCTCTGTTTCAGCCCCACTGTTTCAGCCCCTCTGATTCAGCCGCTCTGATTCAGCCCCTCTGTTTCTCGCCCTCTGTTTCAGCCCCTCTGTTTCAGCCCCTCTGTTTCACGCCCTCTGTTTCAGCCCCTCTGTTTCTCGCCCTCTGTTTCAGCCCCACTGTTTCAGCCCCTCTGATTCAGCCCCTCGGATTCAGCCCCTCTGTTTCTCGCCCTCTGTTTCAGCCCCTCTGTTTCAGCCCCTCTGTTTCAGCTCCTCTGTTTCTCGCCCTCTGTTTCAGCCCCTCTGTTTCTCGCCCTCTGTTTCAGCCCCTTTGTTTCAGCCCCTTTGTTTCTCGCCCTCTGTTTCTGCCGCTCTGTTTCTCGCCCGCTGTTTCGGCCCCGCTGTTTCTCGCCCTCTGTTACAGCCTCGCTGATTCAGCCCCTCTGTTTCAGCCCCTCTGAATCAGCCCCTCTGATTCAGCCCCTCTGTTTCAGCCCCTCTGTTTCAGCCCCTCTGTTTCTCGCCCTCTGTTTCAGCCCCTCTGATTCTCGCCCTCTGTTTCAGCCCCTCTGTTTCTCGCCCTCTGTTTTAGCCCCTCTGATTCAGCCCCTCTGTTTCAGCCCCTCTGATTCAGCCCCTCTGATTCAGCCCCTCTGATTCAGCTCCTCTGTTTCTCGCCCTCTGTTTCAGCCTCTCTGTTTCAGCTCTTCTGTTTCAGCCCCTCTGTTTCTCACCCTCTGTTTCAGCCCCTCTGATTCAGCCCCTCTGATTCAGCCCCTCTGATTCAGCCCCTCTGTTTCCCGCCCCTCTGTTTCAGCCCCTCTGTTTCTCGCCCTCTGTTTCAGCCCCTCTGTTTCAGCCCCTCTGTTTCAGCCCCTCTGAATAAGCCCCTCTGATTCAGCCCCTCTGTTTCAGCCCCTCTGTTTCAGCCCCTCTGTTTTTCGCTCTCTGTTTCAGCCCCTCTGTTTCTTGCCCTCTGATTCAGGCTCTCTTTTTCAGCCCGTCTGCTTCAGCCCCTCTGTTTCAGCCCCTCTGTTTCTCGCCCTCTGTTTCAGCCCCTCTGATTCTCGCCCTCTGTTTCAGCCCCTCTGTTTCTCGCCCTCTGTTTCAGCCCCTCTGATTCAGCCCCTCTGTTTCAGCCCCTCTGATCCAGCCCCTCTGATTCAGCCCCTCTGATTCAGCCCCTCTGTTTCTCGCCCTCTGTTTCAGCCCCTCTGTTTCAGCCCCTCTGTTTCAGCCCCTCTGTTTCTCACCCTCTGTTTCAGCCCCTCTGATTCAGCCCCTCTGATTCAGCCCCTCTGATTCATCCCCTCTGTTTCCCGCCCCTCTGTTTCAGCACCTCTGTTTCTCGCCATCTGTTTCAGCCCCTCAGTTTCTCGACATCTGTTTCAGCCCCACTGTTTCAGCCCCTCTGTTTCAGCCACTCTGTTTCAGCCCCTCTGTTTCTCGCCCTCTGTTTCAGCCCCTCTGTTTCTCGCCCTCTGATTCAGCCCCTCTGTTTCAGCCCCTCTGTTTCTCCGCCTCTTTTCCAGCCCCTCTGTTTCAGCCCCTCTGTTTCAGTCACTCTGTTTCAGCCCCTCTGTTTCAGCCCCTCTGTTTCTCGCCCTCTGTTTCAGTCCCTCTGTTTCTCGCCCTCTGTTTCAGCCCCTCTGTTTCAGCCCGTCTGTTTCAGCCACGCTGTTTCTCGCCCTCTGTTTCAGCCCCTCTGTTTCTCACCCTCTGTTTCAGCCCCTCTGATTCAGCCCCTCTGTTTCTCGCCCTCTGTTTCAGCCCCTCTGTTTCTCGCCCTCTGTTTCTCGCCCTCTGTTTCAGCCCCTCTGTTTCTCGCCCTCTGTTTCAGCCCCTCTGTTTCAGCCCCTCTGTTTCAGCCCCTCTGTTTCTCGCCCTCTGTTTCAGACCCTCTGTTTCTCGCCCTCTGTTTCAGCCCTTCTGATTCTGCCCCTCTGTTTCAGCACCTCTGTTTCAGCCCCTCTGTTTCAGCCCCTCTGTTTCTCGCCCTCTGTTTCTCGCCCGCTGTTTCAGCCCCTTTGTTTCTTGCCCTCTGTTTCAGCCCCACTGTTTCAGCCCCTCTGATTCAGCCGCTCTGATTCAGCCCCTCTGTTTCTCGCCCTCTGTTTCAGCCCCTCTGTTTCAGCCCCTCTGTTTCACGCCCTCTGTTTCAGCCCCTCTGTTTCTCGCCCTCTGTTTCAGCCCCACTGTTTCAGCCCCTCTGATTCAGCCCCTCGGATTCAGCCCCTCTGTTTCTCGCCCTCTGTTTCAGCCCCTCTGTTTCAGCCCCTCTGTTTCAGCTCCTCTGTTTCTCGCCCTCTGTTTCAGCCCCTCTGTTTCTCGCCCTCTGTTTCAGCCCCTTTGTTTCAGCCCCTTTGTTTCTCGCCCTCTGTTTCTGCCGCTCTGTTTCTCGCCCGCTGTTTCGGCCCCGCTGTTTCTCGCCCTCTGTTACAGCCTCGCTGATTCAGCCCCTCTGTTTCAGCCCCTCTGAATCAGCCCCTCTGATTCAGCCCCTCTGTTTCAGCCCCTCTGTTTCAGCCCCTCTGTTTCTCGCCCTCTGTTTCAGCCCCTCTGATTCTCGCCCTCTGTTTCAGCCCCTCTGTTTCTCGCCCTCTGTTTTAGCCCCTCTGATTCAGCCCCTCTGTTTCAGCCCCTCTGATTCAGCCCCTCTGATTCAGCCCCTCTGATTCAGCTCCTCTGTTTCTCGCCCTCTGTTTCAGCCTCTCTGTTTCAGCTCTTCTGTTTCAGCCCCTCTGTTTCTCACCCTCTGTTTCAGCCCCTCTGATTCAGCCCCTCTGATTCAGCCCCTCTGATTCAGCCCCTCTGTTTCCCGCCCCTCTGTTTCAGCCCCTCTGTTTCTCGCCCTCTGTTTCAGCCCCTCTGTTTCTCGCCCACTGTTTCAGCCCCTCTGTTTCAGCCCCTCTGTTTCAGCCCCTCTGAATAAGCCCCTCTGATTCAGCCCCTCTGTTTCAGCCCCTCTGTTTCAGCCCCTCAGTTTCTCGCCCTCTGTTTTTGCCCCTCTGATTCAGCCCCTCTGTTTCAGCCCCTCTGAATAAGCCCCTCTGATTCAGCCCCTCTGTTTCAGCCCCTCTGAATAAGCCCCTCTGATTCAGCCCCTCTGTTTCAGCCCCTCTGTTTCAGCCACCCTGTTTCTCGCCCTCTGTTTCAGCCCCGCTGATTCAGCCCCACTGTTTCAGCCCCTCTGAATAAGCCCCTCTGATTCAGCCCCTCTGTTTCAGCCCCTCTGTTTCAGCCCCTCTGTTTCTCGCCCTCTGTTTTAGCCCCTCTGATTCAGCCCCTCTGTTTCAGCCCCTCTGATTCAGCCCCTCTGTTTCTCACCCTCTGTTTCAGTCCCTCTGTTTCCCGACCCTCTGTTTCAGCCCCTCTGTTTCTCACCCTCTGTTTCAGCCCCTCTGTTTCCCGACCCTCTGTTTCAGCCACTCTGTTTCAGCCCCTCTGTTTCAGCCCCTCTGTTTCAGCCCCTCTGTTTCTCGCCCTCTGTTTCAGCCCCTCTGATTCTGCCCCTCTGTTTTACCCCCTCTGATTCAGCACCTCTGATTCAGCCCCTCTGATACAGCCCCTCTGTTTATCGACCACTGTTTCAGCCCCTCTGTTTCAGCCCCTCTGTTTCAGGCCCTCTGTTTCTCACCCTCTGTTTCAGCCCCTCTGATTCAGCCCCTCTGATTCAGCCCCTCTGATTCAGCCCCTCTGTTTCAGCCCCTCTGTTTCAGCGGCTCTGTTTCGCCCTCTGATTCAGCCCCTCTGTTTCAGCTCCTCTGTTTCTCCCCCTCTGTTCCAGCCCCTCTGTTTCAGCCCCTCTGTTTCAGCCACTCTGTTTCAGCCCCTCTGTTTCAGCCCCTCAGTTTCAGCCCCTCAGTTTCTCGCCCTCTGTTTCAGCCCCTCTGTTTCTCGCCCTCTGTTTCAGCCCCTCTGTTTCAGCCCGTCTGTTTCAGCCACTCTGTTTCTCGCCCTCTGTTTCAGCCCCTCTGATTCAGCCCCTCTGTTTCAGCCCCTCTGTCTCAGCCCCTCTGTGTCTCACCCTCTGTTTCAGCCCCTCTGATTCAGCCCCTCTGATTCAGCCCCTCTGATTCAGCCCCTCTGTTTCCCGCCCCTCTGTTTCAGCCCCTCTGTTTCTCGCCCTCTGTTTCAGACCCTCTGTTTCTCGCCCTCTGTTTCAGCCCCTCTGTTTAAGCCCCTCTGTTTCAGCCCCTCTGTTTCAGCGCCTCTGTTTCGCCCACTGTTTCTGCCCCTCTGTCTCTCGCCCTCTGTTTCAGCCCCTCTGATTCAGTCCCTCTGTTTCAGCTCCTCTGTTTCTCCCCCTCTGTTCCAGCCCATCTGTTTCAGCCCCTCTGTTTCAGCCCCTCTGTTTAAGCCCCTCTGTTTCAGCCCCTCTGTTTCAGCCCCTCTGTTTCTCGCCCTCTGTTTCAGCCCCTCTGTTTCTCGCCCTCTGTTTCAGCCCCTCTGATTCTCGCCCTCTGTTTCAGCCCCTCTGTTTCTCGCCCTCTGTTTCAGCCCCTCTGATTCAGCCCCTCTGTTTCAGCCCCTCTGATTCAGCTCCTCTGATTCAGCCCCTCTGATTCAGCCCCTCTGTTTCTCACCCTCTGTTTCAGCCCCTCTGATTCAGCCCCTCTGATTCAGCCCCTCTCTTTCCCGCCCCTCTGTTTCAGCCCCTCTGTTTCTCGCCCTCTGTTTCAGTCCCTCTGTTTCTCGCCCTCTGTTTCAGCCCCTCTGTTTCAGCCCCTCTGTTTCAGCCCCTCTGTTTCAGCGCCTCTGTTTCGCCCTCTGTTTCAGCCCTTCTGTTTCTCGCCCTCTGTTTCAGCCCCTCTGATTCAGCCCCTCTGTTTCAGCTCCTCTGTTTCTCCCCCTCTGTTCCAGCCCCTCTGCTTCAGCCCCTCTGTTTCAGCCACTCTGTTTCAGCCCCTCTGTTTCAGCCCTCTCTGTTTCAGCCCATCTGTTTTTGGACCTCTGTTTCAGCCCCTCTGTTTCTCACCCTATGTTTCAGCCCCTCTGAATCAGCCCCTCTGTTTCTCGCCCTCTGTTTCAGCCCCTCTGTTTCTCGCCCTCTGTTTCAGCCCCTCTGTTTCTTGACCTCTGTTTCAGCCCCTCTCTTTCAGCCCCACTGTTTCAGCCCCTCTGTTTCTCGCCCTCTGTTTCAGCCCCTCTGTTTCTCGCCTTCTGTTTCAGCCCCTCTGTTTCAGCCCCTCTGTTTCTCACCCTCTGTTTCAGCCCCTCTGATTCAGCCCCTCTGATTCAGCCCCTCTGTTTCCCGCCCCTCTGTTTCAGCCCCTCTGTTTCTCGCCCTCTGTTTCAGCCCCTCTGTTTCTCGCCCTCTGTTTCAGCCCCACTGTTTCTCGCCCTCTGTTTCAGCCCCTCTGTTTCAGCGACGCTGTTTCTCGCCCTCTGTTTCAGCCCCTCTGTTTCTCGCCCTCTGTTTCTGCCCCTCTGTTTCTGGCCCTCTGTTTCAGCCCCTATGTTTCTCCCCCTCTGTTCCAGCCCCTCTGTTTCAGCCCCTCTGTTTCAGCCACTCTTTTTCAGCCCCTCTGTTTCAGCCCCTCTTTTTCAGCCCCTCTGTTTCTCGCCCTCTGTTTCAGCCCCTCTGTTTCTCGCCCTCTGTTTCAGCCCCTCTGTTTCAGTCCGTCTGTTTCAGCCACTCTGTTTCTCGCCCTCTGTTTCAGCCCCTCTGTTTCACACCCTCTGTTTCAGTCCCTCTGATTCAGCCCCTCTGTTTCTCGCCCTCTGTTTCAGCCCCTCTGTTTCTCGCCCTCTGTTTCAGCCACTCTGTTTCAGCCCCTCTGTTTCAGCCCCTCTGTTTCTTGCCCTCTGTTTCAGCCCCTCTGTTTCTCGCCCTCTGTTTCAGGCCCTCTGTTTCTCGACCTCTGTTTCAGCCCCTCTGATTCAGCCCCTCTGTTTCAGCCCCTCTGATTCAGCCACTCTGTTTCAGCCCCTCTGTTTCAGCCCCTCTGTTTCAGCCCCTGTGTTTCTCGTCCTCTATTTCTCACCCTCTGTTTCTCGCCCTCTGTTTCAGCCCATCTGTTTTTGGCCCTCTGTTTCAGCCCCTCTGTTTCTTGCCCTCTGTTTCAGGCTCTCTGTTTCAGCCCGTCTGTTTCAGCCCCTCTGTTTCAGCCCCTCTGTTTCTCGCCCTCTGTTTCAGCCCCTCTGATTCTCACCCTCTGTTTCAGCCCCTCTGTTTCTCGCCCTCTGTTCCAGCCCCTCTGATTCAGCCCCTCTGTTTCAGCCCCTCTGATTCAGCCCCTCTGATTCAGCCCCTCTGATTCAGCCCCTCTGTTTCTCGCCCTCTGTTTCAGCCCCTCTGTTTCAGCCCCTCTGTTTCTCACCCTCTGTTTCAGCACCTCTGATTCAGCCCCTCTGTTTCAGCCCCTCTGTTTCTCGCCCTCTGTTTCAGCCCCTCTGATTCTCACCCTCTGTTTCAGCCCCTCTGTTTCTCGCCCTCTGTTCCAGCCCCTCTGATTCAGCCCCTCTGTTTCAGCCCCTCTGATTCAGCCCCTCTGATTCAGCCCCTCTGATTCAGCCCCTCTGTTTCCCGCCCCTCTGTTTCAACCCCTCTGTTTCTCGCACTCTGTTTCAGCCCCTCTGTTTCTCGCCCTCTGTTTCAGCCCCACTGATTAAGCACCTCTGTTTCACCGCATCTCATTCAGTCCCTCTGTTTAAGCCCCTCTGTTTCTCCGCCTCTCTTCCAGCCCCTCTGTTTCAGCACTTCTGTTTCAGCCACTCTGTTTCAGCCCCTCTTTTTCAGCCCCTCTGTTTCAGCCCCTCTGTTTCTCGCCCTCTGTTTCAGCCCCTCTGATTCAGCCCCTCTGTTTCTCGCCCTCTGTTTCAGCCCCTCAGTTTCTCGCCCTCTGTTTCAGCCCCTCTGTTTCAGCCCCTCTGTTTCAGCCCCTCTGTTTCTCGCCCTCTGTTTCACCCCCTCTGTTTCTCGCCCTCTGTTTCAGGCCCTCTGTTTCTCGCCCTCTGTTTCAGCCCCTCTGATTCAGCCCCTCTGTTTCAGCCCCTCTGATTCAGCCCCTCTGTTTCAGCCCCTCTGTTTCAGCCCCTCTGTTACTCGCCCTCTGTTTCAGCCCCTCTGATTCAGCCCCTCTGTTTCAGCACCTCTGATTCAGCCCCTCTGTTTCAGCCCCTCTGTTTCAGCCCCTCTGTTTCTCGCCCTCTGTTTCAGCCCCTCTGTTTTTCGCCCTCTGTTTCTGCCCCTCTGTTTCTCGCCCTCTGTTTCAGGCTCTCTGTTTCAGCCCCTCTGATTCAGCCCCTCTGATTCAGCCCCTCTGTTTCTCGCCCTCTGTTTCAGCCCCACTGTTTCAGCCCCTCTGTTTCAGCCCCTCTGTTTCTCGCCCTCTGTTTCAGCCCCTCTGTTTCTCGCCCTCTGTTTCAGCCCCTCTGTTTCTGCCCCTCTGTTTCTCGCCCTCTGTTTCAGCCCCGCTGTTTCTCGCCCTCTGTTTCAGCCCCGCTGATTCAGCCCCTCTGTTTCAGCCCCTCTGAATCAGCCCCTCTGATTCAGCCCCTCTGTTTCAGCCCCTCTGTTTCAGCCCCTCTGTTTCTCGCCCTCTGTTTCAGCCCCTCTGATTCTCGCCCTCTGTTTCAGCTCCTCTGTTTCTCGCCCTCTGTTTCAGCCCCTCTGATTCAGCCCCTCTGTTTCAGCCGCTCTGATTCAGCCCCTCTGATTCAGCCCCTCTGATTCAACCCCTCTGTTTCTCGCCCTCTGTTTCAGCCCCTCTGTTTCAGCCCCTCTGTTTCTCACCCTCTGTTTCAGCCCCTCTGATTCAGCCCCTCTGATTCAGCCCCTCTGATTCAGCCCCTCTGTTTCCCGCCCCTCTGTTTCAGCCCCTCTGTTTCTCGCCCTCTGTTTCAGACCCGCTGTTTCATCCCCTCTGTTTCAGCCCCTCTGTTTCAGCGCCTCTGTTTCTCGCCCTCTGTTTCAGCCCCTCTGTTTCTCGCCCTCTGTTTCAGCCCCTCTGATTCAGACCCTCTGTTTCAGTCCCTCTGTTTCTCCCCCTCTGTTCCAGCCCCTCTGTTTCAGCCCCTCTGTTTAAGCCACTCTGTTTCAGCCCCTCTCTTTCAGCCCCTCTTTTTCAGCCCCTCTGTTTCTCGCCCTCTGTTTCAGCCCCTCTGTTTCTCGCCCTCTGTTTCAGCCCCTCTGTTTCAGCCCGTCTGTTTCAGCCACTCTGTTTCTCGCCGTCTGTTTCAGCCCCTCTGTTTCTCACCCTCTGTTTCAGCCCCTCTGATTCAGCCCCTCTGTTTCTCGCCCTCTGTTTCAGCCCCTCTGTTTCTTGCCCTCTGTTTCAGCCCCTCTGTTTCTCGCCCTCTGATTCAGCCCCTCTGTTTCAGCCCCTCTGATTCAGCCCCGCTGTTTCTCGCCCTCTGTTTCAGCCCCTCTGTTTCTCGCCCTCTGTTTCAGCCCCTCTGTTTCTCGCCCTCTGTTTCAGCACCTCTGATTCAGCCCCTCTGTTTCTCGCCCTCTGTTTCAGGCTCTCTTTTTCAGCCCCTCTGTTTCTCGCCCTCTGTTTCTGCCCCTCTGTTTCTCGCCCTCTGTTTCAGCCCCGCTGTTTCTCGCCCTCTGTTTCAGCCCCGCTGATTCAGCCCCTCTGTTTCAGCCCCTCTGAATCAGCCCCTCTGATTCAGCCCCTCTGTTTCAGCCCCTCTGTTTCAGCCCCTCTGTTTCTCGCCCTCTGTTTCAGCCCCTCTGATTCTCGCCCTCTGTTTCAGCCCCTCTGTTTCTCGCCCTCTGTTTCAGCCCCTCTGATTCAGCCCCTCTGTTTCAGCCCCTCTGATTCAGCCCCTCTGATTCAGCCCCTCTGTTTCTTGCCCTCTGTTTCAGCCCCTCTGTTTCAGCCCCTCTGTTTCAGCCCCTCTGTTTCTCGCCCTCTGTTTCAGCCCCTCTGATTCTCTCCCCCTGTTGCAGCCCCTCTGATTCAGCCCCTCTGTTTCTCGCACTGAGTTTCTGCCCCTCTGTTTCTCGCCCTCTGTTTCAGCCCCGCTGTTTCTCGCCCTCTGTTTCAGCCCCGCTGATTCAGCCCCTCTGTTTCAGCCCCTCTGAATCAGCCCCTCTGATTCAGCCCCTCTGTTTCAGCCCCTCTGTTTCAGCCCCTCTGTTTCTCGCCCTCTGTTTCAGCCCCTCTGATTCTCGCCCTCTGTTTCAGCCCCTCTGTTTCTTGCCCTCTGTTTCAGCCCCTCTGATTCAGCCCCTTTGTTTCAGCCCCTCTGATTCAGCCCCTCTGATTCAGCCCCTCTGCTCAGCCCCTCTGTTTCTCGCCCTCTGTTTCAGCCCCTCTGTTTCAGCCCGTCTGTTTCAGCCCCTCTGTTTCTCACCCTCTGATTCAGCCCCTCTGATTCAGCCCATCTGATTCAGCCCCTCTGATTTAGCCCCTCTGTTTCCCGCCGCTCTGTTTCAGCCCCTCTGTTTCTCGCCCTCTGTTTCAGCCCCTCTGTTTCTCGCCCTCTGTTTCAGCCCCACTGTTTCAGCCCCTCTGTTTCAGCCCCTCTGTTTCAGCCCCTCTGTTTCTCGCGCTCTATTTCTCACCCTCTGTTTCTCGCCCTCTGTTTCAGCCCCTCTGTTTTTCGCCCTCTGTTTCAGCCCCTCTGTTTCTTGCCCTCTGTATCAGGCTCTCTGTTTCAGCGCCTCTGTTTCTCGCCCTCTGTTTTAGCCCCTCTGTTTCTCGCCCTCTGTTTCATCCCCTCTGATTCAGCCCCTCTGTTTCAGCCCCTATGTTTCTCCCGCTCTGTTCCAGCCCCTCTGTTTCAGCCACTCTGTTTCAGCCACTCTGTTTCAGCCCCTCTGTTTCAGCCCCTCGGTTTCAGCCCCTCTGTTTCTCGCCCTCTGTTTCAGCCCCTCTGTTTCTCGCCCACTGTTTCAGCCCCGCTGTTTCAGCCCCTCTGTTTCAGCCACTCTGTTTCTCGCCCTCTGTTTCAGCCCCTCTGTTTCTCACCCTCTGTTTCAGCCCCTCTGATTCAGCCCCTCTGTTTCTCGCCCTCTGTTTCAGCCCCTCTGTTTCTCGTCCTCTGTTTCAGCCCCTCTGTTTCAGCCCCTCTGTTTCTCGCCCTCTGTTTCAGGCCCTCTGTTTCTCGCCCTCTGTTTCAGCCCCTCTGATTCAGCCCCTCTGTTTCAGCCGCTCTGATTCAGCCCCTCTGTTTCAGCCCCTCTATTACAGCTCCTCTGTTTCAGCCCCTCTGTTTCTCGCGCTCTATTTCTCACCCTCTGTTTCTTGCCCTCTGTTTCAGCCCCTCTGTTTTTCGCCCTCTGTTTCAGCCCCTCTGTTTCTTGCCCTCTGTATCAGGCTCTCTGTTTCAGCCCCTCTGTTTCTCGCCCTCTGTTTCAGCCCCTCTGATTCTCGCCCTCTGTTTCAGCCCCTCTGTTTCTCGCCCTCTGTTTCAGCCCCTCTGATTCAGCCCCTCTGTTTCAGCCCCTCTGATTCAGCCCCTCTGATTCAGCCCCTCTGATTCAGCCCCTCTGTTTCTCGCCCTCTGTTTCAGCCCCTCTGTTTCAGCCCCTCTGTTTCAGCCCCTCTGTTTCTCACCCTCTGTTTCAGCCCCTCTGATTCAGCCCCTCTGATTCTGCCCCTCTGATTCAGCCCCTCTGTTTCCCGCCACTCTGTTACAGCCCCTCTGTTTCTCGCCCTCTGTTTCAGCCCCTCTGTTTCTCGCCCTCTGTTTCAGCCCCACTGTTTCAGCCCCTCTGTTTCAGCCCCTCTGTTTCAGTGCCTCTGTTTATCGTCCTCTGTTTCAGCCCCTCTGATTCAGCCCCTCTGTTTCAGCCCCTCTGTTTCTCCCCCTCTGTTCCAGACCCTCTGTTTCAGCCCCTCTGTTTCAGCCACTCTGTTTCAGCCCCTCTGTTTCAGCCACTCTGTTTCAGCCACTCTGTTTCAGCCCCTCTGTTTCTCGCCCTCTGTTTCAGCCCCTGTGTTTCTCGCCCTCTGTTTCAGCCCCTCTGTTTCAGCCCGTCTGTTTCAGCCCCTCTGTTTCTCGCCCTCTGTTTCAGCCCCTCTGTTTCTCACCCTCTGTTTCAGCCCCTCTGATTCAGCCCCTCTGTTTCTCGCCCTCTGTTTCAGCCCCTCTGTTTCTCGCCCTCTGTTTCAGCCCCTCTGTTTTAGCCCCTCTGTTTCAGCCCCTCTGATTCTCGCCCTCTGGTTCAGCCCCTCTGTTTCTCGCCCTCTGCTTCAGCCCCTCTGTTTCAGCCACTCTGTTTCAGCCCCTCTGTTTCAGCCCTCTCTGTTTCAGCCCATCTGTTTTTGGACCTCTGTTTCAGCCCCTCTGTTTCTCACCCTATGTTTCAGCCCCTCTGAATCAGCCCCTCTGTTTCTCGCCCTCTGTTTCAGCCCCTCTGTTTCTCGCCCTCTGTTTCAGCCCCTCTGTTTCTTGACCTCTGTTTCAGCCCCTCTCTTTCAGCCCCACTGTTTCAGCCCCTCTGTTTCTCGCCCTCTGTTTCAGCCCCTCTGTTTCTCGCCTTCTGTTTCAGCCCCTCTGTTTCAGCCCCTCTGTTTCTCACCCTCTGTTTCAGCCCCTCTGATTCAGCCCCTCTGATTCAGCCCCTCTGTTTCCCGCCCCTCTGTTTCAGCCCCTCTGTTTCTCGCCCTCTGTTTCAGCCCCTCTGTTTCTCGCCCTCTGTTTCAGCCCCACTGTTTCTCGCCCTCTGTTTCAGCCCCTCTGTTTCAGCGACGCTGTTTCTCGCCCTCTGTTTCAGCCCCTCTGTTTCTCGCCCTCTGTTTCTGCCCCTCTGTTTCTGGCCCTCTGTTTCAGCCCCTATGTTTCTCCCCCTCTGTTCCAGCCCCTCTGTTTCAGCCCCTCTGTTTCTCGCCCTCTGTTTCAGCCCCTCTGTTTCTCGCCCTCTGTTTCAGCCCCTCTGTTTCAGCCCCTCTGTTTCAGCCCCTCTGTTTCTTGCCCTCTGTTTCAGCCCCTCTGTTTCTCGCCCTCTGTTTCAGGCCCTCTGTTTCTCGACCTCTGTTTCAGCCCCTCTGATTCAGCCCCTCTGTTTCAGCCCCTCTGATTCAGCCACTCTGTTTCAGCCCCTCTGTTTCAGCCCCTCTGTTTCAGCCCCTGTGTTTCTCGCCCTCTATTTCTCACCCTCTGTTTCTCGCCCTCTGTTTCAGCCCATCTGTTTTTGGCCCTCTGTTTCAGCCCCTCTGTTTCTTGCCCTCTGTTTCAGGCTCTCTGTTTCAGCCCGTCTGTTTCAGCCCCTCTGTTTCAGCCCCTCTGTTTCTCGCCCTCTGTTTCAGCCCCTCTGTTTCAGCCCCTCTGTTTCAGCCATCTGTTTCTCGCCCTCTGTTCCAGCCCCTCTGATTCAGCCCCTCTGTTTCAGCCCCTCTGATTCAGCCCCTCTGATTCAGCCCCTCTGATTCAGCCCCTCTGTTTCTCGCCCTCTGTTTCAGCCCCTCTGTTTCAGCCCCTCTGTTTCTCACCCTCTGTTTCAGCCCCTCTGATTCAGCCCCTCTGTTTCAGCCCCTCTGTTTCTCGCCTTCTGTTTCAGCCCCTCTGATTCTCACCCTCTGTTTCAGCCCCTCTGTTTCTCGCCCTCTGTTCCAGCCCCTCTGATTCAGCCCCTCTGTTTCAGCCCCTCTGATTCAGCCCCTCTGATTCAGCCCCTCTGATTCAGCCCCTCTGTTTCCCGCCCCTCTGTTTCAACCCCTCTGTTTCTCGCACTCTGTTTCAGCCCCTCTGTTTCTTGCCCTCTGTTTCAGCCCCACTGATTAAGCACCTCTGTTTCACCGCATCTCATTCAGTCCCTCTGTTTAAGCCCCTCTGTTTCTCCGCCTCTCTTCCAGCCCCTCTGTTTCAGCACTTCTGTTTCAGCCACTCTGTTTCAGCCCCTCTTTTTCAGCCCCTCTGTTTCAGCCCCTCTGTTTCTCGCCCTCTGTTTCAGCCCCTCTGATTCAGCCCCTCTGTTTCTCGCCCTCTGTTTCAGCCCCTCAGTTTCTCGCCCTCTGTTTCAGCCCCTCTGTTTCAGCCCCTCTGTTTCAGCCCCTCTGTTTCTCGCCCTCTGTTTCACCCCCTCTGTTTCTCGCCCTCTGTTTCAGGCCCTCTGTTTCTCGCCCTCTGTTTCAGCCCCTCTGATTCAGCCCCTCTGTTTCAGCCCCTCTGATTCAGCCCCTCTGTTTCAGCCCCTCTGTTTCAGCCCCTCTGTTACTCGCCCTCTGTTTCAGCCCCTCTGATTCAGCCCCTCTGTTTCAGCACCTCTGATTCAGCCCCTCTGTTTCAGCCCCTCTGTTTCAGCCCCTCTGTTTCTCGCCCTCTGTTTCAGCCCCTCTGTTTTTCGCCCTCTGTTTCAGCCCCTCTGTTTCTCGCCCTCTGTTTCAGGCTCTCTGTTTCAGCCCCTCTGATTCAGCCCCTCTGATTCAGCCACTCTGTTTCTCGCCCTCTGTTTCAGCCCCACTGTTTCAGCCCCTCTGTTTCAGCCCCTCTGTTTCTCGCCCTCTGTTTCAGCCCCTCTGTTTCTCGCCCTCTGTTTCAGCCCCTCTGTTTCTGCCCCTCTGTTTCTCGCCCTCTGTTTCAGCCCCGCTGTTTCTCGCCCTCTGTTTCAGCCCCGCTGATTCAGCCCCTCTGTTTCAGCCCCTCTGAATCAGCCCCTCTGATTCAGCCCCTCTGTTTCAGCCCCTCTGTTTCAGCCCCTCTGTTTCTCGCCCTCTGTTTCAGCCCCTCTGATTCTCGCCCTCTGTTTCAGCTCCTCTGTTTCTCGCCCTCTGTTTCAGCCCCTCTGATTCAGCCCCTCTGTTTCAGCCGCTCTGATTCAGCCCCTCTGATTCAGCCCCTCTGATTCAACCCCTCTGTTTCTCGCCCTCTGTTTCAGCCCCTCTGTTTCAGCCCCTCTGTTTCTCACCCTCTGTTTCAGCCCCTCTGATTCAGCCCCTCTGATTCAGCCCCTCTGATTCAGCCCCTCTGTTTCCCGCCCCTCTGTTTCAGCCCCTCTGTTTCTCGCCCTCTGTTTCAGACCCGCTGTTTCATCCCCTCTGTTTCAGCCCCTCTGTTTCAGCGCCTCTGTTTCTCGCCCTCTGTTTCAGCCCCTCTGTTTCTCGCCCTCTGTTTCAGCCCCTCTGATTCAGACCCTCTGTTTCAGTCCCTCTGTTTCTCCCCCTCTGTTCCAGCCCCTCTGTTTCAGCCCCTCTGTTTAAGCCACTCTGTTTCAGCCCCTCTCTTTCAGCCCCTCTTTTTCAGCCCCTCTGTTTCTCGCCCTCTGTTTCAGCCCCTCTGTTTCTCGCCCTCTGTTTCAGCCCCTCTGTTTCAGCCCGTCTGTTTCAGCCACTCTGTTTCTCGCCGTCTGTTTCAGCCCCTCTGTTTCTCACCCTCTGTTTCAGCCCCTCTGATTCAGCCCCTCTGTTTCTCGCCCTCTGTTTCAGCCCCTCTGTTTCTTGCCCTCTGTTTCAGCCCCTCTGTTTCTCGCCCTCTGATTCAGCCCCTCTGTTTCAGCCCCTCTGATTCAGCCCCGCTGTTTCTCGCCCTCTGTTTCAGCCCCTCTGTTTCTCGCCCTCTGTTTCAGCCCCTCTGTTTCTCGCCCTCTGTTTCAGCACCTCTGATTCAGCCCCTCTGTTTCTCGCCCTCTGTTTCAGGCTCTCTTTTTCAGCCCCTCTGTTTCTCGCCCTCTGTTTCTGCCCCTCTGTTTCTCGCCCTCTGTTTCAGCCCCGCTGTTTCTCGCCCTCTGTTTCAGCCCCGCTGATTCAGCCCCTCTGTTTCAGCCCCTCTGAATCAGCCCCTCTGATTCAGCCCCTCTGTTTCAGCCCCTCTGTTTCAGCCCCTCTGTTTCTCGCCCTCTGTTTCAGCCCCTCTGATTCTCGCCCTCTGTTTCAGCCCCTCTGTTTCTCGCCCTCTGTTTCAGCCCCTCTGATTCAGCCCCTCTGTTTCAGCCCCTCTGATTCAGCCCCTCTGATTCAGCCCCTCTGTTTCTTGCCCTCTGTTTCAGCCCCTCTGTTTCAGCCCCTCTGTTTCAGCCCCTCTGTTTCTCGCCCTCTGTTTCAGCCCCTCTGATTCTCTCCCCCTGTTGCAGCCCCTCTGTTTCAGCCCCTCTGTTTCTCGCACTGAGTTTCTGCCCCTCTGTTTCTCGCCCTCTGTTTCAGCCCCGCTGTTTCTCGCCCTCTGTTTCAGCCCCGCTGATTCAGCCCCTCTGTTTCAGCCCCTCTGAATCAGTCCCTCTGATTCAGCCCCTCTGTTTCAGCCCCTCTGTTTCAGCCCCTCTGTTTCTCGCCCTCTGTTTCAGCCCCTCTGATTCTCGCCCTCTGTTTCAGCCCCTCTGTTTCTTGCCCTCTGTTTCAGCCCCTCTGATTCAGCCCCTTTGTTTCAGCCCCTCTGATTCAGCCCCTCTGATTCAGCCCCTCTGCTCAGCCCCTCTGTTTCTCGCCCTCTGTTTCAGCCCCTCTGTTTCAGCCCGTCTGTTCCAGCCCCTCTGTTTCTCACCCTCTGATTCAGCCCCTCTGATTCAGCCCATCTGATTCAGCCCCTCTGATTTAGCCCCTCTGTTTCCCGCCGCTCTGTTTCAGCCCCTCTGTTTCTCGACCTCTGTTTCAGCCCCTCTGTTTCTCGCCCTCTGTTTCAGCCCCACTGTTTCAGCCCCTCTGTTTCAGCCCCTCTGTTTCAGCCCCTCTGTTTCTCGCGCTCTATTTCTCACCCTCTGTTTCTCGCCCTCTGTTTCAGCCCCTCTGTTTTTCGCCCTCTGTTTCAGCCCCTCTGTTTCTTGCCCTCTGTATCAGGCTCTCTGTTTCAGCGCCTCTGTTTCTCGCCCTCTGTTTTAGCCCCTCTGTTTCTCGCCCTCTGTTTCATCCCCTCTGATTCAGCCCCTCTGTTTCAGCCCCTATGTTTCTCCCGCTCTGTTCCAGCCCCTCTGTTTCAGCCACTCTGTTTCAGCCACTCTGTTTCAGCCCCTCTGTTTCAGCCCCTCGGTTTCAGCCCCTCTGTTTCTCGCCCTCTGTTTCAGCCCCTCTGTTTCTCGCCCACTGTTTCAGCCCCTCTGTTTCAGCCCCTCTGTTTCAGCCACTCTGTTTCTCGCCCTCTGTTTCAGCCCCTCTGTTTCTCACCCTCTGTTTCAGCCCCTCTGATTCAGCCCCTCTGTTTCTCGCCCTCTGTTTCAGCCCCTCTGTTTCTCGCCCTCTGTTTCAGCCCCTCTGTTTCAGCCCCTCTGTTTCTCGCCCTCTGTTTCAGGCCCTCTGTTTCTCGCCCTCTGTTTCAGCCCCTCTGATTCAGCCCCTCTGTTTCAGCCGCTCTGATTCAGCCCCTCTGTTTCAGCCCCTCTATTACAGCTCCTCTGTTTCAGCCCCTCTGTTTCTCGCGCTCTATTTCTCACCCTCTGTTTCTCGCCCTCTGTTTCAGCCCCTCTGTTTTTCGCCCTCTGTTTCAGCCCCTCTGTTTCTTGCCCTCTGTATCAGGCTCTCTGTTTCAGCCCCTCTGTTTCTCGCCCTCTGTTTCAGCCCCTCTGATTCTCGCCCTCTGTTTCAGCCCCTCTGTTTCTCGCCCTCTGTTTCAGCCCCTCTGATTCAGCCCCTCTGTTTCAGCCCCTCTGATTCAGCCCCTCTGATTCAGCCCCTCTGATTCAGCCCCTCTGTTTCTCGCCCTCTGTTTCAGCCCCTCTGTTTCAGCCCCTCTGTTTCTCACCCTCTGTTTCAGCCCCTCTGATTCAGCCCATCTGATTCTGCCCCTCTGATTCAGCCCCTCTGTTTCCCGCCACTCTGTTACAGCCCCTCTGTTTCTCGCCCTCTGTTTCAGCCCCTCTGTTTCTCGCCCTCTGTTTCAGCCCCACTGTTTCAGCCCCTCTGTTTCAGCCCCTCTGTTTCAGTGCCTCTGTTTCTCGTCCTCTGTTTCAGCCCCTCTGATTCAGCCCCTCTGTTTCAGCCCCTCTGTTTCTCCCCCTCTGTTCCAGACCCTCTGTTTCAGCCCCTCTGTTTCAGCCTCTCTGTTTCTCGCCCTCTGTTTCAGCCCCTCTGTTTTAGCCCCTCTGTTTCAGCCCCTCTGATTCTCGCCCTCTGGTTCAGCCCCTCTGTTTCTCGCCCTCTGTTTCAGGCCCTCTGTTTCTCGGCCTCTGTTTCAGCCCCTCTGATTCAGCCCCTCTGTTTCAGCCCCTCTGATTCAGCCCCTCTGTTTCAGCCACTCTGTTTCAGCCCATCTTTTTCAGCCCCTCTGTTTCTCGCCGGCTGTTTCAGCCCCACTGTTTCTCGCCCTCTGTTTCAGCCCCTCTGTTTCTCGCCCTCTGTTTCAGTCCCTCTGTTTCTCGCCCTCTGTTTCAGCCCCTCTGTTTCAGCCCCTCTGTTTCTCGCCCTCTGTTTCTGCCCCTCTGTTTCTCGCCCTCTGTTTCAGCCTCGCTGTTTCTCGCCCTCTGTTTCAGCCCCGCTGATTCAGCCCCTCTGTTTCAGCCCCTCTGAATCAGCCCCTCTGATTCAGCCCCTCTGTTTCAGCCCCTCTGTTTCTCGCCCTCTGTTTCAGCCCCTCTGATTCTCGCCCTCTGTTTCAGCCCCTCTGTTTCTCGCCCTCTGTTTTAGCCTATCTGATTCAGCCCCTCTGTAACAGCCCCTCTGATTCAGCCCCTCTGATTCAGCCCCTCTGTTTCTCGCCCTCAATTTCAGCCCCTCTGTTTCAGCCCCTCTGTTTCTCGCCCTCTGTTTCAGCCACTCTGTTTCTCGCTCTCTGTTTCTCGCCCTCTGTTTCAGCCCCTCTGATTCAGCCCCTCTGTTTCTCGCCCCTGTTTCAGCCCCTCTGTTTCTCGCCCTCTGTTTCAGCCCCTCTGTTTCTCGCCCTCTGTTTCAGCCCCTCTGTTTCAGCCCCTCTGATTCAGCCTCTCTGTTTCTCGCCCTCTGTTTCAGCCCCGCTGTTTCTCACCCTCTGTTTCAGCCCCTCTGTTTCTCGCCCTCTGTTCCAGCCCCTATGTTTCAGCCCGTCTGTTTCAGCCCCGCTGTTTCAGCCCCTCTGTTTCTCACCCTCTGTTACTCGCCCTCTGTTTCAGCCCCTCTGTTTTTCGCCCTCTGTTTCAGCCCCCCTGTTTCTCACCCTCTGTTTCAGGCTCTCTGTTTCAGCCCCTCTGTTTCTTGCCCTCTGTTTCTCGCCCGCTGTTTCAGCCCCTTTGTTTCTCGCCCTCTGTTTCAGCCCCTCTGTTTCAGCCCCTCTGATTCAGCCCCTCAGATTCAGCCCCTCTGTTTCTCGCACTCTGTTTCAGCCCCTCTGTTTCAGCCACTCTGTTTCAGCTCCTCTGTTTAAGCCCCTCTGTTTCTCGCCCTCAGTTTCAGCCCCTCTGTTTCTCGCCCTCTGTTTCAGCCCTTCTGTTTCAGCCCCTCTGTTTCAGCCCCTCTGTTTCTCGCCCTCTGTTTCAGCCCCTCTGTTTCTCGCCCTCTGTTTCTCGCCCGCTGTTTCAGCCCCTCTGTTTCAGCCCCTCTGATTCTCACCCTCTGTTTCAGCCCCTCTGTTTCAGCCCCTCTGTTTCAGCCCCTCTGTTTCTCGCCCTCTGTTCAGCCCCTATGTTTCTCGCCCTCTGTTTCAGCCCCTCTGTTTCTCGCCCTCTGTTTCAGCCCCTCTGTTTCATTCCCTCTGTTTCTCGCCCTCTGTTTCTGCCCCTCTGTTTCTCGCCCTCTGTTTCAGCCCCTCTGTTTCTCGCCCTCTGTTTCAGGCCCGCTGATTCAGCCCCTCTGTTTCAGCCCCTCTGTTTCAGCCCCTCTGTTTCAGCCCCTCTGTTTCTCACCCTCTGTTTCAGCCCCTCTGATTCAGCCCCTCTGATTCAGCCCCTCTGTTTCCCGCCCACTGTTTAAGCCACACTGTTTCTCGCCCTCTGTTTCTCGCCCTCTGTTTCAGCCCCTCTGATTCAGCCCCTCTGTTTCTCGCCCTCTGTTTCAGGCCCTCTGTTTCTCGCCCTCTGTTTCAGCCCCTCTGTTTCAGCCCCTCTGATTCAGCCCCTCTGTTTCTCGCCCTCTGTTTCAGCCCCTCTGTTTCTCGCCCTCTGTTTCAGCCCTTCTGTTTCAGCCCCTCTGTTTCAGCCCCTCTGTTTCTCGCCCTCTGTTTCAGCCCCTCTGTTTCTCGCCCTCTGTTTCTCGCCCGCTGTTTCAGCCCCTCTGTTTCAGCCCCTCTGATTCTCACCCTCTGTTTCAGCCCCTCTGTTTCAGCCCCTCTGTTTCAGCCCCTCTGTTTCTCGCCCTCTGTTTCAGCCCCTCTGTTTCTCGCCCTCTGTTCAGCCCCTATGTTTCTCGCCCTCTGTTTCAGCCCCTCTGTTTCTCGCCCTCTGTTTCAGCCCCTCTGTTTCATTCCCTCTGTTTCTCGCCCTCTGTTTCTGTCCCTCTGTTTCTCGCCCTCTGTTTCAGCTCCTCTGTTTCTCGCCCTCTGTTTCAGGCCCGCTGATTCAGCCCCTCTGTTTCAGCCCCTCTGTTTCAGCCCCTCTGTTTCAGCCCCTCTGTTTCTCACCCTCTGTTTCAGCCCCTCTGATTCAGCCCCTCTGATTCAGCCCCTCTGTTTCCCGCCCACTGTTTAAGCCACACTGTTTCTCGCCCTCTGTTTCTTTCCCTCTGTTTCAGCCCCTCTGATTCAGCCCCTCTGTTTCTCGCCCTCTGTTTCAGCCCCTCTGTTTCTCGCCCTCTGTTTCAGCCCCTCTGTTTCAGCCCCTCTGATTCAGCCCCTTTGTTTCTCGCCCTCTGTTTCAGCCCATCTGATTCTCGCCCTCTGTTTCAGCCCCTCTGATTCTCGCCCTCTGTTTCAGCCCCTCTGATTCAGCCCATCTGTTTCAGCCCCTCTGATTCAGCCCCTCTGATTCAGCCCCTCTGCTTCAGCCCCTATGTTTCTCGCCCTCTGTTTCAGCCCCTCTGTTTCAGCCCCTCTGTTTCAGCCCCTCTGTTTCTCACCCTCTGTTTCAGCCCCTCTGATTCAGCACCTCTGATTCAGCCCCTCTGATTCAGCCCCTCTGTTTCAGCGCCTCTGATTCAGCCCCTCTGATTCAGCCCCTCTGTTTCTCGCCCTCTCTTTCAGCCCCTCTGTTTCAGCACCTCTGATTCAGCCACTCTGTTTCAGTCCCTCTGTTTCTCCCCCTCTGTTCCAGCCCCTCTGTTTCAGCCCCTCTGTTTAAGCCACTCTGTTTCAGCCCCTCTCTTTCAGCCCCTCTGTTTCAGCCCCTCTGTTTCTCGACCTCTGTTTCAGCCCCTCTGTTTCTCGCCCTCTGTTTCAGCCCCTCTGTTTCAGCCCGTCTGTTTCAGCCACTCTGTTTCTCGCCGTCTGTTTCAGCCCCTCTGTTTCTCACCCTCTGTTTCAGCCCTTCTGATTCAGCCCCTCTGTTTCTCGCCCTCTGTTTCAGCCCCTCTGTTTCTCGCCCTCTGTTTCAGCCCCTCTGTTTCTCGCCCTCTGTTTCAGCCCCTCTGTTTCTCGCCCTCTGTTTCAGCCCCTCTGTTTCAGCCCGTCTGTTTCAGCCCCTCTGTTTCTCGCCCTCTGTTTCAGCCCCTCTGTTTCTCACCCTCTGTTTCAGCCCCTCTGATTCAGCCCCTCTGTTTCTCGCCCTCTGTTTCAGCCCCTCTGTTTCTCGCCCTCTGTTTCAGCCCCTCTGTTTTAGCCCCTCTGTTTCAGCCCCTCTGATTCTCGCCCTCTGGTTCAGCCCCTCTGTTTCTCGCCCTCTGTTTCAGGCCCTCTGTTTCTCGGCCTCTGTTTCAGCCCCTCTGATTCAGCCCCTCTGTTTCAGCCCCTCTGATTCAGCCCCTCTGTTTCAGTACACTCTGTTTCAGCCCATCTTTTTCAGCCCCTCTGTTTCTCGCCGGCTGTTTCAGCCCCACTGTTTCTCGCCCTCTGTTCCAGCCCCTCTGTTTCTCGCCCTCTGTTTCAGTCCCTCTGTTTCTCGCCCTCTGTTTCAGCCCCTCTGTTTCAGCCCCTCTGTTTCTCGCCTATCTGATTCAGCCCCTCTGTAACAGCCCCTCTGATTCAGCCCCTCTGATTCAGCCCCTCTGTTTCTCGCCCTCAATTTCAGCCCCTCTGTTTCAGCCCCTCTGTTTCTCGCCCTCTGTTTCAGCCACTCTGTTTCTCGCTCTCTGTTTCTCGCCCTCTGTTTCAGCCCCTCTGATTCAGCCCCTCTGTTTCTCGCCCCTGTTTCAGCCCCTCTGTTTCTCGCCCTCTGTTTCAGCCCCTCTGTTTCAGCCCCTCTGTTTCAGCCCCTCTGTTTCTCACCCTCTGTTTCAGCCCCTCTGATTCAGCACCTCTGATTCAGCCCCTCTGATTCAGCCCCTCTGTTTCAGCGCCTCTGATTCAGCCCCTCTGATTCAGCCCCTCTGTTTCTCGCCCTCTCTTTCAGCCCCTCTGTTTCAGCCCCTCTGTTTCAGCTCCTCTGTTTCAGCCCCTCTGTTTCTCGCCCTCTGTTTCAGCCCCTCTGTTTCAGCCCCTCTGTTTCTCGCCCTCTGTTTATCGCCCTCTGTTTCAGCCCCTGTGTTTCAGCCCCTCTGTTTCAGTCCCTCTGTTTCAGCCCATCTATTTCTCGCCCTCTGTTTCAGCCCCTCTGTTTCTCCCCCTCTGTTTCAGCCCCTCTGTTTCTCGCCCTCTGTTTCAGCCCCTCTGTTTCTCGCCCCCTGTTTCAGCCCCTCTGTTTCAGCCCCTCTGTTTCTCGCCCTCTGATTCTGCCCCTCTGTTTCTCGCCCTCTGTTTCAGCCCCGCTGTTTCTCGCCCTCTGTTTCAGCCTCGCTGATTCAGCCCCTCTGTTTCAGCCCCTTTGAATCAGCCCCTCTGATTCAGCCCCTCTGTTTCAGCCCCTCTGTTTCAGCACCTCTGTTTCAGCCCCTCTGTTTCTCGCCCTCTGTTTCAGCCCATCTGATTCAGCCCCTCTGTTTCAGCCCCTCTGATTCAGCCCCGCTGATTCAGCCCCTCTGTTTCTTGCCCTCTGTTTCAGCCCCTCTGTTTCAGCCCCTCTGTTTCAGCCCCTCAGTTTCTCGCCCTCTGTTTCAACCCCTCTGATTCTCTCCCTCTGTTGCAGCCCCTCTGTTTCAGCCCCTCTGTTTCTCGCACTCAGTTTCTGCCCCTCTGTTTCTCGCCCTCTGTTTCAGCCCCGCTGTTTCTCGCCCTCTGTTTCTCGCCCTCTGTTTCAGCCCCTCTGTTTCTCGCCCTCTGTTTCAGCCCCTCTGTTTTAGCCCCTCTGTTTCAGCCCCTCTGATTCTCGCCCTCTGGTTCAGCCCCTCTGTTTCTCGCCCTCTGTTTCAGCCCCTCTGTTTCTCGCCCTCTGTTTCAGCCCCTCTGTTTCAGCCCGTCTGTTTCAGCCCCTCTGTTTCTCGCCCTCTGTTTCAGCCCCTCTGTTTCTCACCCTCTGTTTCAGCCCCTCTGATTCAGCCCCTCTGTTTCTCGCCCTCTGTTTCAGCCCCTCTGTTTCTCGCCCTCTGTTTCAGCCCCTCTGTTTTAGCCCCTCTGTTTCAGCCCCTCTGATTCTCGCCCTCTGGTTCAGCCCCTCTGTTTCTCGCCCTCTGTTTCAGGCCCTCTGTTTCTCGGCCTCTGTTTCAGCCCCTCTGATTCAGCCCCTCTGTTTCAGCCCCTCTGATTCAGCCCCTCTGTTTCAGTACACTCTGTTTCAGCCCATCTTTTTCAGCCCCTCTGTTTCTCGCCGGCTGTTTCAGCCCCACTGTTTCTCGCCCTCTGTTCCAGCCCCTCTGTTTCTCGCCCTCTGTTTCAGTCCCTCTGTTTCTCGCCCTCTGTTTCAGCCCCTCTGTTTCAGCCCCTCTGTTTCTCGCCTATCTGATTCAGCCCCTCTGTAACAGCCCCTCTGATTCAGCCCCTCTGATTCAGCCCCTCTGTTTCTCGCCCTCAATTTCAGCCCCTCTGTTTCAGCCCCTCTGTTTCTCGCCCTCTGTTTCAGCCACTCTGTTTCTCGCTCTCTGTTTCTCGCCCTCTGTTTCAGCCCCTCTGATTCAGCCCCTCTGTTTCTCGCCCCTGTTTCAGCCCCTCTGTTTCTCGCCCTCTGTTTCAGCCCCTCTGTTTCAGCCCCTCTGTTTCAGCCCCTCTGTTTCTCACCCTCTGTTTCAGCCCCTCTGATTCAGCACCTCTGATTCAGCCCCTCTGATTCAGCCCCTCTGTTTCAGCGCCTCTGATTCAGCCCCTCTGATTCAGCCCCTCTGTTTCTCGCCCTCTCTTTCAGCCCCTCTGTTTCAGCCCCTCTGTTTCAGCTCCTCTGTTTCAGCCCCTCTGTTTCTCGCCCTCTGTTTCAGCCCCTCTGTTTCAGCCCCTCTGTTTCTCGCCCTCTGTTTATCGCCCTCTGTTTCAGCCCCTGTGTTTCAGCCCCTCTGTTTCAGTCCCTCTGTTTCAGCCCATCTATTTCTCGCCCTCTGTTTCAGCCCCTCTGTTTCTCCCCCTCTGTTTCAGCCCCTCTGTTTCTCGCCCTCTGTTTCAGCCCCTCTGTTTCTCGCCCCCTGTTTCAGCCCCTCTGTTTCAGCCCCTCTGTTTCTCGCCCTCTGATTCTGCCCCTCTGTTTCTCGCCCTCTGTTTCAGCCCCGCTGTTTCTCGCCCTCTGTTTCAGCCTCGCTGATTCAGCCCCTCTGTTTCAGCCCCTTTGAATCAGCCCCTCTGATTCAGCCCCTCTGTTTCAGCCCCTCTGTTTCAGCACCTCTGTTTCAGCCCCTCTGTTTCTCGCCCTCTGTTTCAGCCCATCTGATTCAGCCCCTCTGTTTCAGCCCCTCTGATTCAGCCCCGCTGATTCAGCCCCTCTGTTTCTTGCCCTCTGTTTCAGCCCCTCTGTTTCAGCCCCTCTGTTTCAGCCCCTCAGTTTCTCGCCCTCTGTTTCAACCCCTCTGATTCTCTCCCTCTGTTGCAGCCCCTCTGTTTCAGCCCCTCTGTTTCTCGCACTCAGTTTCTGCCCCTCTGTTTCTCGCCCTCTGTTTCAGCCCCGCTGTTTCTCGCCCTCTGTTTCTCGCCCTCTGTTTCAGCCCCTCTGTTTCTCGCCCTCTGTTTCAGCCCCTCTGTTTTAGCCCCTCTGTTTCAGCCCCTCTGATTCTCGCCCTCTGGTTCAGCCCCTCTGTTTCTCGCCCTCTGTTTCAGGCCCTCTGTTTCTCGGCCTCTGTTTCAGCCCCTCTGATTCAGCCCCTCTGTTTCAGCCCCTCTGATTCAGCCCCTCTGTTTCAGCCACTCTGTTTCAGCCCATCTTTTTCAGCCCCTCTGTTTCTCGCCGGCTGTTTCAGCCCCACTGTTTCTCGCCCTCTGTTTCAGCCCCTCTGTTTCTCGCCCTCTGTTTCAGTCCCTCTGTTTCTCGCCCTCTGTTTCAGCCCCTCTGTTTCAGCCCCTCTGTTTCTCGCCCTCTGTTTCTGCCCCTCTGTTTCTCGCCCTCTGTTTCAGCCTCGCTGTTTCTCGCCCTCTGTTTCAGCCCCGCTGATTCAGCCCCTCTGTTTCAGCCCCTCTGAATCAGCCCCTCTGATTCAGCCCCTCTGTTTCAGCCCCTCTGTTTCAGCCCCTCTGTTTCTCGCCCTCTGTTTCAGGCCCTCTGTTTCTCGCCCTCTGTTTCAGCCCCTCTGATTCAGCCCCTCTGTTTCAGCCGCTCGGATTCAGCCCCTCTGTTTCAGCCCCTCTATTACAGCCCCTCTGTTTCAGCCCCTCTGTTTCTCGCGCTCTATTTCTCACCCTCTGTTTCTCGCCCTCTGTTTCAGCCCCTCTGTTTTTCGCCCTCTGTTTCAGCCCCTCTGTTTCTTGCCCTCTGTATCAGGCTCTCTGTTTCAGCCCCTCTGTTTCTCGCCCTCTGTTTCAGCCCCTCTGATTCTCGCCCTCTGTTTCAGCCCCTCTGTTTCTCGCCCTCTGTTTCAGCCCCTCTGTTTCAGCCCCTCTGTTTCAGCCCCTCTGTTTCTCACCCTCTGTTTCAGCCCCTCTGATTCAGCCCCTCTGATTCTGCCCCTCTGATTCAGCCCCTCTGTTTCTCGCCACTCTGTTACAGCCCCTCTGTTTCTCGCCCTCTGTTTCAGCCCCTCTGTTTCTCGCCCTCTGTTTCAGCCCCACTGTTTCAGCCCCTCTGTTTCAGCCCCTCTGTTTCAGCGCCTCTGTTTCTCGTCCTCTGTTTCAGCTCCTCTGTTTCTCGCCCTCTGTTTCAGCCCCTCTGATTCAGCCCCTCTGTTTCAGCCCCTCTGTTTCTCCCCCTCTGTTCCAGACCCTCTGTTTCAGCCCCTCTGTTTCAGCCACTCTGTTTCAGCTCCTCTGTTTCAGCCACTCTGTTTCAGCCACTCTGTTTCAGCCCCTCTGTTTCTCGCCCTCTGTTTCAGCCCCTCTGTTTCAGCCCGTCTGTTTCAGCCCCTCTGTTTCTCGCCCTCTGTTTCAGCCCCTCTGTTTCTCACCCTCTGTTTCAGCCCCTCTGATTCAGCCCCTCTGTTTCTCGCCCTCTGTTTCAGCCCCTCTGTTTCTCGCCCTCTGTTTCAGCCCCTCTGTTTTAGCCCCTCTGTTTCAGCCCCTCTGATTCTCGCCCTCTGGTTCAGCCCCTCTGTTTCTCGCCCTCTGTTTCAGGCCCTCTGTTTCTCGGCCTCTGTTTCAGCCCCTCTGATTCAGCCCCTCTGTTTCAGCCCCTCTGATTCAGCCCCTCTGTTTCAGCCACTCTGTTTCAGCCCATCTTTTTCAGCCCCTCTGTTTCTCGCCGGCTGTTTCAGCCCCACTGTTTCTCGCCCTCTGTTTCAGCCCCTCTGTTTCTCGCCCTCTGTTTCAGTCCCTCTGTTTCTCGCCCTCTGTTTCAGCCCCTCTGTTTCAGCCCCTCTGTTTCTCGCCCTCTGGTTCTGCCCCTCTGTTTCTCGCCCTCTGTTTCAGCCTCGCTGTTTCTCGCCCTCTGTTTCAGCCCCGCTGATTCAGCCCCTCTGTTTCAGCCCCTCTGAATCAGGCCCTCTGATGCAGCCCCTCTGTTTCAGCCCCTCTGTTTCAGCCCCTCTGTTTCTCGCCCTCTGTTTCAGCCCCTCTGTTTCTCGCCCTCTGTTTCAGCCCCTCTCTTTCTCGCCCTCAGTTTCAGCCCCTCTGTTTCAGCCCCTCTGTTTCTCGCCCTCTGTTTCAGCCACTCTGTTTCTCGCTCTCTGTTTCTCGCCCTCTGTTTCAGCCCCTCTGATTCAGCCCCTCTGTTTCTCGCCCCTGTTTCAGCCCCTCTGTTTCTCGCCCTCTGTTTCAGCCCCTCTGTTTCTCGCCCTCTGTTTCAGCCCCTCTGTTTCAGCCCCTCTGATTCAGCCTCTCTGTTTCTCGCCCTCTGTTTCAGCCCCGCTGTTTCTCACCCTCTGTTTCAGCCCCTCTGTTTCTCGCCCTCTGTTCCAGCCCGTCTGTTTCAGCCCGTCTGTTTCAGCCCCTCTGTTTCAGCCCCTCTGTTTCTCACCCTCTGTTACTCGCCCTCTGTTTCAGCCCCTCTGTTTTTCGCCCTGTTTCAGCCCCCCTGTTTCTCACCCTCTGTTTCAGGCTCTCTGTTTCAGCCCCTCTGTTTCTTGCCCTCTGTTTCTCGCCCGCTGTTTCAGCCCCTTTGTTTCTCGCCCTCTGTTTCAGCCCCTCTGTTTCAGCCCCTCTGATTCAGCCCCTCAGATTCAGCCCCTCTGTTTCTCGCACTCTGTTTCAGCCCCTCTGTTTCAGCCACTCTGTTTCAGCTCCTCTGTTTAAGCCCCTCTGTTTCTCGCCCTCTGTTTCAGCCCCTCTGTTTCTCGCCCTCTGTTTCAGCCCTTCTGTTTCAGCCCCTCTGTTTCAGCCCCTCTGTTTCTCGCCCTCTGTTTCAGCCCCTCTGTTTCTCGCCCTCTGTTTCTCGCCCGCTGTTTCAGCCCCTCTGTTTCAGCCCCTCTGATTCTCACCCTCTGTTTCAGCCCCTCTGTTTCAGCCCCTCTGTTTCAGCCCCTCTGTTTCTCGACCTCTGTTTCAGCCCCTCTGTTTCTCGCCCCCTGTTTCAGCCCCTCTGTTTCAGCCCCTCTGTTTCTCGCCCTCTGATTCTGCCCCTCTGTTTCTCGCCCACTGTTTCAGCCCCGCTGTTTCTCGCCCTCTGTTTCAGCCCCGCTGATTCAGCCCCTCTGTTTCAGCCCCTTTGAATCAGCCCCTCTGATTCAGCCCCTCTGTTTCAGCCCCTCTGTTTCAGCCCCTCTGTTTCTCGCCCTCTGTTTCTCGCCCTCTGTTTCAGCCCATCTGATTCAGCCCCTCTGTTTCAGCCCCTCTGATTCAGCCCCGCTGATTCAGCCCCTCTGTTTCTTGCCCTCTGTTTCAGCCCCTCTGTTTCAGCCCCTCTGTTTCAGCCCCTCTGTTTCTCGCCCTCTGTTTCAGCCCCTCTGATTCTCTCCCTCTGTTGCAGCCCCTCTGTTTCAGCCCCTCTGTTTCTCGCACTCAGTTTCTGCCCCTCTGTTTCTCGCCCTCTGTTTCAGCCCCGCTGTTTCTCGCCCTCTGTTTCAGCCCCGCTGATTCAGCCCCTCTGTTTCAGCCCCTCTGAATCAGCCCATCTGTTTCTCGCCCTCTGTTTCAGCCCCTCTGTTTCTTGCCCTCTGTTTCAGCCCCTCTGATTCAGCCCCTCTGTTTCAGCCCCTCTGATTCAGCCCCTCTGCTCAGCCCCTCTGTTTCTCGCCCTCTGTTTCAGCCCCTCTGTTTCAGCCCCTCTGTTTCAGCCCCTCTGTTTCTCACCCTCTGATTCAGCCCCTCTGTTTCAGCCCATCTGATTCAGCCCCTCTGATTTAGCCCCTCTGTTTCCCGCCCCTCTGTTTCAGCCCCTCTGTTTCTCGCCCTCTGTTTCAGCCAATCTGTTTCTCGCCCTCTGTTTCAGCCCCACTGTTTCAGCCCCTCTGTTTCAGCCCCTCTGTTTCAGCGCCTCTGTTTCTCGCCCTCTGTTTTAGCCCCTCTGTTTCTCGCCCTCTGTTTCAGCCCCTCTGATTCAGCCCCTCTGTTTCAACCCCTATGTTTCTCCCCCTTTGTTCCAGCCCCTCTGTTTCAGCCACTCTGTTTCAGCCACTCTGTTTCAGCCCCTCTGTTTCAGCCCCTCGGTTTCAGCCCCTCTGTTTCTCACCCTCTGTTTCAGCCCCTCTGTTTCTCGCCCACTGTTTCAGCCCCTCTGTTTCAGCCCCTCTGTTTCAGCCACTCTGTTTCTCGCCCTCTGTTTCAGCCCCTCTGTTTCTCACCCTCTGTTTCAGCCCCTCTGATTCAGCCCCTCTGTTTCTCGCCCTCTGTTTCAGCCCCTCTGTTTCTCGCCCTCTGTTTCAGCCCCTCTGTTTCAGCCCCTCTGTTTCTCGCCCTCTGTTTCAGGCCCTCTGTTTCTCGCCCTCTGTTTCAGCCCCTCTGATTCAGCCCCTCTGTTTCAGCCGCTCGGATTCAGCCCCTCTGTTTCAGCCCCTCTATTACAGCCCCTCTGTTTCAGCCCCTCTGTTTCTCGCGCTCTATTTCTCACCCTCTGTTTCTCGCCCTCTGTTTCAGCCCCTCTGATTCTCGCCCTCTGTTTCAGCCCCTCTGTTTGTCGCCCTCTGTTTCAGCCCCTCTGATTCTCTCCCTCTGTTTCAGCCCCTCTGATTCAGCCCCTCTGATTCAGCCCCTCTGTTTCTCGCCCTCTGTTTCAGCCCCTCTGTTTCAGCCCCTCTGTTTCAGCCACTCTGTTTCTCACCCTCTGTTTCAGCCCCTCTGATTGAGCCCCTCTGATTCAGCCCCTCTGATTCAGCCCCTCTGTTTCTTGCCCTCTGTATCAGGCTCTCTGTTTCAGCCCCTCTGTTTCTCGCCCTCTGTTTCAGCCCCTCTGATTCTCGTTCTCTGTTTCAGCCCCTCTGTTTCTCGCCCTCTGTTTCAGCCCCTCTGTTTCAGCCCCTCTGTTTCAGCCCCTCTGTTTCTCACCCTCTGTTTCAGCCCCTCTGATTCAGCCCCTCTGATTCTGCCCCTCTGATTCAGCCCCTCTGTTTCCCGCCACTCTGTTACAGCCCCTCTGTTTCTCGCCCTCTGTTTCAGCCCCTCTGATTCTCGCCCTCTGTTTCAGCCCCACTGTTTCAGCCCCTCTGTTTCAGCCCCTCTGTTTCAGCGCCTCTGTTTCTCGTCCTCTGTTTCAGCTCCTCTGTTTCTCGCCCTCTGTTTCAGCCCCTCTGATTCAGCCCCTCTGTTTCAGCCCCTCTGTTTCTCCCCCTCTGTTCCAGACCCTCTGTTTCAGCCCCTCTGTTTCAGCCACTCTGTTTCAGCCCCTCTGTTTCAGCCACTCTGTTTCAGCCACTCTGTTTCAGCCCCTCTGTTTCTCGCCCTCTGTTTCAGCCCCTCTGTTTCTCGCCCTCTGTTTCAGCCCCTCTGTTTCAGCCCGTCTGTTTCAGCCCCTCTGTTTCTCGCCCTCTGTTTCAGCCCCTCTGTTTCTCACCCTCTGTTTCAGCCCCTCTGATTCAGCCCCTCTGTTTCTCGCCCTCTGTTTCAGCCCCTCTGTTTCTCGCCCTCTGTTTCAGCCCCTCTGTTTTAGCCCCTCTGTTTCAGCCCCTCTGATTCTCGCCCTCTGGTTCAGCCCCTCTGTTTCTCGCCCTCTGTTTCAGGCCCTCTGTTTCTCGGCCTCTGTTTCAGCCCCTCTGATTCAGCCCCTCTGTTTCAGCCCCTCTGATTCAGCCCCTCTGTTTCAGCCACTCTGTTTCAGCCCATCTTTTTCAGCCCCTCTGTTTCTTGCCGGCTGTTTCAGCCCCACTGTTTCTCGCCCTCTGTTTCAGCCCCTCTGTTTCTCGCCCTCTGTTTCAGTCCCTCTGTTTCTCGCCCTCTGTTTCAGCCCCTCTGTTTCAGCCCCTCTGTTTCTCGCCCTCTGTTTCTGCCCCTCTGTTTCTCGCCCTCTGTTTCAGCCTCGCTGTTTCTCGCCCTCTGTTTCAGCCCCGCTGATTCAGCCCCTCTGTTTCAGCCCCTCTGAATCAGCCCCTCTGTTTCAGCCCCTCTGTTTCAGCCACTCTGTTTCTCACCCTCTGTTTCAGCCCCTCTGATTGAGCCCCTCTGATTTAGCCCCTCTGATTCAGCCCCTCTGTTTCTTGCCCTCTGTATCAGGCTCTCTGTTTCAGCCCCTCTGTTTCTCGCCCTCTGTTTCAGCCCCTCTGATTCTCGCCCTCTGTTTCAGCCCCTCTGTTTCTCGCCCTCTGTTTCAGCCCCTCTGTTTCAGCCCCTCTGTTTCAGCCCCTCTGTTTCTCACCCTCTGTTTCAGCCCCTCTGATTCAGCCCCTCTGATTCTGCCCCTCTGATTCAGCCCCTCTGTTTCCCGCCACTCTGTTACAGCCCCTCTGTTTCTCGCCCTCTGTTTCAGCCCCTCTGATTCTCGCCCTCTGTTTCAGCCCCACTGTTTCAGCCCCTCTGTTTCAGCCCCTCTGTTTCAGCGCCTCTGTTTCTCGTCCTCTGTTTCAGCTCCTCTGTTTCTCGCCCTCTGTTTCAGCCCCTCTGATTCAGCCCCTCTGTTTCAGCCCCTCTGTTTCTCCCCCTCTGTTCCAGACCCTCTGTTTCAGCCCCTCTGTTTAGCCACTCTGTTTCAGCCCCTCTGTTTCAGCCACTCTGTTTCAGCCACTCTGTTTCAGCCCCTCTGTTTCTCGCCCTCTGTTTCAGCCCCTCTGTTTCTCGCCCTCTGTTTCAGCCCCTCTGTTTCAGCCCGTCTGTTTCAGCCCCTCTGTTTCTCGCCCTCTGTTTCAGCCCCTCTGTTTCTCACCCTCTGTTTCAGCCCCTCTGATTCAGCCCCTCTGTTTCTCGCCCTCTGTTTCAGCCCCTCTGTTTCTCGCCCTCTGTTTCAGCCCCTCTGTTTTAGCCCCTCTGTTTCAGCCCCTCTGATTCTCGCCCTCTGGTTCAGCCCCTCTGTTTCTCGCCCTCTGTTTCAGGCCCTCTGTTTCTCGGCCTCTGTTTCAGCCCCTCTGATTCAGCCCCTCTGTTTCAGCCCCTCTGATTCAGCCCCTCTGTTTCAGCCACTCTGTTTCAGCCCATCTTTTTCAGCCCCTCTGTTTCTCGCCGGCTGTTTCAGCCCCACTGTTTCTCGCCCTCTGTTTCAGCCCCTCTGTTTCTCGCCCTCTGTTTCAGTCCCTCTGTTTCTCGCCCTCTGTTTCAGCCCCTCTGTTTCAGCCCCTCTGTTTCTCGCCCTCTGTTTCTGCCCCTCTGTTTCTCGCCCTCTGTTTCAGCCTCGCTGTTTCTCGCCCTCTGTTTCAGCCCCGCTGATTCAGCCCCTCTGTTTCAGCCCCTCTGTTTCTCGCCCTCTGTTTCAGCCCCTCTGATTCTCGCCCTCTGTTTCAGCCCCTCTGTTTCTCGCCCTCTGTTTTAGCCTATCTGATTCAGCCCCTCTGTAACAGCCCCTCTGATTCAGCCCCTCTGATTCAGGCCCTCTGTTTCTCGCCCTCAGTTTCAGCCCCTCTGTTTCAGCCCCTCTGTTTCTCGCCCTCTGTTTCAGCCACTCTGTTTCTCGCTCTCTGTTTCTCGCCCTCTGTTTCAGCCCCTCTGATTCAGCCCCTCTGTTTCTCGCCCCTGTTTCAGCCCCTCTGTTTCTCGCCCTCTGTTTCAGCCCCTCTGTTTCTCGCTCTCTGTTTCTCGCCCTCTGTTTCAGCCCCTCTGATTCAGCCCCTCTGTTTCTCGCCCCTGTTTCAGCCCCTCTGTTTCTCGCCCTCTGTTTCAGCCCCTCTGTTTCAGCCCCTCTGATTCAGCCTCTCTGTTTCTCGCCCTCTGTTTCAGCCCCGCTGTTTCTCACCCTCTGCTTCAGCCCCTCTGTTTCTCGCCCTCTGTTCCAGCCCCTCTGTTTCAGCCCGTCTGTTTCAGCCCCTCTGTTTCAGCCCCTCTGTTTCTCACCGTCTGTTACTCGCCCTCTGTTTCAGCCCCTCTGTTTTTCGCCCTCTGTTTCAGCCCCCCTGTTTCTCACCCTCTGTTTCAGGCTCTCTGTTTCAGCCCCTCTGTTTCTTGCCCTCTGTTTCTCGCCCGCTGTTTCAGCCCCTTTGTTTCTCGCCCTCTGTTTCAGCCCCTCTGTTTCAGCCCCTCTGATTCAGCCCCTCAGATTCAGCCCCTCTGTTTCTCGCACTCTGTTTCAGCCCCTCTGTTTCAGCCACTCTGTTTCAGCTCCTCTGTTTAAGCCCCTCTGTTTCTCGCCCTCTGTTTCAGCCCCTCTGTTTCTCGCCCTCTGTTTCAGCCCCTCTGTTTCTCGCCCTCTGTTTCTCGCCCGCTGTTTCAGCCCCTCTGTTTCAGCCCCTCTGATTCTCACCCTCTGTTTCAGCCCCTCTGTTTCAGCCCCTCTGTTTCAGCCCCTCTGTTTCTCGTCCTCTGTTTCAGGCCCTCTGTTTCTCGCCCTCTGTTCAGCCCCTATGTTTCTCGCCCTCTGTTTCAGCCCCTCTGTTTCTCGCCCTCTGTTTCAGCCCCTCTGTTTCATTCCCTCTGTTTCTCGCCCTCTGTTTCTGCCCCTCTGTTTCTCGCCCTCTGTTTCAGCCCCTCTGTTTCTCGCCCTCTGTTTCAGGCCCGCTGATTCAGCCCCTCTGTTTCAGCCCCTCTGTTTCAGCCCCTCTGTTTCAGCCCCTCTGTTTCTCACCCTCTGTTTCAGCCCCTCTGATTCAGCCCCTCTGATTCAGCCCCTCTGTTTCCCGCCCACTGTTTAAGCCACACTGTTTCTCGCCCTCTGTTTCTCGCCCTCTGTTTCAGCCCCTCTGATTCAGCCCCTCTGTTTCTCGCCCTCTGTTTCAGCCCCTCTGTTTCTCGCCCTCTGTTTCAGCCCCTCTGTTTCAGCCCCTCTGATTCAGCCCCTCTGTTTCTCGCCCTCTGTTTCAGCCCATCTGATTCTCGCCCTCTGTTTCAGCCCCTCCGATTCTCGCCCTCTGTTTCAGCCCCTCTGATTCAGCCCCTCTGTTTCAGCCCCTCTGATTCAGCCCCACTGATTCAGCCCCTTTGCTTCAGCCCCTCTGTTTCTCGCCCTCTGTTTCAGCCCCTCTGTTTCAGCCCCTCTGTTTCAGCCCCTCTGTTTCTCACCCTCTGTTTCAGCCCCTCTGATTCAGCACCTCTGATTCAGCCCCTCTGATTCAGCCCCTCTGTTTCAGCGCCTCTGATTCAGCCCCTCTGATTCAGCCCCTCTGTTTCTCGCCCTCTCTTTCAGCCCCTCTGTTTCAGCCCCTCTGTTTCAGCTCCTCAGTTTCAGCCCCTCTGTTTCTCGCCCTCTGTTTCAGCCCCTCTGTTTCAGCCCCTCTGTTTCTCGCCCTCTGTTTATCGCCCTCTGTTTCAGCCCCTCTGTTTCAGCCCCTCTGATTCAGCCCCTCTGTTTCAGCCACTCTGTTTCAGCCCCTCTGTTTCAGCCCCTCTGTTTCTCGCCGGCTGTTTCAGCCCCACTGTTTCTCGCCATCTGTTTCAGCCCCTCTGTTTCTCGCCCTCTGTTTCAGCCCCTCTGTTTCTCGCCCTCTGTTTCAGCCCCTCTGTTTCAGCCCCTCTGTTTCTCGCCCTCTGTTTCTGCCCCTCTGTTTCTCGCCCTCTGTTTCAGCCCCGCTGTTTCTCGCCCTCTGTTTCAGCCCCGCAGATTCAGCCCCTCTGTTTCAGCCCCTCTGAATCAGCCCCTCTGATTCAGCCCCTCTGTTCCAGCCCCTCTGTTTCAGCCCCTCTGTTTCTCGCCCTCTGTTTCAGCCCCTCTGTTTCTCGCCCTCTGTTTTAGCCTATCTGATTCAGCCCCTCTGTTTCAGCCCCTCTGATTCAGCCCCTCTGATTCAGCCCCTCTGATTCAGCCCCACTGTTTCTCGCCCTCTGTTTCAGCCCCTCTGTTTCAGCCCCTCTGTTTCAGCCCCTCTGTTTCTCACCCTCTGTTTCAGCCCCTCTGATTCAGCCCCTCTGATTCAGCCCCTCTGTTTCCCGCCCACTGTTTAAGCCACACTGTTTCTCGCCCTCTGTTTCTCGCCCTCTGTTTCAGCCCCTCTGATTCAGCCCCTCTGTTTCTCGGCCTCTGTTTCAGCCCCTCTGTTTCTCGCTCTCTGTTTCAGCCCCTCTGTTTCAGCCCCTCTGATTCAGCCCCACTGTTTCTCGCCCTCTGTTTCAGCCCATCTGATTCTCGCCCTCTGTTTCAGCCCCTCTGATTCTCGCCCTCTGTTTCAGCCCCTCTGATTCAGCCCCTCTGTTTCAGCCCCTCTGATTCAGCCCCTCTGATTCAGCCCCTCTGCTTCAGCCCCTCTGTTTCTCGCCCTCTGTTTCAGCCCCTCTGTTTCAGCCCCTCTGTTTCAGCCCCTCTGTTTCTCACCCTCTGTTTCAGCCCCTCTGATTTAGCACCTCTGATTCAGCCCCTCTGATTCAGCCCCTCTGTTTCAGCGCCTCTGATTCAGCCCCTCTGATTCAGCCCCTCTGTTTCTCGCCCTCTCTTTCAGCCCCTCTGTTTCAGCCCCTCTGTTTCAGCTCCTCTGTTTCAGCCCCTCTGTTTCTCGCCCTCTGTTTCAGCTCCTCTGTTTCAGCCCCTCTGTTTCTCGCCCTCTGTTTATCGCCCTCTGTTTCAGCCCCTGTGTTTCAGCCCCTCTGTTTCAGCCCCTCTGTTTCAGCCCCTCTATTTCTCGCCCTCTGTTTCAGCCCCTCTGTTTCTCCCCCTCTGTTTCAGCCCCTCTGTTTCTCGCCCTCTGTTTCAGCCCCTCTGTTTCTCGCCCCCTGTTTCAGCCCCTCTGTTTCAGCCCCTCTGTTTCTCGCCCTCTGATTCTGCCCCACTGTTTCTCGCCCTCTGTTTCAGCCCCGCTGTTTCTCGCCCTCTGTTTCAGCCTCGCCGATTCAGCCCCTCTGTTTCAGCCCCTCTGAATCAGCCCCTCTGATTCAGCCCCTCTGTTTCAGCCCCTCTGTTTCAGCCCCTCTGTTTCAGCCCCTCTGTTTCTCGCCCTCTGTTTCAGCCCCTCTGAATCAGCCCCTCTGATTCAGCCCCTCTGTTTCAGCGCCTCTGTTTCTCGACCACTGTTTCAGCCCCTCTGTTTCTCGCCCTCTATTTCAGCCCCTCTGATTCAGCCCCTCTGTTTCAGCCCCTATGTTTCTCCCCCTCTGTTCCAGCCCCTCTGTTTCTGCCCCTCTGTTTCAGCCACTCTGTTTCAGCCCCTCTGTTTCAGCCCCTCTGTTTCAGCCCCTCTGTTTCTCGCCCTCTGTTTCAGCCCCTCTGTTTCTCGCCCTCTGTTTCAGCCCCTCTGTTTCTCGCCCTCTGTTTCAGCCCCTCTGATTCAGCCCTTCTGTTTCAGCCCCTCTGATTCAGCCCCTCTGTTTCAGCCACTCTGTTTCAGCCCCTCTGTTTCAGCCCCTCTGTTTCTCGCCGGCTGTTTCAGCCCCACTGTTTCTCGCCATCTGTTTCAGCCCCTCTGTTTCTCGCCCTCTGTTTCAGCCCCTCTGTTTCTCGCCCTCTGTTTCAGCCCCTCTGTTTCAGCCCCTCTGTTTCTCGCCCTCTGTTTCTGCCCCTCTGTTTCTCGCCCTCTGTTTCAGCCCCGCTGTTTCTCGCCCTCTGTTTCAGCCCCGCAGATTCAGCCCCTCTGTTTCAGCCCCTCTGAATCAGCCCCTCTGATTCAGCCCCTCTGTTTCAGCCCCTCTGTTTCAGCCCCTCTGTTTCTCGCCCTCTGTTTCAGCCCCTCTGTTTCTCGCCCTCTGTTTTAGCCTATCTGATTCAGCCCCTCTGTTTCAGCCCCTCTGATTCAGCCCCTCTGATTCAGCCCCTCTGATTCAGCCCCTCTGTTTCTCGCCCTCTGTTTCAGCCCCTCTGTTTCAGCCCCTCTGTTTCAGCCCCTCTGTTTCTCACCCTCTGTTTCAGCCCCTCTGATTCAGCCCCTCTGATTCAGCCCCTCTGTTTCCCGCCCACTGTTTAAGCCACACTGTTTCTCGCCCTCTGTTTCTCGCCCTCTGTTTCAGCCCCTCTGATTCAGCCCCTCTGTTTCTCGCCCTCTGTTTCAGCCCCTCTGTTTCTCGCCCTCTGTTTCAGCCCCTCTGTTTCAGCCCCTCTGATTCAGCCCCTCTGTTTCTCGCCCTCTGTTTCAGCTCGTCTGTTTCAGCTCCTCTGTTTCAGCCCCTCTGTTTCTCACCCTCTGTTACTCGCCCTCTGTTTCAGCCCCTCTGTTTTTCGCCCTCTGTTTCAGCCCCTCTGTTTCTCACCCTCTGTTTCAGGCTCTCTTTTTCAGCCCATCTCTTTCTTGCCCTCTGTTTCTCGCCCGCTGTTTCAGCCCCTTTGTTTCTCGCCCTCTGTTTCAGCCCCTCTGTTTCAGCCCCTCTGATTCAGCCCCTCTGATTCAGCCCCTCTGTTTCTCGCACTCTGTTTCAGCCCCTCTGTTTCAGCCACTCTGTTTCAGCCCCTCTGTTTCTCGCCCTCTGTTTCAGCCCCTCTGTTTCTGGCCCTCTGTTTCAGCCCCTCTGTTTCTCGCCCTCTGTTTCAGCCCCTCTGTTTCAGCCCCTCTGTTACAGCCCCTCTGTTTCTCGCCCTCTGTTTCAGCCCCTCTGTTTCTCGCCCTCTGTTTCAGCCCCTCTGTTTCAGCCCCTCTGTTTCTCACCCTCTGTTTCAGCCCCTCTGTTTCAGCCCCTCTGTTTCAGCCCCTCTGTTTCTCGCCCTCTGTTTCAGCCCCTCTGTTTCTCGCCCTCTGTTCAGCCCCTATGTTTCTCGCCCTCTGTTTCAGCCCCTCTGTTTCTCGCCCTCTGTTTCAGCCCCTCTGTTTCAGCCCCCCTGTTTCTCGCCCTCTGTTTCTGCCCCTCTGTTTCTCGCCCTCTGTTTCAGCCCCTCTGTTTCTCGCCCTCTGTTTCAGCCCCGCTGATTCAACCCCTCTGTTTCAGCCCCTCTGAATCAGCCCCTCTGATTCAGCCCCTCTGTTTCAGCCCCTCTGTTTCAGCCCCTCTGTTTCTGGCCCTCTGTTTCAGCCCATCTGATTCTCGCCCTCTGTTTCAGCCCCTCTGATTCACGCCCTCTGTTTCAGCCCCTCTGATTCAGCCCCTCTGTTTCAGCCCCTCTGATTCAGCTCCTCTGATTCAGCCCCTCTGATTCAGCCCCTCTGTTTCTCGCCCTCTGTTTCAGCCCCTCTGTTTCAGCCCCTCTGTTTCACTCCCTCCGTTTCTCACCCTCTGTTTCAGCCCCTCTGATTCAGCACCGCTGATTCAGCCCCTCTGATTCAGCCCCTGTGTTTCAGCGCCTCTGTTTCTCGCCCTCTCTTTCAGCCCCTCTGTTTCAGCCCCTCTGTTTCAGCTCCTCTGTTTCAGCCCCTCTGTTTCTCGCCCTCTGTTTCAGCCCCTCTGTTTCTCGCCCTCTGTTTCAGCCCCTCTGTTTCTCGCCCTCTGTTTCAGCCCCTCTGTTACAGCCCCTCTGTTTCAGCCCCACTGTTTCAGCCCCTCTGTTTCTCGCCCTCTGTTTCAGCCCCTCTGTTTCTCCCCCTCTGTTTCAGCCCCTCTGTTTCAGCCCCTCTGTTTCAGCCCCTCTGTTTCTCGCCCTCTGTTTCAGCCCCTCTGATTCTCGCCCTCTGTTTCAGCGCCTGGGTTTCTCGTCCTCTGTTTAAGTCCCTCTGATTCAGCCCCTCTGTTTCAGCCCCTCTGATTCATCCCCTCTGATTCAGCCCCTCTGTTTCTCGACCTCTTTTTCAGCCCCTCTGTTTCAGCCCCTCTGTTTCAGTCCCTCTGTTTCTCGCCCTCTGTTTCAGCTCCTGTGTATCTCGCCTTCTGTTTCAGCCCCTCTGTTTCAGCCCCTCTGTTTCAGTACCTCTATTTCTCGCCCTCTGTTTCTCGCCCTCTGTTTCAGCCCCTCTGTTTCTCGCCCTCTGTTTCAGCCCCTCCGAATCCCGCCCCTCTGTTTCTCGCCCACTGTTTCAGCCCCTCTGTTTCTCGCACTCTGTTTCAGCCCCTCTGATTCAGCCCCTCTGTTTCAGCCCCTATGTTTCTCCCCCTCTGTTCCAGCCCCTCTGTTTCAGCCCCTCTGTTTCAGCCCCTCTGTTTCAGCCCCTCTGTTTCAGCCCCTCTGTTTCTCGCCCTCTGTTTCAGCCCCTCTGTTTCTCGCCCTCTGTTTCAGGCCTTCTGTTTGTCAGCCTCTGTTTCAGCCCCTCTGATTCAGCCCCTCTGTTTCAGCCCCTCTGATTCAGCCCCTCTGTTTCAGCCACTCTGTTTCAGCCCCTCTGTTTCAGCCCCTCTGTTTCTCGCCGGCTGTTTCAGCCCCACTGTTTCTCGCCCTCTGTTTCAGCCCCTCTGTTTCTCGCCCTCTGTTTCAGCCCCTCTGTTTCTCGCCCTCTGTTTCAGCCCCTCTGTTTCAGCCCCTCTGTTTCTCGCCCTCTGTTTCAGCCCCTCTGTTTCTCGCCCTCTGTTTCTGCCCCTCTGTTTCTCGCCCTCTGTTTCAGCCCCTCTGTTTCTCGCACTCTGTTTCAGCCCCGCTGATTCAGCCCCTCTGATTCAGCCCCTCTGATTCAGCCCCTCTGTTTCTCGCCCTCTGTTTCAGCCCCTCTGTTTCAGCCCCTCTGTTTCAGTCCCTCTGTTTCTCGCCCTCTGTTTCAGCTCCTGTGTTTCTCGCCTTCTGTTTCAGCCCCTCTGTTTCAGCCCCTCTGTTTCAGTCCCTCTGTTTCTCGCCCTCTGTTTCAGCTCCTCTGTTTCTCGCCCTCTGTTTCAGCCCCTCTGTTTCTCGCCCTCTGTTTCAGCCCCTCTGTTTCTCGCCCTCTGCTTCATACCCCTCTGTTTCAGCCCCCCTGTTTCTCGCCCTCTGTTTCAGCCCCTCTGTTTCTCGCCCTCTGTTTCAGCCCCTCTGTTTCTCGCCCTCTGTTTCAGCCCCTCTGATTCAGCCCCTCTGTTTCAGCCCCTCTGATTTAGCCCCTCTGTTTCAGCCCCTCTGTTTCAGCCCCTCTGTTTCTCGCCCTCAATTTCTCACCCTCTGTTTCTCGCCCTCTGTTTCAGCCCCTCTGTTTTTCGCCCTCTGTTTCAGACCCTCTGTTTCTCGACCTCTGTTTCAGGCTCTCTGATTCAGCCCGTCTGTTTCAGCCCCTCTGTTTCAGCTCCTCTGTTTCAGTCCCTCTGTTTCTCGCCCTCTGTTTCAGCCCCTCTGTTTCTCGCCCTCTGTTTCAGACCCTCTGTTTCAGCCCCTCTGTTTCAGTCCCTCTGTTTCGCGCCCTCTGTTTCTCGCCCTCTGTTTCAGCGCCTCTGTTTCTCGCCCTCTGTTTCAGCCCCTCTGTTTCTCGCCCTCTGCTTCAGCCCCTCTGTTTCAGCCCCTCTGTTTCAGCCCCTCTGTTTCAGCCCCCCTGTTTCTCGCCCTCTGTTTCAGCCTCGCTGTTTCTCGCCCTCTGTTTCAGCCCCGCTGATTCAGCCCCTCTGTTTCAGCCCCTCTGAATCAGCCCCTCTGTTTCAGCCCCTCTGTTTCAGCCACTCTGTTTCTCACCCTCTGTTTCAGCCCCTCTGATTGAGCCCCTCTGATTTAGCCCCTCTGATTCAGCCCCTCTGTTTCTTGCCCTCTGTATCAGGCTCTCTGTTTCAGCCCCTCTGTTTCTCGCCCTCTGTTTCAGCCCCTCTGATTCTCGCCCTCTGTTTCAGCCCCTCTGTTTCTCGCCCTCTGTTTCAGCCCCTCTGTTTCAGCCCCTCTGTTTCAGCCCCTCTGTTTCTCACCCTCTGTTTCAGCCCCTCTGATTCAGCCCCTCTGATTCTGCCCCTCTGATTCAGCCCCTCTGTTTCCCGCCACTCTGTTACAGCCCCTCTGTTTCTCGCCCTCTGTTTCAGCCCCTCTGATTCTCGCCCTCTGTTTCAGCCCCACTGTTTCAGCCCCTCTGTTTCAGCCCCTCTGTTTCAGCGCCTCTGTTTCTCGTCCTCTGTTTCAGCTCCTCTGTTTCTCGCCCTCTGTTTCAGCCCCTCTGATTCAGCCCCTCTGTTTCAGCCCCTCTGTTTCTCCCCCTCTGTTCCAGACCCTCTGTTTCAGCCCCTCTGTTTCAGCCACTCTGTTTCAGCCCCTCTGTTTCAGCCACTCTGTTTCAGCCACTCTGTTTCAGCCCCTCTGTTTCTCGCCCTCTGTTTCAGCCCCTCTGTTTCTCGCCCTCTGTTTCAGCCCCTCTGTTTCAGCCCGTCTGTTTCAGCCCCTCTGTTTCTCGCCCTCTGTTTCAGCCCCTCTGTTTCTCACCCTCTGTTTCAGCCCCTCTGATTCAGCCCCTCTGTTTCTCGCCCTCTGTTTCAGCCCCTCTGTTTCTCGCCCTCTGTTTCAGCCCCTCTGTTTTAGCCCCTCTGTTTCAGCCCCTCTGATTCTCGCCCTCTGGTTCAGCCCCTCTGTTTCTCGCCCTCTGTTTCAGGCCCTCTGTTTCTCGGCCTCTGTTTCAGCCCCTCTGATTCAGCCCCTCTGTTTCAGCCCCTCTGATTCAGCCCCTCTGTTTCAGCCACTCTGTTTCAGCCCATCTTTTTCAGCCCCTCTGTTTCTCGCCGGCTGTTTCAGCCCCACTGTTTCTCGCCCTCTGTTTCAGCCCCTCTGTTTCTCGCCCTCTGTTTCAGTCCCTCTGTTTCTCGCCCTCTGTTTCAGCCCCTCTGTTTCAGCCCCTCTGTTTCTTGCCCTCTGTTTCTGCCCCTCTGTTTCTCGCCCTCTGTTTCAGCCTCGCTGTTTCTCGCCCTCTGTTTCAGCCCCGCTGATTCAGCCCCTCTGTTTCAGCCCCTCTGTTTCTCGCCCTCTGTTTCAGCCCCTCTGATTCTCGCCCTCTGTTTCAGCCCCTCTGTTTCTCGCCCTCTGTTTTAGCCTATCTGATTCAGCCCCTCTGTAACAGCCCCTCTGATTCAGCCCCTCTGATTCAGGCCCTCTGTTTCTCGCCCTCAGTTTCAGCCCCTCTGTTTCAGCCCCTCTGTTTCTCGCCCTCTGTTTCAGCCACTCTGTTTCTCGCTCTCTGTTTCTCGCCCTCTGTTTCAGCCCCTCTGATTCAGCCCCTCTGTTTCTCGCCCCTGTTTCAGCCCCTCTGTTTCTCGCCCTCTGTTTCAGCCCCTCTGTTTCTCGCCCTCTGTTTCAGCCCCTCTGTTTCAGCCCCTCTGATTCAGCCTCTCTGTTTCTCGCCCTCTGTTTCAGCCCCGCTGTTTCTCACCCTCTGTTTCAGCCCCTCTGTTTCTCGCCCTCTGTTCCAGCCCCTCTGTTTCAGCCCGTCTGTTTCAGCCCCTCTGTTTCAGCCCCTCTGTTTCTCACCGTCTGTTACTCGCCCTCTGTTTCAGCCCCTCTGTTTTTCGCCCTCTGTTTCAGCCCCCCTGTTTCTCACCCTCTGTTTCAGGCTCTCTGTTTCAGCCCCTCTGTTTCTTGCCCTCTGTTTCTCGCCCGCTGTTTCAGCCCCTTTGTTTCTCGCCCTCTGTTTCAGCCCCTCTGTTTCAGCCCCTCTGATTCAGCCCCTCAGATTCAGCCCCTCTGTTTCTCGCACTGTGTTTCAGCCCCTCTGTTTCAGCCACTCTGTTTCAGCTCCTCTGTTTAAGCCCCTCTGTTTCTCGCCCTCTGTTTCAGCCCCTCTGTTTCTCGCCCTCTGTTTCAGCCCCTCTGTTTCTCGCCCTCTGTTTCTCGCCCGCTGTTTCAGCCCCTCTGTTTCAGCCCCTCTGATTCTCACCCTCTGTTTCAGCCCCTCTGTTTCAGCCCCTCTGTTTCAGCCCCTCTGTTTCTCGTCCTCTGTTTCAGGCCCTCTGTTTCTCGCCCTCTGTTCAGCCCCTATGTTTCTCGCCCTCTGTTTCAGCCCCTCTGTTTCTCGCCCTCTGTTTCAGCCCCTCTGTTTCATTCCCTCTGTTTCTCGCCCTCTGTTTCTGCCCCTCTGTTTCTCGCCCTCTGTTTCAGCCCCTCTGTTTCTCGCCCTCTGTTTCAGGCCCGCTGATTCAGCCCCTCTGTTTCAGCCCCTCTGTTTCAGCCCCTCTGTTTCAGCCCCTCTGTTTCTCACCCTCTGTTTCAGCCCCTCTGATTCAGCCCCTCTGATTCAGCCCCTCTGTTTCCCGCCCACTGTTTAAGCCACACTGTTTCTCGCCCTCTGTTTCTCGCCCTCTGTTTCAGCCCCTCTGATTCAGCCCCTCTGTTTCTCGCCCTCTGTTTCAGCCCCTCTGTTTCTCGCCCTCTGTTTCAGCCCCTCTGTTTCAGCCCCTCTGATTCAGCCCCTCTGTTTCTCGCCCTCTGTTTCAGCCCATCTGATTCTCGCCCTCTGTTTCAGCCCCTCCGATTCTCGCCCTCTGTTTCAGCCCCTCTGATTCAGCCCCTCTGTTTCAGCCCCTCTGATTCAGCCCCACTGATTCAGCCCCTTTGCTTCAGCCCCTCTGTTTCTCGCCCTCTGTTTCAGCCCCTCTGTTTCAGCCCCTCTGTTTCAGCCCCTCTGTTTCTCACCCTCTGTTTCAGCCCCTCTGATTCAGCACCTCTGATTCAGCCCCTCTGATTCAGCCCCTCTGTTTCAGCGCCTCTGATTCAGCCCCTCTGATTCAGCCCCTCTGTTTCTCGCCCTCTCTTTCAGCCCCTCTGTTTCAGCCCCTCTGTTTCAGCTCCTCAGTTTCAGCCCCTCTGTTTCTCGCCCTCTGTTTCAGCCCCTCTGTTTCAGCCCCTCTGTTTCTCGCCCTCTGTTTATCGCCCTCTGTTTCAGCCCCTCTGTTTCAGCCCCTCTGATTCAGCCCCTCTGTTTCAGCCACTCTGTTTCAGCCCCTCTGTTTCAGCCCCTCTGTTTCTCGCCGGCTGTTTCAGCCCCACTGTTTCTCGCCATCTGTTTCAGCCCCTCTGTTTCTCGCCCTCTGTTTCAGCCCCTCTGTTTCTCGCCCTCTGTTTCAGCCCCTCTGTTTCAGCCCCTCTGTTTCTCGCCCTCTGTTTCTGCCCCTCTGTTTCTCGCCCTCTGTTTCAGCCCCGCTGTTTCTCGCCCTCTGTTTCAGCCCCGCAGATTCAGCCCCTCTTTTTCAGCCCCTCTGAATCAGCCCCTCTGATTCAGCCCCTCTGTTCCAGCCCCTCTGTTTCAGCCCCTCTGTTTCTCGCCCTCTGTTTCAGCCCCTCTGTTTCTCGCCCTCTGTTTTAGCCTATCTGATTCAGCCCCTCTGTTTCAGCCCCTCTGATTCAGCCCCTCTGATTCAGCCCCTCTGATTCAGCCCCACTGTTTCTCGCCCTCTGTTTCAGCCCCTCTGTTTCAGCCCCTCTGTTTCAGCCCCTCTGTTTCTCACCCTCTGTTTCAGCCCCTCTGATTCAGCCCCTCTGATTCAGCCCCTCTGTTTCCCGCCCACTGTTTAAGCCACACTGTTTCTCGCCCTCTGTTTCTCGCCCTCTGTTTCAGCCCCTCTGATTCAGCCCCTCTGTTTCTCGGCCTCTGTTTCAGCCCCTCTGTTTCTCGATCTGTTTCAGCCCCTCTGTTTCAGCCCCTCTGATTCAGCCCCACTGTTTCTCGCCCTCTGTTTCAGCCCATCTGATTCTCGCCCTCTGTTTCAGCCCCTCTGATTCTCGCCCTCTGTTTCAGCCCCTCTGATTCAGCCCCTCTGTTTCAGCCCCTCTGATTCAGCCCCTCTGATTCAGCCCCTCTGCTTCAGCCCCTCTGTTTCTCGCCCTCTGTTTCAGCCCCTCTGTTTCAGCCCCTCTGTTTCAGCCCCTCTGTTTCTCACCCTCTGTTTCAGCCCCTCTGATTTAGCACCTCTGATTCAGCCCCTCTGATTCAGCCCCTCTGTTTCAGCGCCTCTGATTCAGCCCCTCTGATTCAGCCCCTCTGTTTCTCGCCCTCTCTTTCAGCCCCTCTGTTTCAGCCCCTCTGTTTCAGCTCCTCTGTTTCAGCCCCTCTGTTTCTCGCCCTCTGTTTCAGCTCCTCTGTTTCAGCCCCTCTGTTTCTCGCCCTCTGTTTATCGCCCTCTGTTTCAGCCCCTCTGTTTCAGCCCCTCTGTTTCAGCCCCTCTGTTTCAGCCCCTCTATTTCTCGCCCTCTGTTTCAGCCCCTCTGTTTCTCCCCCTCTGTTTCAGCCCCTCTGTTTCTCGCCCTCTGTTTCAGCCCCTCTGTTTCTCGCCCCCTGTTTCAGCCCCTCTGTTTCAGCCCCTCTGTTTCTCGCCCTCTGATTCTGCCCCACTGTTTCTCGCCCTCTGTTTCAGCCCCGCTGTTTCTCGCCCTCTGTTTCAGCCTCGCCGATTCAGCCCCTCTGTTTCAGCCCCTCTGAATCAGCCCCTCTGATTCAGCCCCTCTGTTTCAGCCCCTCTGTTTCAGCCCCTCTGTTTCAGCCCCTCTGTTTCTCGCCCTCTGTTTCAGCCCCTCTGAATCAGCCCCTCTGATTCAGCCCCTCTGTTTCAGCGCCTCTGTTTCTCGACCACTGTTTCAGCCCCTCTGTTTCTCGCCCTCTATTTCAGCCCCTCTGATTCAGCCCCTCTGTTTCAGCCCCTATGTTTCTCCCCCTCTGTTCCAGCCCCTCTGTTTCTGCCCCTCTGTTTCAGCCACTCTGTTTCAGCCCCTCTGTTTCAGCCCCTCTGTTTCAGCCCCTCTGTTTCTCGCCCTCTGTTTCAGCCCCTCTGTTTCTCGCCCTCTGTTTCAGCCCCTCTGTTTCTCGCCCTCTGTTTCAGCCCCTCTGATTCAGCCCTTCTGTTTCAGCCCCTCTGATTCAGCCCCTCTGTTTCAGCCACTCTGTTTCAGCCCCTCTGTTTCAGCCCCTCTGTTTCTCGCCGGCTGTTTCAGCCCCACTGTTTCTCGCCATCTGTTTCAGCCCCTCTGTTTCTCGCCCTCTGTTTCAGCCCCTCTGTTTCTCGCCCTCTGTTTCAGCCCCTCTGTTTCAGCCCCTCTGTTTCTTGCCCTCTGTTTCTGCCCCTCTGTTTCTCGCCCTCTGTTTCAGCCCCGCTGTTTCTCGCCCTCTGTTTCAGCCCCGCAGATTCAGCCCCTCTGTTTCAGCCCCTCTGAATCAGCCCCTCTGATTCAGCCCCTCTGTTTCAGCCCCTCTGTTTCAGCCCCTCTGTTTCTCGCCCTCTGTTTCAGCCCCTCTGTTTCTCGCCCTCTGTTTTAGCCTATCTGATTCAGCCCCTCTGTTTCAGCCCCTCTGATTCAGCCCCTCTGATTCAGCCCCTCTGATTCAGCCCCTCTGTTTCTCGCCCTCTGTTTCAGCCCCTCTGTTTCAGCCCCTCTGTTTCAGCCCCTCTGTTTCTCACCCTCTGTTTCAGCCCCTCTGATTCAGCCCCTCTGATTCAGCCCCTCTGTTTCCCGCCCACTGTTTAAGCCACACTGTTTCTCGCCCTCTGTTTCTCGCCCTCTGTTTCAGCCCCTCTGATTCAGCCCCTCTGTTTCTCGCCCTCTGTTTCAGCCCCTCTGTTTCTCGCCCTCTGTTTCAGCCCCTCTGTTTCAGCCCCTCTGATTCAGCCCCTCTGTTTCTCGCCCTCTGTTTCAGCTCGTCTGTTTCAGCTCCTCTGTTTCAGCCCCTCTGTTTCTCACCCTCTGTTACTCGCCCTCTGTTTCAGCCCCTCTGTTTTTCGCCCTCTGTTTCAGCCCCTCTGTTTCTCACCCTCTGTTTCAGGCTCTCTTTTTCAGCCCATCTCTTTCTTGCCCTCTGTTTCTCGCCCGCTGTTTCAGCCCCTTTGTTTCTCGCCCTCTGTTTCAGCCCCTCTGTTTCAGCCCCTCTGATTCAGCCCCTCTGATTCAGCCCCTCTGTTTCTCGCACTCTGTTTCAGCCCCTCTGTTTCAGCCACTCTGTTTCAGCCCCTCTGTTTCTCGCCCTCTGTTTCAGCCCCTCTGTTTCTTGCCCTCTGTTTCAGCCCCTCTGTTTCTCGCCCTCTGTTTCAGCCCCTCTGTTTCAGCCCCTCTGTTACAGCCCCTCTGTTTCTCGCCCTCTGTTTCAGCCCCTCTGTTTCTCGCCCTCTGTTTCAGCCCCTCTGTTTCAGCCCATCTGTTTCTCACCCTCTGTTTCAGCCCCTCTGTTTCAGCCCCTCTGTTTCAGCCCCTCTGTTTCTCGCCCTCTGTTTCAGCCCCTCTGTTTCTCGCCCTCTGTTCAGCCCCTATGTTTCTCGCCCTCTGTTTCAGCCCCTCTGTTTCTCGCCCTCTGTTTCAGCCCCTCTGTTTCAGCCCCCCTGTTTCTCGCCCTCTGTTTCTGCCCCTCTGTTTCTCGCCCTCTGTTTCAGCCCCTCTGTTTCTCGCCCTCTGTTTCAGCCCCGCTGATTCAACCCCTCTGTTTCAGCCCCTCTGAATCAGCCCCTCTGATTCAGCCCCTCTGTTTCAGCCCCTCTGTTTCAGCCCCTCTGTTTCTCGCCCTCTGTTTCAGCCCATCTGATTCTCGCCCTCTGTTTCAGCCCCTCTGATTCACGCCCTCTGTTTCAGCCCCTCTGATTCAGCCCCTCTGTTTCAGCCCCTCTGATTCAGCTCCTCTGATTCAGCCCCTCTGATTCAGCCCCTCTGTTTCTCGCCCTCTGTTTCAGCCCCTCTGTTTCAGCCCCTCTGTTTCAGTCCCTCCGTTTCTCACCCTCTGTTTCAGCCCCTCTGATTCAGCACCGCTGATTCAGCCCCTCTGATTCAGCCCCTGTGTTTCAGCGCCTCTGTTTCTCGCCCTCTCTTTCAGCCCCTCTGTTTCAGCCCCTCTGTTTCAGCTCCTCTGTTTCAGCCCCTCTGTTTCTCGCCCTCTGTTTCAGCCCCTCTGTTTCTCGCCCTCTGTTTCAGCCCCTCTGTTTCTCGCCCTCTGTTTCAGCCCCTCTGTTACAGCCCCTCTGTTTCAGCCCCACTGTTTCAGCCCCTCTGTTTCTCGCCCTCTGTTTCAGCCCCTCTGTTTCTCCCCCTCTGTTTCAGCCCCTCTGTTTCAGCCCCTCTGTTTCAGCCCCTCTGTTTCTCGCCCTCTGTTTCAGCCCCTCTGATTCTCGCCCTCTGTTTCAGCGCCTGGGTTTCTCGTCCTCTGTTTAAGTCCCTCTGATTCAGCCCCTCTGTTTCAGCCCCTCTGATTCATCCCCTCTGATTCAGCCCCTCTGTTTCTCGACCTCTTTTTCAGCCCCTCTGTTTCAGCCCCTCTGTTTCAGTCCCTCTGTTTCTCGCCCTCTGTTTCAGCTCCTGTGTTTCTCGCCTTCTGTTTCAGCCCCTCTGTTTCAGCCCCTCTGTTTCAGTACCTCTATTTCTCGCCCTCTGTTTCTCGCCCTCTGTTTCAGCCCCTCTGTTTCTCGCCCTCTGTTTCAGCCCCTCCGAATCCCGCCCCTCTGTTTCTCGCCCACTGTTTCAGCCCCTCTGTTTCTCGCACTCTGTTTCAGCCCCTCTGATTCAGCCCCTCTGTTTCAGCCCCTATGTTTCTCCCCCTCTGTTCCAGCCCCTCTGTTTCAGCCCCTCTGTTTCAGCCCCTCTGTTTCAGCCCCTCTGTTTCAGCCCCTCTGTTTCTCGCCCTCTGTTTCAGCCCCTCTGTTTCTCGCCCTCTGTTTCAGGCCTTCTGTTTGTCAGCCTCTGTTTCAGCCCCTCTGATTCAGCCCCTCTGTTTCAGCCCCTCTGATTCAGCCCCTCTGTTTCAGCCACTCTGTTTCAGCCCCTCTGTTTCAGCCCCTCTGTTTCTCGCCGGCTGTTTCAGCCCCACTGTTTCTCGCCCTCTGTTTCAGCCCCTCTGTTTCTCGCCCTCTGTTTCAGCCCCTCTGTTTCTCGCCCTCTGTTTCAGCCCCTCTGTTTCAGCCCCTCTGTTTCTCGCCCTCTGTTTCAGCCCCTCTGTTTCTCGCCCTCTGTTTCTGCCCCTCTGTTTCTCGCCCTCTGTTTCAGCCCCTCTGTTTCTCGCACTCTGTTTCAGCCCCGCTGATTCAGCCCCTCTGATTCAGCCCCTCTGATTCAGCCCCTCTGTTTCTCGCCCTCTGTTTCAGCCCATCTGATTCTCGCCCTCTGTTTCAGCCCCTCTGTTTCAGCCCCTCTGTTTCAGTCCCTCTGTTTCTCGCCCTCTGTTTCAGCTCCTGTGTTTCTCGTCTTCTGTTTCAGCCCCTCTGTTTCAGCCCCTCTGTTTCAGTCCCTCTGTTTCTCGCCCTCTGTTTCAGCTCCTCTGTTTCTCGCCCTCTGTTTCAGCCCCTCTGTTTCTCGCCCTCTGTTTCAGCCCCTCTGTTTCTCGCCCTCTGCTTCATACCCCTCTGTTTCAGCCCCCCTGTTTCTCGCCCTCTGTTTCAGCCCCTCTGTTTCTCGCCCTCTGTTTCAGCCCCTCTGTTTCTCGCCCTCTGTTTCAGCCCCTCTGATTCAGCCCCTCTGTTTCAGCCCCTCTGATTTAGCCCCTCTGTTTCAGCCCCTCTGTTTCAGCCCCTCTGTTTCTCGCCCTCAATTTCTCACCCTCTGTTTCTCGCCCTCTGTTTCAGCCCCTCTGTTTTTCGCCCTCTGTTTCAGACCCTCTGTTTCTCGACCTCTGTTTCAGGCTCTCTGATTCAGCCCGTCTGTTTCAGCCCCTCTGTTTCAGCTCCTCTGTTTCAGTCCCTCTGTTTCTCGCCCTCTGTTTCAGCCCCTCTGTTTCTCGCCCTCTGTTTCAGACCCTCTGTTTCAGCCCCTCTGTTTCAGTCCCTCTGTTTCGCGCCCTCTGTTTCTCGCCCTCTGTTTCAGCGCCTCTGTTTCTCGCCCTCTGTTTCAGCCCCTCTGTTTCTCGCCCTCTGCTTCAGCCCCTCTGTTTCAGCCCCTCTGTTTCAGCCCCTCTGTTTCAGCCCCCCTGTTTCTCGCACTCTGTTTCAGCCCCTCTGTTTCTCGCCCTCTGTTTCATCCCCTCTGTTTGTCGCCCTCTGTTTCAGCACCTCTGTTTCTCGCCCTCTGTTTCAGCCCCTCTGTTTCAGCCCCTATATTTCGGCGCCTCTGTTTCTCGTCCTCTGTTTCAGCCCCTCTGTTTCTCGCCCTCTGTTTCAGCCCCTCTGTTTCTCGCCCTCTGTTTCAGCCCCTCTGATTCAGCCCCTCTGTTTCAGCCCCTCTGATTTAGCCCCTCTGTTTCAGCCCCTCTGTTTCAGCCCCTCTGTTTCTCGCCCTCAATTTCTCACCCTCTGTTTCTCGCCCTCTGTATCAGCGCCTCTGTTTTTCGCCCTCTGTTTCAGACCCTCTGTTTCTCGACCTCTGTTTCAGGCTCTCTGATTCAGCCCGTCTGTTTTAGCCCCTCTGTTTCAGCCCCTCTGTTTCGCGCCCTCTGTTTCTCGCCCGCTGTTTCAGCCCCTTTGTTTCTCGCCCTCTGTTTCAGCCCCTCTCTTTCAGCCCCTCTGATTCAGCCCCTCTGATTCAGCCCCTCTGTTTCTCGCCATCTGTTTCAGCCCCTCTGTTTCAGCCTCTCTGTTTCAGCTCCTGTGTTTCAGCCCCTCTGTTCCTCGCCCTCTGTTTCAGCCCCTCTGTTTCTCGCCCTCTGTTTCTCGCCCTCTGTTTCAGCCCCTCTGTTTCAGCCCCTCTGTTTCAGCCCCTCTGTTTCTCGCCCTCTGTTTCAGCCCCTCCGTTTCAGCCCCTCTGTTTCAGCCCCTCTGTTTCAGCCCCTCTGTTTTTCGCCCTCTGTTTCAGACCCCTCTGTTTCTCGCCCTCTGTTCAGCCCCTATGTTTCTCGCCCTCTGTTTCAGCGTCTCTGTTTCTCGCCCTCTGTTTCTGCCCCTCTGTTTCAGCCCCTCTGTTTCTCGCCCTCTGTTTCTGCCCCTCTGTTTCTCGCCCTCTGTTTCAGCCCTTCTGTTTCAGCCCCTCTGTTTCAGCCCCTCTGTTTCTCGCCCTCTGTTCAGCCCCTATGTTTCTCGCCCTCTGTTTCAGCGCCTCTGTTTCTCGCCCTCTGTTTCTGCCCCTCTGTTTCAGCCCCTCTGTTTCTCGCCCTCTGTTTCTGCCCCTCTGTTTCTCGCCCTCTGTTTCAGCCCCTCTATTTCTCGCCCTCTGTTTCAGCCCCGCTGATTCAGCCCCTGTGTTTCAGCCACTCTGAATCAGCCCCTCTGATTCAGCCCCTCTGTTTCAGCCCCTCTGTTTCAGCCCCTCTGTTTCTCGCCCTCTGTTTCAGCCCCTCTGTTTCAGCCCCTCTGTTTCAGCCCCTCTGTTTCAGCCCCTCTGTTTCAGCCCCTCTGTTTCTCGCCCTCTGTTTCAGCACCTCTGTTTCAACCCCTCTGTTTCAGCCCCTCTGTTTCAGCCCCTCTGTTTCTCGCCCTCTGTTTCAGCCGCTCTGTTTCTCGCCCTCTGTTTCAGCCCCTCTGTTTCAGCGCCTCTGTTTCTCGCCCTCTGTTTCTCGCCCTCTGTTTCAGCCCCTCTGTTTCAGCCGCTCTGTTTCTCGCCCTCTGTTTCAGCCCCTCTGTTTCTCGCCCTCTGTTTCAGCCCCTCTGTTTCAGCCCCTCTGTTTCTCGCCCTCTGTTTCAGCCCCTCTGTTTCTCGCCCTCTGTTTCTCCCCCTCTGTTTCAGCCCCTCTGTTTCAGCCGCTCTGTTTCTCGCCCTCTGTTTCAGCCCCTCTGTTTCTCGCCCTCTGTTTCAGACCCTCTGTTTCAGCCCCTCTGTTTCAGCCCCTCTGTTTCTCGCCCTCTGTTTCAGCCCCTCTGTTTCAGCCCCTCTGTTTCAGCCCCTCTGTTTCAGCCCCTCTGTTTCTTGCCCTCTGTTTCAGACCCCTCTGTTTCTCGCCCTCTGTTCAGCCCCTATGTTTCTCGCCCTCTGTTTCAGCGCCTCTGTTTCTCGCCCTCTGTTTCTGCCCCTCTGTTTCAGCCCCTCTGTTTCTCGCCCTCTGTTTCTGCCCCTCTGTTTCTCGCCCTCTGTTTCAGCCCCTCTATTTCTCGCCCTCTGTTTCAGCCCTGCTGATTCAGCCCCTCTGTTTCAGCCCCTCTGATTCAGCCCCTCTGATTCAGCCCCTCTGATGCAGCCCCTCTGTTTCTCGCCCTCTGTTTCAGCCCCTCTGTTTCAGCCCCTCTGTTTCAGCGCCTCTGTTTCTCGCCCTCTGTTTCAGCCCCTCTGTTTCTCGCCCTCTGTTTCAGCCCCTCTGATTCAGCCCCTCTTTTTCAGCCCCTATGTTTCTCCCCCTCTGTTCCAGCCCCTCTGTTTCAGCCCCTCTGTTTCAGCCACTCTGTTTCAGCCCCTCTGTTTCAGCCCCTCTGTTTCAGCCCTTCTGTTTCTCGCCCTGTGTTTCAGCCCCTCTGTTTCTCGCCCTCTGTTTCAGCCCCTCTGTTTCAGCCCGTCTGTTTCAGCCACTCTGTTTCTCGCCCTCTGTTTCAGCCCCTCTGTTTCTCACCCTCTGTTTCAGCCCCTCTGATTCAGACCCTCTGTTTCTCGCCCTCTGTTTCAGCCCCTCTGTTTCTCGCCCTCTGTTTCAGCCCCTCTGTTTCAGCCCCTCTGTTTCAGGCTCTCTGTTTCTCGCCCTCTGTTTCAGGCCCTCTGTTTCTCGCCCTCTGTTTCAGCCCCTCTGATTCAGCCCCTCTATTTCAGCCCCTCTGATTCAGCCCCTCTGTTTCAGCCCCTCTGTTTCAGCCCCTCTGTTTCAGCCCCTCTGTTTCTCGCCCTCTATTTCTCACCCTCTGTTTCTCGCCCTCTGTTTCAGCCCCTCTGTTTTTCGCCCTCTGTTTCAGCCCCTCTGTTTCTTGCCCTCTGTTTCAGGCTCTCTGTTTCAGCCCGTCTGTTTCAGCCCCTCTGTTTCAGACCCTCTGTTTCTCGCCCTCTGTTTCAGCCCCTCTGATTCTCGCCCTCTGTTTCAGCCCCTCTGTTTCTCGCCCTCTGTTTCAGCCCCTCTGATTCAGCCCCTCTGTTTCAGCCCCTCTGATTCAGCCCCTCTGATTCAGCCTCTCTGTTTCTCGCCCTCTGTTTCAGCCCCTCTGTTTCAGCCCCTCTGTTTCAGCCCCTCTGATTCAGCCCCTCTGATTCAGCCCCTCTAATTCAGCCCCTCTGTTTCCCGCCCCTCTGTTTCAGCCCCTCTGTTTCTCGTCCTCTGTTTCGGCCCCTCTGTTTCTCACCCTCTGTTTCAGCCCCTCTGTTTCAGCCCCTCTGTTTCAGTCCCTCTGTTTCTCGCCCTCTGTTTCAGCCCCTCTCTTTCTCGCCCTCTGTTTCAGACCCTCTGTTTCAGCCCCTCTGTTTCAGTCCCTCTGTTTCACGCCCTATGTTTCTCGCCCTCTGTTTCAGCCCCTCTGTTTCTCGCCCTCTGTTTCAGCCCCTCTGTTTCTCGCCCTCTGCTTCAGCCCCTCTGTTTCAGCCCCTCTATTTCAGCCCCCCTGTTTCTCGCCCTCTGTTTCAGCCCCTCTGTTTCTCGCCCTCTGTTTCATCCCCTATGTTTCTCGCCCTCTGTTTCTCGCCCTCTGTTTCAGCCCCTCTCTTTCAGCCCCTATATTTCAGCCCCTCAGTTTCTCGTCCTCTGTTTCAGCCCGTCTGTTTCTCGCCCTCTGTTTCAGCCCCTCTGTTTCTCGCCCTCTGTTTCAGCCCCTCTGATTCAGCCCCTCTGTTTCAGCCCCTCTGATTTAGCCCCTCAGTTTCAGCCCCTCTGTTTCAGCCCCTCTGTTTCAGCCCCTCTGTTTCTTGCCCTCTATTTCTCACCCTCTGTTTCTCGCCCTCTGTTTCAGCCCCTCTGTTTTTCGCCCTCTGTTTCAGCCCCTCTGTTTCTCGACCTCTGTTTCAGGCTCTCTGTTTCAGCCCGTCTGTTTCAGCCCCTCTGTTTCAGCCCCTCTGTTTCGCGCACTCTGTTTCTCGCCCGCTGTTTCAGCCCCTTTGTTTCTCGCCGTCTGTTTCAGCCCCTCTGTTTCAGCCCCTCTGCTTCAGCCCCTCTGATTCAGCCCCTCTGTTTCTCGCGATCTGTTTCAGCCCCTCTGTTTCAGCCTCTCTGATTCAGCTCCTCTGTTACAGCCCCTCTGTTTCTCGCCCTCTGTTTCAGCCCCTCTGTTTCTCGCCCTCTGTTTCTCGCCCTCTGTTTCAGCCCCTCTGTTTCAGCCGCTCTGTTTCTCGCCCTCTGTTTCAGCCCCTCTGTTTCTCGCCCTCTGTTTCAGCCCCTCTGTTTCAGCCCCTCTGTTTCAGCCCCTCTGTTTCAGCCCCTCTGTTTCTCGCCCTCTGTTTCAGACCCCTCTGTTTCTCGCCCTCTGTTCAGCCCCTATGTTTCTCGCCCTCTGTTTCAGCCCCTCTGTTTCTCGCCCTCTGTTTCAGCCCCTCTGTTTCAGCCCCTCTGTTTCTCGCCCTCTGTTTCTGCCCCTCTGTTTCTCGCCCTCTGTTTCAGCCCCTCTATTTCTCGCCCTCTGTTTCAGCCCCGCTGATTCAGCCCCTCTGTTTCAGCCCCTCTGAAACAGCCCCTCTGATTCAGCCCCTCTGTTTCAGCCCCTCTGTTTCAGCCCCTCTGTTTCTCGCCCTCTGTTTCAGCCCATCTGATTCTCGCCCTCTGTTTCAGCCCTTCTGATTCTCGCCCTCTGTTTTAGCCCCTCTGATTCAGCCCCTCTGTTTCAGCCCCTCTGATTCAGCCCCTCTGATTCAGCCCCTCTGATGCAGTCCCTCTGTTTCTCGCCCTCTGTTTCAGCCCCTCTGTTTCAGCCCCTCTGTTTCAGCGCCTCTGTTTCTCGCCCTCTGTTTCAGCCCCTCTGTTTCTCGCCCTCTGTTTCAGCCCCTCTGATTCAGCCCCTCTGTTTCAGCCCCTCTGTTTCAGCCCCTCTGTTTCTCGACCTCTATTTCTCACCCTCTGTTTCTCGCCCTCTGTTTCAGCTCCTCTGTTTCTCGCCCTCTGTTTCAGCCCCTCTGTTTCTTGCCCTCTGTTTCAGCCTCTCTGAATCAGCCCGTCTGTTTCAGCCCCTCTGTTTCAGACCCTCTGTTTCTCGCCCTCTGTTTCAGCCCCTCTGATTCTCGCCCTCTGTTTCAGCCCCTCTGTTTTTCGCCCTCTGTTTCAGCCCCTCTGATTCAGCCCCTCTGTTTCAGCCCCTCTGATTCAGCCCCTCTGATTCAGCCCCTCTGATTCAGACTCTCTGTTTCTCGACCTCTGTTTCAGGCTCTCTGATTCAGCCCGTCTGTTTCAGCCACTCTGTTTCAGCCCCTCTGTTTCGCGCCCTCTGTTTCTCGCCCGCTGTTTCAGCCCCTTTGTTTCTCGCCCTCTGTTTCAGCCCCTCTCTTTCAGCCCCTCTGATTCAGCCCCTCTGATTCAGCCCCTCTGTTTCTCGCCATCTGTTTCAGCCCCTCTGTTTCAGCCTCTCTGTTTCAGCTCCTCTGTTTCAGCCCCTCTGTTTCTCGCCCTCTGTTTCAGCCCCTCTGTTTCTCGCCCTCTGTTTCAGCCCCTCTGTTTCTCGCCCTCTGTTTCTCCCCCTCTGTTTCAGCCCCTCTGTTTCAGCCGCTCTGTTTCTCGCCCTCTGTTTCAGCCCCTCTGTTTCTCGCCCTCTGTTTTAGACCCTCTGTTTCAGCCCCTCTGTTTCAGCCCCTCTGTTTCTCGCCCTCTGTTTCAGCCCCTCTGTTTCAGCCCCTCTGTTTCAGCCCCTCTGTTTCAGCCCCTCTGTTTCTCGCCCTCTGTTTCAGACCCCTCTGTTTCTCGCCCTCTGTTCAGCCCCTATGTTTCTCGCCCTCTGTTTCAGCGCCTCTGTTTCTCGCCCTCTGTTTCTGCCCCTCTGTTTCAGCCCCTCTGTTTCTCGCCCTCTGTTTCTGCCCCCTGTTTCTCGCCCTCTGTTTCAGCCCCTCTATTTCTCGCCCTCTGTTTCAGCCCCGCTGATTCAGCCCCTCTGTTTCAGCCCCTCTGAATCAGCCCCTCTGATTCAGCCCCTCTGTTTCAGCCCCTCTGTTTCAGCCCCTCTGTTTCTCGCCCTCTGTTTCAGCCCCTCTGTTTCAGCCCCTCTGTTTCAGCCCCTCTGTTTCAGCCCCTCTGTTTCAGCCCCTCTGTTTCTCGCCCTCTGTTTCAGCCCCTCTGTTTCAGCCCCTCTGTTTCAGCCCCTCTGTTTCAGCCCCTCTGTTTCTCGCCCTCTGTTTCAGCCGCTCTGTTTCTCGCCCTCTGTTTCTGCCCCTCTGTTTCTCGCCCTCTGTTTCAGCCCCTCTATTTCTCGCCCTCTGTTTCAGCCCCGCTGATTCAGCCCCTCTGTTTCAGCCCCTCTGAATCAGCCCCTCTGATTCAGCCCCTCTGTTTCAGCCCCTCTGTTTCAGCCCCTCTGTTTCTCGCCCTCTGTTTCAGCCCCTCTGTTTCAGCCCCTCTGTTTCAGCCCCTCTGTTTCAGCCCCTCTGTTTCAGCCCCTCTGTTTCTCGCCCTCTGTTTCAGCCCCTCTGTTTCAGCCCCTCTGTTTCAGCCCCTCTGTTTCAGCCCCTCTGTTTCTCGCCCTCTGTTTCAGCCGCTCTGTTTCTCGCCCTCTGTTTCAGCCCCTCTGTTTCAGCGCCTCTGTTTCTCGCCCTCTGTTTCTCGCCCTCTGTTTCAGCCCCTCTGTTTCAGCCCCTCTGTTTCTCGCCCTCTGTTTCAGCCCCTCTGTTTCTCGCCCTCTGTTTCAGCCCCTCTGTTTCAGCCCCTCTGTTTCAGCCCCTCTGTTTCTCGCCCTCTGTTTCAGCCCCTCTGTTTCAGCCCCTCTGTTTCAGCCCCTCTGTTTCAGCCCCTCTGTTTCTCGCCCTCTGTTTCAGACCCCTCTGTTTCTCGCCCTCTGTTCAGCCCCTATGTTTCTCGCCCTCTGTTTCAGCGCCTCTGTTTCTCGCCCTCTGTTTCAGCCCCTCTGTTTCAGCCCCTCTGTTTCTCGCCCTCTGTTTCAGCCCATCTGATTCTCGCCCTCTGTTTCAGCCCTTCTGATTCTCGCCCTCTGTTTCAGCCCCTCTGATTCAGCCCCTCTGTTTCAGCCCCTCTGATTCAGCCCCTCTGATTCAGCCGCTCTGATGCAGCCCCTCTGTTTCTCGCCCTCTGTTTCAGCCCCTCTGTTTCAGCCCCTCTGTTTCAGCGCCTCTGTTTCTCGCCCTCTGTTTCAGCCCCTCTGTTTCTCGCCCTCTGTTTCAGCCCCTCTGATTCAGCCCCTCTTTTTCAGCCCCTATGTTTCTCCCCCTCTGTTCCAGCCCCTCTGTTTCAGCCCCTCTGTTTCAGCCACTCTGTTTCAGCCCCTCTGTTTCAGCCCCTCTGTTTCTCGCCCTCTGTTTCAGCCCCTCTGTTTCAGCCCGTCTGTTTCAGCCACTCTGTTTCTCGCCCTCTGTTTCAGCCCCTCTGATTCAGACCCTCTGTTTCTCGCCCTCTGTTTCAGCCCCTCTGTTTCTCGCCCTCTGTTTCAGCCCCTCTGTTTCAGCCCCTCTGTTTCAGCCTCTCTGTTTCTCGCCCTCTGTTTCAGGCCCTCTGTTTCTCGCCCTCTGTTTCAGCCCCTCTGATTCAGCCCCTCTATTTCAGCCCCTCTGATTCAGCCCCTCTGTTTCAGCCCCTCTGTTTCAGCCCCTCTGTTTCAGCCCCTCTGTTTCTCGCCCTCTATTTCTCACCCTCTGTTTCTCGCCCTCTGTTTCAGCCCCTCTGTTTTTCGCCCTCTGTTTCAGCCCCTCTGTTTCTTGCCCTCTGTTTCAGGATCTCTCTTTCAGCCCGTCTGTTTCAGCCCCTCTCTTTCAGCCCCTATATTTCAGCCCCTCAGTTTCTCGTCCTCTGTTTCAGCCCGTCTGTTTCTCGCCCTCTGTTTCAGCCCCTCTGTTTCTCGCCCTCTGTTTCAGCCCCTCTGATTCAGCCCCTCTGTTTCAGCCCCTCTGATTTAGCCCCTCAGTTTCAGCCCCTCTGTTTCAGCCCCTCTGTTTCAGCCCCTCTGTTTCTTGCCCTCTATTTCTCACCCTCTGTTTCTCGCCCTCTGTTTCAGCCCCTCTGTTTTTCGCCCTCTGTTTCAGCCCCTCTGTTTCTCGACCTCTGTTTCAGGCTCTCTGTTTCAGCCCGTCTGTTTCAGCCCCTCTGTTTCAGCCCCTCTGTTTCGCGCACTCTGTTTCTCGCCCGCTGTTTCAGCCCCTTTGTTTCTCGCCGTCTGTTTCAGCCCCTCTGTTTCAGCCCCTCTGCTTCAGCCCCTCTGATTCAGCCCCTCTGTTTCTCGCGATCTGTTTCAGCCCCTCTGTTTCAGCCTCTCTGATTCAGCTCCTCTGTTACAGCCCCTCTGTTTCTCGCCCTCTGTTTCAGCCCCTCTGTTTCTCGCCCTCTGTTTCTCGCCCTCTGTTTCAGCCCCTCTGTTTCAGCCGCTCTGTTTCTCGCCCTCTGTTTCAGCCCCTCTGTTTCTCGCCCTCTGTTTCAGCCCCTCTGTTTCAGCCCCTCTGTTTCAGCCCCTCTGTTTCAGCCCCTCTGTTTCTCGCCCTCTGTTTCAGACCCCTCTGTTTCTCGCCCTCTGTTCAGCCCCTATGTTTCTCGCCCTCTGTTTCAGCCCCTCTGTTTCTCGCCCTCTGTTTCAGCCCCTCTGTTTCAGCCCCTCTGTTTCTCGCCCTCTGTTTCTGCCCCTCTGTTTCTCGCCCTCTGTTTCAGCCCCTCTATTTCTCGCCCTCTGTTTCAGCCCCGCTGATTCAGCCCCTCTGTTTCAGCCCCTCTGAAACAGCCCCTCTGATTCAGCCCCTCTGTTTCAGCCCCTCTGTTTCAGCCCCTCTGTTTCTCGCCCTCTGTTTCAGCCCATCTGATTCTCGCCCTCTGTTTCAGCCCTTCTGATTCTCGCCCTCTGTTTTAGCCCCTCTGATTCAGCCCCTCTGTTTCAGCCCCTCTGATTCAGCCCCTCTGATTCAGCCCCTCTGATGCAGTCCCTCTGTTTCTCGCCCTCTGTTTCAGCCCCTCTGTTTCAGCCCCTCTGTTTCAGCGCCTCTGTTTCTCGCCCTCTGTTTCAGCCCCTCTGTTTCTCGCCCTCTGTTTCAGCCCCTCTGATTCAGCCCCTCTGTTTCAGCCCCTCTGTTTCAGCCCCTCTGTTTCTCGCCCTCTATTTCTCACCCTCTGTTTCTCGCCCTCTGTTTCAGCTCCTCTGTTTCTCGCCCTCTGTTTCAGCCCCTCTGTTTCTTGCCCTCTGTTTCAGCCTCTCTGAATCAGCCCGTCTGTTTCAGCCCCTCTGTTTCAGACCCTCTGTTTCTCGCCCTCTGTTTCAGCCCCTCTGATTCTCGCCCTCTGTTTCAGCCCCTCTGTTTTTCGCCCTCTGTTTCAGCCCCTCTGATTCAGCCCCTCTGTTTCAGCCCCTCTGATTCAGCCCCTCTGATTCAGCCCCTCTGATTCAGACTCTCTGTTTCTCGACCTCTGTTTCAGGCTCTCTGATTCAGCCCGTCTGTTTCAGCCACTCTGTTTCAGCCCCTCTGTTTCGCGCCCTCTGTTTCTCGCCCGCTGTTTCAGCCCCTTTGTTTCTCGCCCTCTGTTTCAGCCCCTCTCTTTCAGCCCCTCTGATTCAGCCCCTCTGATTCAGCCCCTCTGTTTCTCGCCATCTGTTTCAGCCCCTCTGTTTCAGCCTCTCTGTTTCAGCTCCTCTGTTTCAGCCCCTCTGTTTCTCGCCCTCTGTTTCAGCCCCTCTGTTTCTCGCCCTCTGTTTCAGCCCCTCTGTTTCTCGCCCTCTGTTTCTCCCCCTCTGTTTCAGCCCCTCTGTTTCAGCCGCTCTGTTTCTCGCCCTCTGTTTCAGCCTCTCTGTTTCTCGCCCTCTGTTTTAGACCCTCTGTTTCAGCCCCTCTGTTTCAGCCCCTCTGTTTCTCGCCCTCTGTTTCAGCCCCTCTGTTTCAGCCCCTCTGTTTCAGCCCCTCTGTTTCAGCCCCTCTGTTTCTCGCCCTCTGTTTCAGACCCCTCTGTTTCTCGCCCTCTGTTCAGCCCCTATGTTTCTCGCCCTCTGTTTCAGCGCCTCTGTTTCTCGCCCTCTGTTTCTGCCCCTCTGTTTCAGCCCCTCTGTTTTTCGCCCTCTGTTTCTGCCCCCTGTTTCTCGCCCTCTGTTTCAGCCCCTCTATTTCTCGCCCTCTGTTTCAGCCCCGCTGATTCAGCCCCTCTGTTTCAGCCCCTCTGAATCAGCCCCTCTGATTCAGCCCCTCTGTTTCAGCCCCTCTGTTTCAGCCCCTCTGTTTCTCGCCCTCTGTTTCAGCCCCTCTGTTTCAGCCCCTCTGTTTCAGCCCCTCTGTTTCAGCCCCTCTGTTTCAGCCCCTCTGTTTCTCGCCCTCTGTTTCAGCCCCTCTGTTTCAGCCCCTCTGTTTCAGCCCCTCTGTTTCAGCCCCTCTGTTTCTCGCCCTCTGTTTCAGCCGCTCTGTTTCTCGCCCTCTGTTTCTGCCCCTCTGTTTCTCGCCCTGTGTTTCAGCCCCTCTATTTCTCGCCCTCTGTTTCAGCCCCGCTGATTCAGCCCCTCTGTTTCAGCCCCTCTGAATTAGCCCCTCTGATTCAGCCCCTCTGTTTCAGCCCCTCTGTTTCAGCCCCTCTGTTTCTCGCCCTCTGTTTCAGCCCCTCTGTTTCAGCCCCTCTGTTTCAGCCCCTCTGTTTCAGCCCCTCTGTTTCAGCCCCTCTGTTTCTCGCCCTCTGTTTCAGCCCCTCTGTTTCAGCCCCTCTGTTTCAGCCCCTCTGTTTCAGCCCCTCTGTTTCTCGCCCTCTGTTTCAGCCGCTCTGTTTCTCGCCCTCTGTTTCAGCCCCTCTGTTTCAGCGCCTCTGTTTCTCGCCCTCTGTTTCTCGCCCTCTGTTTCAGCCCCTCTGTTTCAGCCCCTCTGTTTCTCGCCCTCTGTTTCAGCCCCTCTGTTTCTCGCCCTCTGTTTCAGCCCCTCTGTTTCAGCCCCTCTGTTTCAGCCCCTCTGTTTCTCGCCCTCTGTTTCAGCCCCTCTGTTTCAGCCCCTCTGTTTCAGCCCCTCTGTTTCTCGCCCTCTGTTTCAGACCCCTCTGTTTCTCGCCCTCTGTTCAGCCCCTATGTTTCTCGCCCTCTGTTTCAGCGCCTCTGTTTCTCGCCCTCTGTTTCAGCCCCTCTGTTTCAGCCCCTCTGTTTCTCGCCCTCTGTTTCAGCCCATCTGATTCTCGCCCTCTGTTTCAGCCCTTCTGATTCTCGCCCTCTGTTTCAGCCCCTCTGATTCAGCCCCTCTGTTTCAGCCCCTCTGATTCAGCCCCTCTGATTCAGCCGCTCTGATGCAGCCCCTCTGTTTCTCGCCCTCTGTTTCAGCCCCTCTGTTTCAGCCCCTCTGTTTCAGCGCCTCTGTTTCTCGCCCTCTGTTTTAGCCCCTCTGTTTCTCGCCCTCTGTTTCAGCCCCTCTGATTCAGCCCCTCTTTTTCAGCCCCTATGTTTCTCCCCCTCTGTTCCAGCCCCTCTGTTTCAGCCCCTCTGTTTCAGCCACTCTGTTTCAGCCCCTCTGTTTCAGCCCCTCTGTTTCAGCCCTTCTGTTTCTCGCTCTGTGTTTCAGCCCCTCTGTTTCTCGCCCTCTGTTTCAGCCCCTCTGTTTCAGCCCGTCTGTTTCAGCCACTCTGTTTCTCGCCCTCTGTTTCAGCCCCTCTGATTCAGACCCTCTGTTTCTCGCCCTCTGTTTCAGCCCCTCTGTTTCTCGCCCTCTGTTTCAGCCCCTCTGTTTCAGCCCCTCTGTTTCAGCCTCTCTGTTTCTCGCCCTCTGTTTCAGGCCCTCTGTTTCTCGCCCTCTGTTTCAGCCCCTCTGATTCAGCCCCTCTATTTCAGCCCCTCTGATTCAGCCCCTCTGTTTCAGCCCCTCTGTTTCAGCCCCTCTGTTTCAGCCCCTCTGTTTCTCGCCCTCTATTTCTCACCCTCTGTTTCTCGCCCTCTGTTTCAGCCCCTCTGTTTTTCGCCCTCTGTTTCAGCCCCTCTGTTTCTTGCCCTCTGTTTCAGGATCTCTCTTTCAGCCCGTCTGTTTCAGCCCCTCTGTTTCAGACCCTCTGTTTCTCGCCCTCTGTTTCAGCCCCACTGATTCTCGCCCTCTGTTTCAGCCCCTCTGTTTCTCGCCCTCTGTTTCAGCCCCTCTGATTCAGCCCCTCTGTTTCAGCCCCTCTGATTCAGCCCCTCTGATTCAGCCCCTCTGTTTCAGCCCCTCTGTTTCTCGCCCTCTGTTTCAGACCCCTCTGTTTCTCGCCCTCTGTTCAGCCCCTATGTTTCTCGCCCTCTGCTTCAGCCCCTCTGTTTCTCGCCCTCTGTTTCAGCCCCTCTGTTTCAGCCCCTCTGTTTCTCGCCCTCTGTTTCTGCCCCTCTGTTTCTCGCCCTCTGTTTCAGCCCCTCTATTTCTCGCCCTCTGTTTCAGCCCCGCTGATTCAGCCCCGCTGTTTCAGCCCCTCTGAATCAGCCCCTCTGATTCAGCCCCTCTGTTTCAGCTCCTCTGTTTCAGCCCCTCTGTTTCTCGCCCTCTGTTTCAGCCCATCTGATTCTCGCCCTCTGTTTCAGCCCTTCTGATTCTCGCCCTCTGTTTTAGCCCCTCTGATTCAGCCCCTCTGTTTCAGCCCCTCTGATTCAGCCCCTCTGATTCAGCCCCTCTGATGCAGTCCCTCTGTTTCTCGCCCTCTGTTTCAGCCCCTCTGTTTCAGCCCCTCTGTTTCAGCGCCTCTGTTTCTCGCCCTCTGTTTCAGCCCCTCTGTTTCTCGCCCTCTGTTTCAGCCCCTCTGATTCAGCCCCTCTGTTTCAGCCCCTCTGTTTCAGCCCCTCTGTTTCTCGCCCTATATTTCTCACCCTCTGTTTCTCCCCCTCTGTTTCAGCCCCTCTGTTTTTCGCCCTCTGTTTCAGCCCCTCTGTTTCTTGCCCTCTGTTTCAGGCTCTCTGTTTCAGCCCGTCTGTTTCAGCCCCTCTGTTTCAGACCCTCTGTTTCTCGCCTTCTGTTTCAGCCCCTCTGATTCTTGCCCTCTGTTTCAGCCCGTCTGTTTCTCGCCCTCTGTTTCAGCCCCTCTGATTCAGCCCCTCTGTTTCAGCCGCTCTGATTCAGCCCCTCTGATCCAGCCCCTCTGATTCAGCACCTCTGTTTCTCGCCATCTGTTTCAGCCCCTCTGTTTCAGCCCCTCTGTTTCAGCCCCTCTGTTTCTCACCCTCTGTTTCAGCCCCTCTGATTCAGCCCCTCTGATTCAGCCCCTCTGCTGCAGCCCCTCTGTTTCCCGCCCCTCTGTTTCAGCCCCTCTGTTTCTCGCCCTCTGTTTCAGCCCCTCTGTTTCTCGCCCTCTGTTTCAGCCCCTCTGTTTCAGCCCCTCTGTTTCAGTCCCTCTGTTTCTCGCCCTCTGTTTCAGCCCCTCTGTTTCTCGCCCTCTGTTTCAGACCCTCTGTTTCAGCCCCTCTGTTTCAGTCCCTCTGTTTCTCGCCCTCTGTTTCTCGCCCTCTGTTTCAGCCCCTCTGTTTCCCGCCCTCTGTTTCAGCCCCTCTGTTTCTCGCCCTCTGCTTCAGCCCCTCTGTTTCAGCCCCTCTGTTTCAGCCCCTCGGTTTCAGCCCCCCTGTTTCTCGCCCTCTGTTTCAGCCGCTCAGTTTCTCGCCCTCTGTTTCAGCCCCTCTGTTTCTCGCCCTCTGTTTCAGCGCATCTGTTTCAGCCCCTATATTTCAGCCCCTCTGTTTCTCGTCGTCTGTTTCAGCCCCTCTGTTTCAGCCCCTCTGTTTCAGCCCCTCTGTTTCTCGCCCTCTGTTTCAGCCCCTCTGATTCAGCCCCTCTGTTTCAGCCCCTCTGATTTAGCCCCTCTGTTTCAGCCCCTCTGTTTCGCGCCCTCTGTTTCTCGCCCGCTGTTTCAGCCCCTCTGTTTCTCGCCCTCTGTTTCAGCCCCTCTGTTTCAGGCTCTCTGTTTCAGCCCATCTGTTTCAGCCCCTCTGTTTCAGCCCCTCTGTTTCGCGCCCTCTGTTTCTCGCCCGCTGTTTCAGCCCCTCTGTTTCTCGCCCTCTGTTTCAGCCCCTCTGTTTCAGCCCCTCTGTTTCAGCCCCTCTGTTTCAGCCCCTCTGTTTCTCGCCCTCTGTTTCAGCCGCTCTGTTTCTCGCCCTCTGTTTCAGCCCCTCTGTTTCAGCGCCTCTGTTTCTCGCCCTCTGTTTCTCGCCCTCTGTTTCAGCCCCTCTGTTTCAGCCGCTCTGTTTCTTGCCCTCTGTTTCAGCCCCTCTGTTTCTCGCCCTGTGTTTCAGCCCCTCTGTTTCAGCCCCTCTGATTCAGCCCCTCTGTTTCTCGCCCTCTGTTTCAGCCCCTCTGTTTCAGCCCCTCTGTTTCAGCCCCTCTGTTTCTCGCCCTCTGTTTCAGACCCCTCTGTTTCTCGCCCTCTGTTCAGCCCCTATGTTTCTCGCCCTCTGTTTCAGCGCCTCTGTTTCTCGCCCTCTGTTTCAGCCCCTCTGTTTCAGCCCCTCTGTTTCTCGCCCTCTGTTTCAGCCCATCTGATTCTCGCCCTCTGTTTCAGCCCTTCTGATTCTCGCCCTCTGTTTCAGCCCCTCTGATTCAGCCCCTTCTTTTTCAGCCCCTCTGATTCAGCCCCTCTGATTCAGCCCCTCTGATGCAGCCCCTCTATTTCTCGCCCTCTGTTTCAGCCCCTCTGTTTCAGCCCCTCTGTTTCAGCGCCTCTGTTTCTCGCCCTCTGTTTCAGCCCCTCTGTTTCTCGCCCTCTGTTTCAGCCCCTCTGATTCAGCCCCTCTTTTTCAGCCCCTATGTTTCTCCCCCTCTGTTCCAGCCCCTCTGTTTCTCGCCCTCTGTTTCAGCCCCTCTGTTTCAGCCCCTCTGTTTCTCGCCCTCTGTTTCTGCCCCTCTGTTTCTCGCCCTCTGTTTCTCCCCCTCTGTTTCAGCCCCTCTGTTTTTCGCCCTCTGTTTCAGCCCCTCTGTTTCTTGCCCTCTGTTTCAGGCTCTCTGTTTCAGCCCGTCTGTTTCAGCCCCTCTGTTTCAGACCCTCTGTTTCTCGCCCTCTGTTTCAGCCCCTCTGATTCTTGCCCTCTGTTTCAGCCCGTCTGTTTCTCGCCCTCTGTTTCAGCCCCTCTGATTCAGCCCCTCTGTTTCAGCCGCTCTGATTCAGCCCCTCTGATCCAGCCCCTCTGATTCAGCACCTCTGTTTCTCGCCATCTGTTTCAGCCCCTCTGTTTCAGCCCCTCTGTTTCAGCCCCTCTGTTTCTCACCCTCTGTTTCAGCCCCTCTGATTCAGCCCCTCTGATTCAGCCCCTCTGCTTCAGCCCCTCTGTTTCCCGCCCCTCTGTTTCAGCCCCTCTGTTTCTCGCCCTCTGTTTCAGCCCCTCTGTTTCTCGCCCTCTGTTTCAGCCCCTCTGTTTCAGCCCCTCTGTTTCAGTCCCTCTGTTTCTCGCCCTCTGTTTCAGCCCCTCTGTTTCTCGCCCTCTGTTTCAGACCCTCTGTTTCAGCCCCTCTGTTTCAGTCCCTCTGTTTCTCGCCCTCTGTTTCTCGCCCTCTGTTTCAGCCCCTCTGTTTCCCGCTCTCTGTTTCAGCCCCTCTGTTTCTCGCCCTCTGCTTCAGCCCCTCTGTTTCAGCCCCTCTGTTTCAGCCCCTCGGTTTCAGCCCCCCTGTTTCTCGCCCTCTGTTTCAGCCCCTCAGTTTCTCGCCCTCTGTTTCAGCCCCTCTGTTTCTCGCCCTCTGTTTCAGCGCATCTGTTTCAGCCCCTATATTTCAGCCCCTCTGTTTCTCGTCGTCTGTTTCAGCCCCTCTGTTTCAGCCCCTCTGTTTCAGCCCCTCTGTTTCTCGCCCTCTGTTTCAGCCCCTCTGATTCAGCCCCTCTGTTTCAGCCCCTCTGATTTAGCCCCTCTGTTTCAGCCCCTCTGTTTCTCGACCTCTGTTTCAGGCTCTCTGTTTCAGCACATCTGTTTCAGCCCCTCTGTTTCAGCCCCTCTGTTTCGCGCCCACTGTTTCTCGCCCGCTGTTTCAGCCCCTCTGTTTCTCGCCCTCTGTTTCAGCCCCTCTGTTTCAGCCCCTCTGTTTCAGCCCCTCTGTTTCAGCCCCTCTGTTTCTCGCCCTCTGTTTCAGCCGCTCTGTTTCTCGCCCTCTGTTTCAGCCCCTCTGTTTCAGCGCCTCTGTTTCTCGCCCTCTGTTTCTCGCCCTCTGTTTCAGCCCCTCTGTTTCAGCCGCTCTGTTTCTTGCCCTCTGTTTCAGCCCCTCTGTTTCTCGCCCTGTGTTTCAGCCCCTCTGTTTCAGCCCCTCTGTTTCAGCCCCTCTGTTTCAGCCCATCTGTTTCTCGCCCTCTGTTTCAGCCCCTCTGTTTCAGCCCCTCTGTTTCAGCCCCTCTGTTTCTCGCCCTCTGTTTCAGACCCCTCTGTTTCTCGCCCTCTGTTCAGCCCCTATGTTTCTCGCCCTCTGTTTCAGCGCCTCTGTTTCTCGCCCTCTTTTTCAGCCCCTATGTTTCTCCCCCTCTGTTCCAGCCCCTCTGTTTCTCGCCCTCTGTTTCAGCCCCTCTGTTTCAGCCCCTCTGTTTCTCGCCCTCTGTTTCTGCCCCTCTGTTTCTCGCCCTCTGTTTCAGCCCCTCTATTTCTCGCCCTCTGTTTCAGCCCCGCTGATTCAGCCCCTCTGTTTCAGCCCCTCTGAATCAGCCCCTCTGATTCAGCCCCTCTGTTTCAGCCCCTCTGTTTCAGCCCCTCTGTTTCTCGCCCTCTGTTTCAGCCCATCTGATTCTCGCCCTCTGTTTCAGCCCTTCTGATTCTCGCCCTCTGTTTTAGCCCCTCTGATTCAGCCCCTCTGTTTCAGCCCCTCTGATTCAGCCCCTCTGATTCAGCCCCTCTGATGCAGTCCCTCTGTTTCTCGCCCTCTGTTTCAGCCCCTCTGTTTCAGCCCCTCTGTTTCAGCGCCTCTGTTTCTCGCCCTCTGTTTCAGCCCCTCTGTTTCTCGCCCTCTGTTTCAGCCCCTCTGATTCAGCCCCTCTGTTTCAGCCCCTCTGTTTCAGCCCCTCTGTTTCTCGCCCTATATTTCTCACCCTCTGTTTCTCGCCCTCTGTTTCAGCCCCTCTGTTTTTCGCCCTCTGTTTCAGCCCCTCTGTTTCTTGCCCTCTGTTTCAGGCTCTCTGTTTCAGCCCGTCTGTTTCAGCCCCTCTGTTTCAGACCCTCTGTTTCTCGCCCTCTGTTTCAGCCCCTCTGATTCTTGCCCTCTGTTTCATCCCGTCTGTTTCTCGCCCTCTGTTTCAGCCCCTCTGATTCAGCCCCTCTGTTTCAGCCGCTCTGATTCAGCCCCTCTGATCCAGCCCCTCTGATTCAGCACCTCTGTTTCTCGCCATCTGTTTCAGCCCCTCTGTTTCAGCCCCTCTGTTTCAGCCCCTCTGATTCTCACCCTCTGTTTCAGCCTCTCTGATTCAGCCCCTCTGATTCAGCCCCTCTGCTTCAGCCCCTCTGTTTCCCGCCCCTCTGTTTCAGCCCCTCTGTTTCTCGCCCTCTGTTTCAGCCCCTCTGTTTCAGCCCCTATGTTTCAGTCCCTCTGTTTCTGGCCCTCTGTTTCAGCCCCTCTGTTTCTCGCCCTCTGTTTCAGACCCTCTGTTTCAGCCCCTCTGTTTCAGTCCCTCTGTTTCTCGCCCTCTGTTTCTCGCCCTCTGTTTCAGCCCCTCTGTTTCCCGCCCTCTGTTTCAGCCCCTCTGTTTCTCGCCCTCTGCTTCAGCCCCTCTGTTTCAGCCCCTCTGTTTCAGCCCCTCGGTTTCAGCCCCCCTGTTTCTCGCCCTCTGTTTCAGCCCCTCAGTTTCTCGCCCTCTGTTTCAGCCCCTCTGTTTCTCGCCCTCTGTTTCAGCGCATCTGTTTCAGCCCCTATATTTCAGCCCCTCTGTTTCTCGTCGTCTGTTTCAGCCCCTCTGTTTCAGCCCCTCTGTTTCAGCCCCTCTGTTTCTCGCCCTCTGTTTCAGCCCCTCTGATTCAGCCCCTCTGTTTCAGCCCCTCTGATTTAGCCCCTCTGTTTCTCGACCTCTGTTTCAGGCTCTCTGTTTCAGCCCATCTGTTTCAGCCCCTCTGTTTCAGCCCCTCTGTTTCGCGCCCACTGTTTCTCGCCCGCTGTTTCAGCCCCTCTGTTTCTCGCCCTCTGTTTCAGCCCCTCTGTTTCAGCCCCTCTGTTTCAGCCCCTCTGTTTCAGCCCCTCTGTTTCTCGCCCTCTGTTTCAGCCGCTCTGTTTCTCGCCCTCTGTTTCAGCCCCTCTGTTTCAGCGCCTCTGTTTCTCGCCCTCTGTTTCTCGCCCTCTGTTTCAGCCCCTCTGTTTCAGCCGCTCTGTTTCTTGCCCTCTGTTTCAGCCCCTCTGTTTCTCGCCCTGTGTTTCAGCCCCTCTGTTTCAGCCCCTCTGTTTCAGCCCCTCTGTTTCTCGCCCTCTGTTTCAGCCCCTCTGTTTCAGCCCCTCTGTTTCAGCCCCTCTGTTTCTCGCCCTCTGTTTCAGACCCCTCTGTTTCTCGCCCTCTGTTCAGCCCCTATGTTTCTCGCCCTCTGTTTCAGCGCCTCTGTTTCTCGCCCTCTGTTTCAGCCCCTCTGTTTCAGCCCCTCTGTTTCTCGCCCTCTGTTTCAGCCCATCTGATTCTCGCCCTCTGTTTCAGCCCTTCTGATTCTCGCCCCCTGTTTCAGCCCCTCTGATTCAGCCCCTCTGTTTCAGCCCCTCTGATTCAGCCCCTCTGATTCAGCCCCTCTGATGCAGCCCCTCTATTTCTCGCCCTCTGTTTCAGCCCCTCTGTTTCAGCCCCTCTGTTTCAGCGCCTCTGTTTCTCGCCCTCTGTTTCAGCCCCTCTGTTTCTCGCCCTCTGTTTCAGCCCCTCTGATTCAGCCCCTCTTTTTCAGCCCCTATGTTTCTCCCCCTCTGTTCCAGCCCCTCTGTTTCAGCCCCTCTGTTTCAGCCACTCTGTTTCTCGCCCTGTGTTTCAGCCCCTCTGTTTCTCGCCCTCTGTTTCAGCCCCTCTGTTTCTCACCCTCTGTTTCAGCCCCTCTGATTCAGCCCCTCTGATTCAGCCCCTCTGCTTCAGCCCCTCTGTTTCCCGCCCCTCTGTTTCAGCCCCTCTGTTTCTCGCCCTCTGTTTCAGCCCCTCTGTTTCTCGCCCTCTGTTTCAGCCCCTCTGTTTCAGCCCCTCTGTTTCAGTCCCTCTGTTTCTCGCCCTCTGTTTCAGCCCCTCTGTTTCTCGCCCTCTGTTTCAGACCCTCTGTTTCAGCCCCTCTGTTTCAGTCCCTCTGTTTCTCGCCCTCTGTTTCTCGCCCTCTGTTTCAGCCCCTCTGTTTCCCGCCCTCTGTTTCAGCCCCTCTGTTTCTCGCCCTCTGCTTCAGCCCCTCTGTTTCAGCCCCTCTGTTTCAGCCCCTCGGTTTCAGCCCCCCTGTTTCTCGCCCTCTGTTTCAGCCCCTCAGTTTCTCGCCCTCTGTTTCAGCCCCTCTGTTTCTCGCCCTCTGTTTCAGCGCATCTGTTTCATCCCCTATATTTCAGCCCCTCTGTTTCTCGTCGTCTGTTTCAGCCCCTCTGTTTCAGCCCCTCTGTTTCAGCCCCTCTGTTTCTCGCCCTCTGTTTCAGCCCCTCTGATTCAGCCCCTCTGTTTCAGCCCCTCTGATTTAGCCCCTCTGTTTCAGCCCCTCTGTTTCTCGACCTCTGTTTCAGGCTCTCTGTTTCAGCCCATCTGTTTCAGCCCCTCTGTTTCAGCCCCTCTGTTTCGCGCCCTCTGTTTCTCGCCCGCTGTTTCAGCCCCTCTGTTTCTCGCCCTCTGTTTCAGCCCCTCTGTTTCAGCCCCTCTGTTTCAGCCCCTCTGTTTCAGCCCCTCTGTTTCTCGCCCTCTGTTTCAGCCGCTCTGTTTCTCGCCCTCTGTTTCTCGCCCTCTGTTTCAGCCCCTCTGTTTCAGCCGCTCTGTTTCTTGCCCTCTGTTTCAGCCCCTCTGTTTCTCGCCCTGTGTTTCAGCCCCTCTGTTTCAGCCCCTCTGTTTCAGCCCCTCTGTTTCTCGCCCTCTGTTTCAGCCCCTCTGTTTCAGCCCCTCTGTTTCAGCCCCTCTGTTTCTCGCCCTCTGTTTCAGACCCCTCTGTTTCTCGCCCTCTGTTCAGCCCCTATGTTTCTCGCCCTCTGTTTCAGCGCCTCTGTTTCTCGCCCTCTGTTTCAGCCCCTCTGTTTCAGCCCCTCTGTTTCTCGCCCTCTGTTTCAGCCCATCTGATTCTCGCCCTCTGTTTCAGCCCTTCTGATTCTCGCCCTCTGTTTCAGCCCCTCTGATTCAGCCCCTCTGTTTCAGCCCCTCTGATTCAGCCCCTCTGATTCAGCCCCTCTGATGCAGCCCCTCTATTTCTCGCCCACTGTTTCAGCCCCTCTGTTTCAGCCACTCTGTTTCAGCGCCTCTGTTTCTCGCCCTCTGTTTCAGCCCCTCTGTTTCTCGCCCTCTGTTTCAGCCCCTCTGATTCAGCCCCTCTTTTTCAGCCCCTATGTTTCTCCCCCTCTGTTCCAGCCCCTCTGTTTCAGCCCCTCTGTTTCAGCCCTTCTGTTTCTCGCCCTGTGTTTCAGCCCCTCTGTTTCTCGCCCTCTGTTTCAGCCCCTCTGTTTCAGCCCGTCTGTTTCAGCCACTCTGTTTCTCGCCCTCTGTTTCAGCCCCTCTGTTTCTCACCCTCTGTTTCAGCCCCTCTGATTCAGACCCTCTGTTTCTCGCCCTCTGTTTCAGCCCCTCTGTTTCTCGCCCTCTGTTTCAGCCCCTCTGTTTCAGCCCCTCTGTTTCAGCCTCTCTGTTTCTCGCCCTCTGTTTCAGGCCCTCTGTTTCTCGCCCTCTGTTTCAGCCCCTCTGATTCAGCCCCTCTATTTCAGCCCCTCTGATTCAGCCCCTCTGTTTCAGCCCCTCTGTTTCAGCCCCTCTGTTTCAGCCCCTCTGTTTCTCGCCCTCTATTTCTCACCCTCTGTTTCTCGCCCTCTGTTTCAGCCCCTCTGTTTTTCGCCCTCTGTTTCAGCCCCTCTGTTTCTTGCCCTCTGTTTCAGGCTCTCTGTTTCAGCCCGTCTGTTTCAGCCCATCTGTTTCAGACCCTCTGTTTCTCGCCCTCTGTTTCAGCCCCTCTGATTCTCGCCCTCTGTTTCAGCCCCTCTGTTTCTCGCCCTCTGTTTCAGCCCCTCTGATTCAGCCCCTCTGTTTCAGCCCCTCTGATTCAGCCCCTCTGATTCAGCCCCTCTGATTCAGCTTCTCTGTTTCTCGCCCTCTGTTTCAGCCCCTCTGTTTCAGCCCCTCTGTTTCAGCCCCTCTGATTCAGCCCCTCTGATTCAGCCCCTCTGATTCAGCCCCTCTGTTTCAGCCCCTCTGATTTAGCCCCTCTGTTTCATCCCCTCAGTTTCAGCCCCTCTGTTTCAGCCCCTCTGTTTCTTGCCCTCTATTTCTCACCCTCTGTTTCTCGCCCTCTGTTTCAGCCCCTCTGTTTTTCGCCCTCTGTTTCAGCCCCTCTGTTTCTCGACCTCTGTTTCAGGCTCTCTGTTTCAGCCCGTCTGTTTCAGCCCCTCTGTTTCAGCCCCTCTGTTTCGCGCACTCTGTTTCTCGCCCGCTGTTTCAGCCCCTCTGTTTCTCGCCCTCTGTTTCAGCCCCTCTGTTTCAGCCCCTCTGTTTCAGCCCCTCTGTTTCAGCCCCTCTGTTTCTCGCCATCTGTTTCAACCCCTCTGTTTCAGCCTCTCTGTTTCAGCTCCTCTGTTTCAGCCCCTCTGTTTCTCGCCCTCTGTTTCAGCCCCTCTGTTTCTCGCCCTCTGTTTCTCGCCCTCTGTTTCAGCCCCTCTGTTTCAGCCGCTCTGTTTCTCGCCCTCTGTTTCAGCCCCTCTGTTTCTCGCCCTCTGTTTCAGCCCCTCTGTTTCAGCCCCTCTGTTTCAGCCCCTCTGCTTCAGCCCCTCTGTTTCAGCCCCTCTGTTTCTCGCCCTCTGTTTCAGACCCCTCTGTTTCTCGCCCTCTGTTCAGCCCCTATGTTTCTCGCCCTCTGTTTCAGCCCCTCTGTTTCTCGCCCTCTGTTTCAGCCCCTCTGTTTCAGCCCCTCTGTTTCTCGCCCTCTGTTTCTGCCCCTCTGTTTCGCGCCCTCTGTTTTAGCCCCTCTATTTCTCGCCCTCTGTTTCAGCCCCGCTGATTCAGCCCCTCTGTTTCAGCCCCTCTGAATCAGCCCCTCTGATTCAGCCCCTCTGTTCCAGCCCCTCTGTTTCAGCCCCTCTGTTTCTCGCCCTCTGTTTCAGCCCATCTGATTCTCGCCCTCTGTTTCAGCCCTTCTGATTCTCGCCCTCTGTTTTAGCCCCTCTGATTCAGCCCCTCTGTTTCAGCCCCTCTGATTCAGCCCCTCTGATTCAGCCCCTCTGATGCAGTCCCTCAGTTTCTCGCCCTCTGTTTCAGCCCCTCTGTTTCAGCGCCTCTGTTTCTCGCCCTCTGTTTCAGCCCCTCTGTTTCTCGCCCTCTGTTTCAGCCCCTCTGATTCAGCCCCTATGCTTCAGCCCCACTGTTTCAGCCCCTCTGTTTCTCGCCCTCTATTTCTCACCCTCTGTTTCTCGCCCTCTGTTTCAGCCCCTCTGTTTTTCGCCCTCTGTTTCAGCCCCTCTGTTTCTTGCCCTCTGTTTCAGGCTCTCTGTTTCAGCCCGTCTGTTTCAGCCCCTCTGTTTCAGACCCTCTGTTTCTCGCCCTCTGTTTCAGCCCCTCTGATTCTTGCCCTCTGTTTCAGCCCGTCTGTTTCTCGCCCTCTGTTTCAGCCCCTCTGATTCAGCCCCTCTGTTTCAGCCGCTCTGATTCAGCCCCTCTGATTCAGCCCCTCTGATTCAGCCTCTCTGTTTCTCGCCCTCTGTTTCAGCCCCTCTGTTTCAGCCCCTCTGTTTCAGCCCCTCTGTTTCTCACCCTCTGTTTCAGCCCCTCTGATTCAGCCCCTCTGATTCAGCCCCTCTGATTCAGCCCCTCTGTTTCCCGCCCCTCTGTTTCAGCCCCTCTGTTTCTCGCCCTCTGTTTCAGCCCCTCTGTTTCTCGCCCTCTGTTTCAGCCCCTCTGTTTCAGCCACTCTGTTTCAGTCCCTCTGTTTCTCACCCTCTGTTTCAGCCCCTCTGTTTCTCGCCCTCTGTTTCAGACCTTCTGTTTCAGCCCCTCTGTTTCTGTCCCTCTGTTTCTCGCCCGCTGTTTCTCGCCCTCTGTTTCAGCCCCTCTGTTTCTCGCCCTCTGTTTCAGCCCCTCTGTTTCTCGCCCTCTGCTTCAGCCCCACTGTTTCAGCCCCTCTGTTTCAGCCCCTCTGTTTCAGCCCCCCTGTTTCTCGCCCTCTGTTTCAGCCCCTCAGTTTCTCGCCCTCTGTTTCATCCCCTCTGTTTCTCGCCCGCTGTTTCAGCCCCTCTGTTTCTCGCCCTCTGTTTCAGCGCCTCTGTTTCAGCCCCTATATTTCAGCCCCTCTGTTTCTCGCCCTCTGTTTCAGCCCCTCTGTTTCAGCCCCTCTGTTTCAGCCCCTCTGTTTCTCGCCCTCTGTTTCAGCCCCTCTGATTCAGCCCCTCTGTTTCAGCCCCTCTGATTTAGCCCCTCTGTTTCAGCCCCTCTGATTCTCGACCTCTGTTTCAGGCTCTCTGTTTCAGCCCGTCTGTTTCAGCCCCTCTGTTTCAGCCCCTCTGTTTCGCGCCCTCTGTTTCTCGCCCGCTGTTTCAGCCCCTTTGTTTCTCGTCGTCTGTTTCAGCCCCTCTGTTTCAGCCCCTCTGCTTCAGCCCCTCTGATTCAGCCCGTCTGTTTCTCGCCATCTGTTTCAGCCCCTCTGTTTCAGCCTCTCTGTTTCAGCTCCTCTGTTTCAGCCCCTCTGTTTCTCGCCCTCTGTTTCAGCCCCTCTGTTTCTCGCACTCTGTTTCCCGCCCTCTGTTTCAGCCCCTCTGTTTCAGCCGGTCTGTTTCTCGCCCTCTGTTTCAGCCCCTCTGTTTCTCGCCCTCTGTTTCAGCCCCTCTGTTTCAGCCCGTCTGTTTCAGCCCCTCTGTTTCTCGCCCTCTGTTTCAGCCCCTCTGATTCAGCCCCTCTGTTTCAGCCCCTCTGATTTAGCCCCTCTGTTTCAGCCCCTCTGTTTCTCGGCCTCTGTTTCAGGCTCTCTGTTTCAGCCCGTCTGTTTCAGCCCCTCTGTTTCAGCCCCTCTGTTTCGCGCCCTCTGTTTCTCGCCCGCTGTTTCAGCCCCTTTGTTTCTCGTCGTCTGTTTCAGCCCCTCTGTTTCAGCCCCTCTGCTTCAGCCCCTCTGATTCAGCCCGTCTGTTTCTCGCCATCTGTTTCAGCCCCTCTGTTTCAGCCTCTCTGTTTCAGCTCTTCTGTTTCAGCCCCTCTGTTTCTCGCCCTCTGTTTCAGCCCCTCTGTTTCTCGCCCTCTGTTTCCCGCCCTCTGTTTCAGCCCCTCTGTTTCAGCCGCTCTGTTTCTCGCCATCTGTTTCAGCCCCTCTGTTTCTCGCCCTCTGTTTCAGCCCCTCTGTTTCAGCCCCTCTGTTTCAGCCCCTCTGTTTCAGCCCCTCTGTTTCTCGCCCTCTGTTTCAGACCCCTCTGTTTGTCGCCCTCTGTTCAGCCCCTATGTTTCTCGCCCTCTGTTTCAGCCCCTCTGTTTCTCGCCCTCTGTTTCAGCCCCTCTGTTTCAGCCCCTCTGTTTCTCGCCCTCTGTTTCATCCCCTCTGTTTCTCGCCCTCTGTTTCAGCCCCTCTATTTCTCGCCCTCTGTTTCAGCCCCGCAGATTCAGCCCCTCTGTTTCAGCCCGTCTGAATCAGCCCCTCTGATTCAGCCCCTCTGTTTCAGCCCCTCTGTTTCAGCCCCTCTGTTTCTCGCCCTCTGTTTCAGCCCATCCCATTCTCGCCCTCTGTTTCAGCCCTTCTGATTCTCGCCCTCTGTTTTAGCCCCTCTGATTCAGCCCCTCTGTTTCAGCCCCTCTGATTCAGCCCCTCTGATTCAGCCCCTCTGATGCAGCCCCTCTGTTTCTCGCCCTCTGTTTCAGCCCCTCTGTTTCAGCCCCTCTGTTTCAGCGCCTCTGTTTCTCGCCCTCTGTTTCAGCCCCTCTGTTTCTCGCCCTCTGTTTCAGCCCCTCTGATTCAGCCCCTTTGTTTCAGCCCCTCTGTTTCAGCCCCTCTGTTTCTCGCCCTCTATTTCTCACCCTCTGTTTCTCGCCCTCTGTTTCAGCCCCTCTGTTTTTCGCCCTCTGTTTCAGCCCCTCTGTTTCTTGCCCTCTGTTTCAGGCTCTCTGTTTCAGCCCGTCTGTTTCAGCCCCTCTGTTTCAGCCCCTCTGTTTCAGCCCCTCTGTTTCTCGCCCTCTATTTCTCACCCTCTGTTTCTCGCCCTCTGTTTCAGCGCCTCTGTTTCTCGCCCTCTGTTTCAGCCCCTCTGTTTCTCGCCCTCTGTTTCAGCCCCTCTGATTCAGCCCCTCTGTTTCAGCCCCTCTGTTTCAGCCCCTCTGTTTCTCGCCCTCTATTTCTCACCCTCTGTTTCTCGCCCTCTGTTTCAGCCCCTCTGTTTTTCGCCCTCTGTTTCAGCCCCTCTGTTTCTTGCCCTCTGTTTCAGGCTCTCTGTTTCAGCCCGTCTGTTTCAGCCCCTCTGTTTCAGACCCTCTGTTTCTCGCCCTCTGTTTCAGCCCCTCTGATTCTCGCCCTCTGTTTCAGCCCCTCTGTTTCTCGCCCTCTGTTTCAGCCCCTCTGCTTCAGCCCCTCTGTTTCAGCCCCTCTGATTCAGCCCCTCTGATTCAGCCCCTCTGATTCAGCCTCTCTGTTTCTCGCCCTCTGTTTCAGCCCCTCTGTTTCAGCCCCTCTGTTTCAGCCCCTCTGTTTCTAACCCTCTGTTTCAGCCCCTCTGATTCAGCCCCTTGGATTCAGCCCCTCGGATTCAGCCCCTCTGTTTCCCGCCCCTCTGTTTCAGCACCTCTGTTTCTTGCCCTCTGTTTCAGTCCCTCTGTTTCTCGCCCTCTGTTTCAGCCCCACTGTTTCAGCCCCTCTGTTTCAGCCCCTCTGTTTCAGCGCCTCTGTTTCTCGCCCTCTGTTTCAGCCCCTCTGTTTCTCGCCCTCTGTTTCAGCCCCTCTGATTCAGCCCCTCTGTTTCGGCCCCTCTGTTTCTCCGCCTCTGTTCCAGCCCCTCTGTTTCAGCCCCTCTGTTTCAGCCACTCTGTTTCAGCCACACTGTTTTAGCCCCTCTGTTTCAGCCCCTCTGTTTCTCGCCCTCTGTTTCAGCCCCTCTGTTTCTCGCCCTCTGTTTCAGCCCCACTGTTTCAGACCGTCTGTTTCAGCCACTCTGTTTCTCGCCCTCTGTTTCAGCCCCTCTGTTTCTCACCCTCTGTTTCAGCCCCTCTGGTTCAGCGCCTCTGTTTCTCGCCCTCTGTTTCAGCCCCTCTGTTTCTCGCCCTCTGTTTCAGCCCCTCTGTTTAAGCCCCTCTGTTTCAGCCCCTCTGTTTCTCGCCCTCTGATTCAGCCCCTCTGTTTCTCGACCTCTGTTTCAGGCCCTCTGTTTCTCGCCCACTGTTTCAGCCCCTTTGTTTCTCGCCGTCTGTTTCAGCCCCTCTGTTTCAGCTCCTCTGCTTCAGCCCCTCTGTTTCAGCCCCTCTGTTTCTCGCCCTCTGTTTCAGCCCCTCTTTTTCTCGCCCTCTGTTTCTCGCCCTCTGTTTCAGCCCCTCTGTTTCAGCCGCTCTGTTTCTCGCCCTCTTTTTCAGCCCCTCTGTTTCTCGCCCTCTGTTTCAGCCCCTCTGTTTCAGCCCCTCTGTTTCAGCCCCTCTGTTTCAGCCACTCTGTTTCAGCCCCTCTGTTTCTCGCCCTCTGTTTCAGACCCCTCTGTTTCTCGCCCTCTGTTCAGCCCCTATGTTTCTCGCCCTCTGTTTCAGCCCCTCTGTTTCTCGCCCTCTGTTTCAGCCCCTCTGTTTCAGCCCCTCTGTTTCTCGCCCTCTGTTTCTGCCCCTCTGTTTCTCGCCCTCTGTTTCAGCCCCTCTATTTCTCGCCCTCTGTTTCAGCCCCTCTGTTTCAGCCCCTCTGAATCAGCCCCTCTGATTCAACCCCTCTGTTTCAGCCCCTCTGTTTCAGCCCCTCTGTTTCTCGCCCTCTGTTTCAGCCCATCTGATTCTCGCCCTCTGTTTCAGCCCTTCTGATTCTCGCCCTCTGTTTTAGCCCCTCTGATTCAGCCCCTCTGTTTCAGCCCCTCTGATTCAGCCCCTCTGATTCAGCCCCTCTGATGCAGCCCCTCTGTTTCTCGCCCTCTGTTTCAGCCCCTCTGTTTCAGCCCCTCTGTTTCAGCGCCTCTGTTTCTCGCCCTCTGTTTCAGCCCCTCTGTTTCTCGCCCTCTGTTTCAGCCCCTCTGATTCAGCCCCTCTGTTTCAGCCCCTCTGTTTCAGCCCCTCTGTTTCTCGCCCTCTATTTCTCACCCTCTGTTTCTCGCCCTCTGTTTCAGCTCCTCTGTTTTTCGCCCTCTGTTTCAGCCCCTCTGTTTCTTGCCCTCTGTTTCAGGCTCTCTGTTTCAGCCCGTCTGTTTCAGCCCCTCTGTTTCAGACCCTCCGTTTCTCGCCCTCTGTTTCAGCCCCTCTGATTCTCGCCCTCTGTTTCAGCCCCTCTGTTTCTCGCCCTCTGTTTCAGCCCCTCTGATTCAGCCCCTCTGTTTCAGCCCCTCTGATTCAGCCCCTCTGATTCAGCCCCTCTGATTCAGCCTCTCTGTTTCTCGCCCTCTGTTTCAGCCCCTCTGTTTCAGCCCCTCTGTTTCTCGCCCTCTGTTTCTCACCCTCTGTTTCAGCCCCTCTGATTCAGCCCCTCGGATTCAGCCTCTCGGATTCAGCCCCTCTGTTTCCCGCCCCTCTGTTTCAGCACCTCTGTTTCTCGCCCTCTGTTTCAGTCCCTCTGTTTCTCGCCCTCTGTTTCAGCCCCACTGTTTCAGCCCCTCTGTTTCAGCCCCTCTGTTTCAGCGCCTCTGTTTCTCGCCCTCTGTTTCAGCCCCTCTGTTTCTCGCCCTCTGTTTCAGCCCCTCTGATTCAGCCCCTCTGTTTCGGCCCCTCTGTTTCTCCGCCTCTGTTCCAGCCCCTCTGTTTCAGCCCCTCTGTTTCAGCCACTCTGTTTCAGCCACACTGTTTTAGCCCCTCTGTTTCAGCCCCTCTGTTTCTCGCCCTCTGTTTCAGCCCCTCTGTTTCTCGCCCTCTGTTTCAGCCCCACTGTTTCAGCCCGTCTGTTTCAGCCACTCTGTTTCTCGCCCTCTGTTTCAGCCCCTCTGTTTCTCACCCTCTGTTCCAGCCCCTCTGATTCAGCGCCTCTGTTTCTCGCCCTCTGTTTCAGCCCCTCTGTTTCTCGCCCTCTGTTTCAGCCCCTCTGTTTCAGCCCCTCTGTTTCAGCCCCTCTGTTTCTCGCCCTCTGATTCAGCCCCTCTGTTTCTCGACCTCTGTTTCAGGCCCTCTGTTTCTCGCCCTCTGTTTCAGCCCCTCTGATTCAGCCCCTCTGTTTCAGCCCCACTGATTCAGCCCCTCTGTTTCAGCTCCTCTGTTTCAGCCCCTCTGTTTCAGCCCCTCTGATTCTCGCCCTCTGTTTCTCGCCCGCTGTTTCAGCCCCTTTGTTTCTCGCCCTCTGTTTCAGGCCCTCTGTTTCTCGCCCTCTGTTTCAGCCCCACTGATTCAGCCCCTCTGTTTCAGCCCCTCTGATTCAGCCCCTCTGTTTCAGCCCCTCTGATTCAGCCCCTCTGTTTCAGCCCCACTGATTCAGCCCCTCTGTTTCAGCCCCTCTGTTTCAGCCACTCTGTTTCAGCCCCTCTCTTTTAGCCCCTCTGTTTCAGCCCCTCTGTTTCTCGCCCTCTGTTTCAGCCCCTCTGTTTCTCGCCCTCTGTTTCAGACCCTCTCTTTCAGCCCGTCTGTTTCACCCACTCTGTTGCTCGCCCTCTGTTTCAGCCCCTCTGTTTCTCACCCTCTGTTTCAGCCCCTCTGATTCAGCCCCTCTGTTTCTCGCCATCTGTTTCAGCCCCTCTGTTTCTCGCCCTCTGTTTCAGCCCCTCTGTTTCAGCCCCTCTGATTCAGCCTCTCTGTTTCTCGCCCTCTGTTTCAGCCCCTCTGTTTCTCGCCCTCTGTTTCAGCCCCTCTGATTTAGCCCCTCTGTTTCAGCCCCTCTGATTTAGCCCCTCTGTTTCAGCCCCTCTGTTTCTCGACCTCTGTTTCAGGCTCTCTGTTTCAGCCCGTCTGTTTCAGCCCCTCTGTTTCAGCCCCTCTGTTTCGCGCCCTCTGTTTCTCGCCCGCTGTTTCAGCCCCTTTGTTTCTCGTCGTCTGTTTCAGCCCCTCTGTTTCAGCCCCTCTGCTTCAGCCCCTCTGATTCAGCCCGTCTGTTTCTCGCCATCTGTTTCAGCCCCTCTGTTTCAGCCTCTCTGTTTCAGCTCCTCTGTTTCAGCCCCTCTGTTTCTCGCCCTCTGTTTCAGCCCCTCTGTTTCTCGCCCTCTGTTTCTCGCCCTCTGTTTCAGCCCCTCTGTTTCAGCCGCTCTGTTTCTCGCCCTCTGTTTCAGCCCCTCTGTTTCTCGCCCTCTGTTTCAGCCCCTCTGTTTCAGCCCCTCTGTTTCAGCCCCTCTGTTTCAGCCCCTCTGTTTCTCGCCCTCTGTTTCAGACCCCTCTATTTCTCGCCCTCTGTTCAGCCCCTATGTTTCTCGCCCTCTGTTTCAGCCCCTCTGTTTCTCGCCCTCTGTTTCAGCCCCTCTGTTTCAGCCCCTCTGTTTCTCGCCCTCTGTTTCAGCCCCTCTGTTTCTCGCCCTCTGTTTCAGCCCCTCTATTTCTCGCCCTCTGTTTCAGCCCCGCTGATTCAGCCCCTCTGTTTCAGCCCCTCTGAATCAGCCCCTCTGATTCAGCCCCTCTGTTTCAGCCCCTCTGTTTCAGCCCCTCTGTTTCTCGCCCTCTGTTTCAGCCCATCTGATTCTCGCCCTCTGTTTCAGCCCTTCTGATTCTCGCCCTCTGTTTTAGCCCCTCTGATTCAGCCCCTCTGTTTCAGCCCCTCTGATTCAGCCCCTCTGATTCAGCCCCTCTGATGCAGCCCCTCTGTTTCTCGCCCTCTGTTTCAGCCCCTCTGTTTCAGTCCCTCTGTTTCAGCGCCTCTGTTTCTCGCCTTCTGTTTCAGCCCCTCTGTTTCTCGCCCTCTGTTTCAGCCCCTCTATTTCTCGCCCTCTGTTTCAGCCCCGCTGATTCAGCCCCTCTGTTTCAGCCCCTCTGAATCAGCCCCTCTGATTCAGCCCCTCTGTTTCAGCCCCTCTGTTTCAGCCCCTCTGTTTCTCGCCCTCTGTTTCAGCCCATCTGATTCTCGCCCTCTGTTTCAGCCCTTCTGATTCTCGCCCTCTGTTTTAGCCCCTCTGATTCAGCCCCTCTGTTTCAGCCCCTCTGATTCAGCCCCTCTGATTCAGCCCCTCTGATGCAGCCCCTCTGTTTCTCGCCCTCTGTTTCAGCCCCTCTGTTTCAGTCCCTCTGTTTCAGCGCCTCTGTTTCTCGCCTTCTGTTTCAGCCCCTCTGTTTCTCGCCCTCTGTTTCAGCCCCTCTGATTCAGCCCCTCTGTTTCAGCCCCTCTGTTTCAGCCCCTCTGTTTCTCGCCCTCTATTTCTCACCCTCTGTTTCTCGCCCTCTGTTTCAGCCCCTCTGTTTTTCGCCCTCTGTTTCAGCCCCTCTGTTTCTTGCCCTCTGTTTCAGGCTCTCTGTTTCAGCCCGTCTGTTTCAGCCCCTCTGTTTCAGACCCTCTGTTTCTCGCCCTCTGTTTCAGCCCCTCTGATTCTCACCCTCTGTTTCAGCCCCTCTGATTCAGCCCCTCGGATTCAGCCCCTCGGATTCAGCCCCTCTGTTTCCCGCCCCTCTGTTTCAGCACCTCTGTTTCTCGCCCTCTGTTTCAGTCCCTCTGTTTCTCGCCCTCTGTTTCAGCCCCACTGTTTCAGCCCCTCTGTTTCAGCCCCTCTGTTTCAGCGCCTCTGTTTCTCGCCCTCTGTTTCAGCCCCTCTGTTTCTCGCCCTCTGTTTCAGCCCCTCTGATTCAGCCCCTCTGTTTCGGCCCCTCTGTTTCTCCGCATCTGTTCCAGCCCCTCTGTTTCAGCCCCTCTGTTTCAGCCACTCTGTTTCAGCCACACTGTTTTAGCCCCTCTGTTTCAGCCCCTCTGTTTCTCGCCCTCTGTTTCAGCCTCTCTGTTTCTCGCCCTCTGTTTCAGCCCCTCTGTTTCAGCCCCTCTGTTTCAGCCCCTCTGTTTCTAACCCTCTGTTTCAACCCCTCTGATTCAGCCCCTTGGATTCAGCCCCTCGGATTCAGCCCCTCTGTTTCCCGCCCCTCTGTTTCAGCACCTCTGTTTCTTGCCCTCTGTTTCAGTCCCTCTGTTTCTCGCCCTCTGTTTCAGCCCCACTGTTTCAGCCCCTCTGTTTCAGCCCCTCTGTTTCAGCGCCTCTGTTTCTCGCCCTCTGTTTCAGCCCCTCTGTTTCTCGCCCTCTGTTTCAGCCCCTCTGATTCAGCCCCTCTGTTTCGGCCCCTCTGTTTCTCCGCCTCTGTTCCAGCCCCTCTGTTTCAGCCCCTCTGTTTCAGCCACTCTGTTTCAGCCACACTGTTTTAGCCCCTCTGTTTCAGCCCCTCTGTTTCTCGCCCTCTGTTTCAGCCCCTCTGTTTCTCGCCCTCTGTTTCAGCCCCACTGTTTCAGACCGTCTCTTTCAGCCACTCTGTTTCTCGCCCTCTGTTTCAGCCCCTCTGTTTCTCACCCTCTGTTTCAGCCCCTCTGGTTCAGCGCCTCTGTTTCTCGCCCTCTGTTTCAGCCCCTCTGTTTCTCGCCCTCTGTTTCAGCCCCTCTGTTTAAGCCCCTCTGTTTCAGCCCCTCTGTTTCTCGCCCTCTGATTCAGCCCCTCTGTTTCTCGACCTCTGTTTCAGGCACTCTGTTTCTCGCCCGCTGTTTCAGCCCCTTTGTTTCTCGCCGTCTGTTTCAGCCCCTCTGTTTCAGCTCCTCTGCTTCAGCCCCTCTGTTTCAGCCCCTCTGTTTCAGCCGCTCTGTTTCTCGCCCTCTTTTTCAGCCCCTCTGTTTCTCGCCCTCTGTTTCAGCCCCTCTGTTTCAGCTCCTCTGTTTCAGCCCCTCTGTTTCAGCCACTCTGTTTCAGCCCCTCTGTTTCTCGCCCTCTGTTTCAGACCCCTCTGTTTCTAGCCCTCTGTTCAGCCCCTATGTTTCTCGCCCTCTGTTTCAGCCCCTCTGTTTCTCGCCCTCTGTTTCAGCCCCTGTGTTTCAGCCCCTCTGTTTCTCGCCCTCTGTTTCTGCCCCTCTGTTTCTCGCCCTCTGTTTCAGCCCCTCTATTTCTCGCCCTCTGTTTCAGCCCCTCTGTTTCAGCCCCTCTGAATCAGCCCCTCTGATTCAACCCCTCTGTTTCAGCCCCTCTGTTTCAGCCCCTCTGTTTCTCGCCCTCTGTTTCAGCCCATCTGATTCTCGCCCTCTGTTTCAGCCCTTCTGATTCTCGCCCTCTGTTTTAGCCCCTCTGATTCAGCCCCTCTGTTTCAGCCCCTCTGATTCAGCCCCTCTGATTCAGCCCCTCTGATGCAGCCCCTCTGTTTTTCGCACTCTGTTTCAGCCCCTCTGTTTCAGCCCCTCTGTTTCAGCGCCTCTGTTTCTCGCCCTCTGTTTCAGCCCCTCTGTTTCTCGCCCTCTGTTTCAGCCCCTCTGATTCAGCCCCTCTGTTTCAGCCCCTCTGTTTCAGCCCCTCTGTTTCTCGCCCTCTATTTCTCACCCTCTGTTTCTCGCCCTCTGTTTCAGCCCCTCTGTTTTTCGCCCTCTGTTTCAGCCCCTCTGTTTCTTGCCCTCTGTTTCAGGCTCTCTGTTTCAGCCCGTCTGTTTCAGCCCCTCTGTTTCAGACCCTCTGTTTCTCGCCCTCTGTTTCAGCCCCTCTGATTCTCGCCCTCTGTTTCAGCCCCTCTGTTTCTCGCCCTCTGTTTCAGCCCCTCTGATTCAGCCCCTCTGTTTCAGCCCCTCTGATTCAGCCCCTCTGATTCAGCCCCTCTGATTCAGCCTCTCTGTTTCTCGCCCTCTGTTTCAGCCCCTCTGTTTCAGCCCCTCTGTTTCTCGCCCTCTGTTTCTCACCCTCTGTTTCAGCCCCTCTGATTCAGCCCCTCGGATTCAGCCTCTCGGATTCAGCCCCTCTGTTTCCCGCCCCTCTGTTTCAGCACCTCTGTTTCTCGCCCTCTGTTTCAGTCCCTCTGTTTCTCGCCCTCTGTTTCAGCCCCACTGTTTCAGCCCCTCTGTTTCAGCCCCTCTGTTTCAGCGCCTCTGTTTCTCGCCCTCTGTTTCAGCCCCTCTGTTTCTCGCCCTCTGTTTCAGCCCCTCTGATTCAGCCCCTCTGTTTCGGCCCCTCTGTTTCTCCGCCTCTGTTCCAGCCCCTCTGTTTCAGCCCCTCTGTTTCAGCCACTCTGTTTCAGCCACACTGTTTTAGCCCCTCTGTTTCAGCCCCTCTGTTTCTCGCCCTCTGTTTCAGCCCCTCTGTTTCTCGCCCTCTGTTTCAGCCCCACTGTTTCAGCCCGTCTGTTTCAGCCACTCTGTTTCTCGCCCTCTGTTTCAGCCCCTCTGTTTCTCACCCTCTGTTCCAGCCCCTCTGATTCAGCGCCTCTGTTTCTCGCCCTCTGTTTCAGCCCCTCTGTTTCTCGCCCTCTGTTTCAGCCCCTCTGTTTCAGCCCCTCTGTTTCAGCCCCTCTGTTTCTCGCCCTCTGATTCAGCCCCTCTGTTTCTCGACCTCTGTTTCAGGCCCTCTGTTTCTCGCCCTCTGTTTCAGCCCCTCTGATTCAGCCCCTCTGTTTCAGCCCCACTGATTCAGCCCCTCTGTTTCAGCTCCTCTGTTTCAGCCCCTCTGTTTCAGCCCCTCTGATTCTCGCCCTCTGTTTCTCGCCCGCTGTTTCAGCCCCTTTGTTTCTCGCCCTCTGTTTCAGGCCCTCTGTTTCTCGCCCTCTGTTTCAGCCCCACTGATTCAGCCCCTCTGTTTCAGCCCCTCTGATTCAGCCCCTCTGTTTCAGCCCCTCTGATTCAGCCCCTCTGTTTCAGCCCCACTGATTCAGCCCCTCTGTTTCAGCCCCTCTGTTTCAGCCACTCTGTTTCAGCCCCTCTCTTTTAGCCCCTCTGTTTCAGCCCCTCTGTTTCTCGCCCTCTGTTTCAGCCCCTCTGTTTCTCGCTCTCTGTTTCAGACCCTCACTTTCAGCCCGTCTGTTTCACCCACTCTGTTGCTCGCCCTCTGTTTCAGCCCCTCTGTTTCTCACCCTCTGTTTCAGCCCCTCTGATTCAGCCCCTCTGTTTCTCGCCATCTGTTTCAGCCCCTCTGTTTCTCGCCCTCTGTTTCAGCCCCTCTGTTTCTCGCCCTCTGTTTCAGCCCCTCTGTTTCAGCCCCTCTGATTCAGCCTCTCTGTTTCTCGCCCTCTGTTTCAGCCCCTCTGTTTCTCGCCCTCTGTTTCAGCCCCTCTGATTAAGCCCCTCTGTTTCAGCCCCTCTGATTTAGCCCCTCTGTTTCAGCCCCTCTGTTTCTCGACCTCTGTTTCAGGCTCTCTGTTTCAGCCCGTCTGTTTCAGCCCCTCTGTTTCAGCCCCTCTGTTTCGCGCCCTCTGTTTCTCGCCCGCTGTTTCAGCCCCTTTGTTTCTCGTCGTCTGTTTCAGCCCCTCTGTTTCAGCCCCTCTGCTTCAGCCCCTCTGATTCAGCCCGTCTGTTTCTCGCCATCTGTTTCAGCCCCTCTGTTTCAGCCTCTCTGTTTCAGCTCCTCTGTTTCAGCCCCTCTGTTTCTCGCCCTCTGTTTCAGCCCCTCTGTTTCTCGCCCTCTGTTTCTCGCCCTCTGTTTCAGCCCCTCTGTTTCAGCCGCTCTGTTTCTCGCCCTCTGTTTCAGCCCCTCTGTTTCTCGCCCTCTGTTTCAGCCCCTCTGTTTCAGCCCCTCTGTTTCAGCCCCTCTGTTTCAGCCCCTCTGTTTCTCGCCCTCTGTTTCAGACCCCTCTGTTTCTCGCCCTCTGTTCAGCCCCTATGTTTCTCGCCCTCTGTTTCAGCCCCTCTGTTTCTCGCCCTCTGTTTCAGCCCCTCTGTTTCAGCCCCTCTGTTTCTCGCCCTCTGTTTCAGCCCCTCTGTTTCTCGCCCTCTGTTTCAGCCCCTCTATTTCTCGCCCTCTGTTTCAGCCCCGCTGATTCAGCCCCTCTGTTTCAGCCCCTCTGAATCAGCCCCTCTGATTCAGCCCCTCTGTTTCAGCCCCTCTGTTTCAGCCCCTCTGTTTCTCGCCCTCTGTTTCAGCCCATCTGATTCTCGCCCTCTGTTTCAGCCCTTCTGATTCTCGCCCTCTGTTTTAGCCCCTCTGATTCAGCCCCTCTGTTTCAGCCCCTCTGATTCAGCCCCTCTGATTCAGCCCCTCTGATGCAGCCCCTCTGTTTCTCGCCCTCTGTTTCAGCCCCTCTGTTTCAGTCCCTCTGTTTCAGCGCCTCTGTTTCTCGCCTTCTGTTTCAGCCCCTCTGTTTCTCGCCCTCTGTTTCAGCCCCTCTGATTCAGCCCCTCTGTTTCAGCCCCTCTGTTTCAGCCCCTCTGTTTCTCGCCCTCTATTTCTCACCCTCTGTTTCTCGCCCTCTGTTTCAGCCCCTCTGTTTTTCGCCCTCTGTTTCAGCCCCTCTGTTTCTTGCCCTCTGTTTCAGGCTCTCTGTTTCAGCCCGTCTGTTTCAGCCCCTCTGTTTCAGACCCTCTGTTTCTCGCCCTCTGTTTCAGCCCCTCTGATTCTCGCCCTCTGTTTCAGCCCCTCTGTTTCTCGCCCTCTGTTTCAGCCCCTCTGATTCAGCCCCTCTGTTTCAGCCCCTCTGATTCAGCCCCTCTGATTCAGCCCCTCTGATTCAGCCTCTCTGTTTCTCGCCCTCTGTTTCAGCCCCTCTGTTTCAGCCCCTCTGTTTCAGCCCCTCTGTTTCTCACCCTCTGTTTCAGCCCCTCTGATTCAGCCCCTCGGATTCAGCCCCTCGGATTCAGCCCCTCTGTTTCCCGCCCCTCTGTTTCAGCACCTCTGTTTCTCGCCCTCTGTTTCAGTCCCTCTGTTTCTCGCCCTCTGTTTCAGCCCCACTGTTTCAGCCCCTCTGTTTCAGCCCCTCTGTTTCAGCGCCTCTGTTTCTCGCCCTCTGTTTCAGCCCCTCTGTTTCTCGCCCTCTGTTTCAGCCCCTCTGATTCAGCCCCTCTGTTTCGGCCCCTCTGTTTCTCCGCATCTGTTCCAGCCCCTCTGTTTCAGCCCCTCTGTTTCAGCCACTCTGTTTCAGCCACACTGTTTTAGCCCCTCTGTTTCAGCCCCTCTGTTTCTCGCCCTCTGTTTCAGCCCCTCTGTTTCTCGCCCTCTGTTTCATCCCCACTGTTTCAACCCGTCTGTTTCAGCCACTCTGTTTCTCGCCCTCTGTTTCAGCCCCTCTGCTTCTCACCCTCTGTTTCAGCCCCTCTGGTTCAGCGCCTCTGTTTCTCGCCCTCTGTTTCAGCCCCTCTGTTTCTCGCCCTCTGTTTCAGCCCCTCTGTTTAAGCCCCTCTGTTTCAGCCCCTCTGTATCTCGCCCTCTGATTCAGCCCCTCTGTTTCTCGACCTCTGTTTCAGGCCCTCTGATTCAGCGCCTCTGTTTCTCGCCCTCTGTTTCAGCCCCTCTGTTTCTCGCCCTCTGTTTCAGCCCCTCTGTTTCAGCCCCTCTGTTTCAGCCCCTCTGTTTCTCGCCCTCTGATTCAGCCCCTCTGTTTCTCGACCTCTGTTTCAGGCCCTCTGTTTCTCGCCCTCTGTTTCAGCCCCTCTGATTCAGCCCCTCTGTTTCAGCCCCACTGATTCAGCCCCTCTGTTTCAGCTCCTCTGTTTCAGCCCCTCTGTTTCAGCCCCTCTGATTCTCGCCCTCTGTTTCTCGCCCGCTGTTTCAGCCCCTTTGTTTCTCGCCCTCTGTTTCAGGCCCTCTGTTTCTCGCCCTCTGTTTCAGCCCCACTGATTCAGCCCCTCTGTTTCAGCCCCTCTGATTCAGCCCCTCTGTTTCAGCCCCTCTGATTCAGCCCCTCTGTTTCAGCCCCACTGATTCAGCCCCTCTGTTTCAGCCCCTCTGTTTCAGCCACTCTGTTTCAGCCCCTCTCTTTTAGCCCCTCTGTTTCAGCCCCTCGGTTTCAGCCCCTCTGTTTCTCGCCCTCTGTTTCAGCCCCTCTTTTTCTCGCCCTCTGTTTCAGACCCTCTCTTTCAGCCCGTCTGTTTCACCCACTCTGTTGCTCGCCCTCTGTTTCAGCCCCTCTGTTTCTCACCCTCTGTTTCAGCCCCTCTGATTCAGCCCCTCTGTTTCTCGCCATCTGTTTCAGCCCCTCTGTTTCTCGCCCTCTGTTTCAGCCCCTCTGTTTCTCGCCCTCTGTTTCAGCCCCTCTGTTTCAGCCCCTCTGATTCAGCCTCTCTGTTTCTCGCCCTTTGTTTCAGCCCCTCTGTTTCTCGCCCTCTGTTTCAGCCCCTCTGATTCAGCCCCTCTGTTTCAGCCCCTCTGATTTAGCCCCTCTGATTCAGCCCCTCTGTTTCAGCCCCTCTGTTTCAGCCCCTCTGTTTCTCGCCGTCTATTTCTCACCCTCTGTTTCTCGCCCTCTGTTTCAGCCCCTCTGTTTTTCGCCCTCTGTTTCAGCCCCTCTGTTTCTTGCCCTCTGTTTCAGGCTCTCTGTTTCAGCCCGTCTGTTTCAGCCCCTCTGTTTCAGACCCTCTGTTTCTCGCCCTCTGTTTCAGCCCCTCTGATTCTCGCCCTCTGTTTCAGCCCCTCTGTTTCTCGCCCTCTGTTTCAGCCCCTCTGATTCAGCCCCTCTGTTTCAGCCCCTCTGATTCAGCCCCTCTGATTCAGCCCCTCTGATTCAGCCTCTCTGTTTCTCGCCCTCTGTTTCAGCCCCTCTGTTTCAGCCCCTCTGTTTCAGCCCCTCTGTTTCTCACCCTCTGTTTCAGCCCCTCTGATTCAGCCCCTCGGATTCAGCCCCTCGGATTCAGCCCCTCTGTTTCCCGCCCCTCTGTTTCAGCACCTCTGTTTCTCGCCCTCTGTTTCAGTCCCTCTGTTTCTCGCCCTCTGTTTCAGCCCCACTGTTTCAGCCCCTCTGTTTCAGCCCCTCTGTTTCAGCGCCTCTGTTTCTCGCCCTCTGTTTCAGCCCCTCTGTTTCTCGCCCTCTGTTTCAGCCCCTCTGATTCAGCCCCTCTGTTCCGGCCCCTCTGTTTCTCCGCATCTGTTCCAGCCCCTCTGTTTCAGCCCCTCTGTTTCAGCCACTCTGTTTCAGCCACACTGTTTTAGCCCCTCTGTTTCAGCCCCTCTGTTTCTCGCCCTCTGTTTCAGCCTCTCTGTTTCTCGCCCTCTGTTTCAGCCCCTCTGTTTCAGCCCCTCTGTTTCAGCCCCTCTGTTTCTAACCCTCTGTTTCAGCCCCTCTGATTCAGCCCCTTGGATTCAGCCCCTCGGATTCAGCCCCTCTGTTTCCCGCCCCTCTGTTTCAGCACCTCTGTTTCTTGCCCTCTGTTTCAGTCCCTCTGTTTCTCGCCCTCTGTTTCAGCCCCACTGTTTCAGCCCCTCTGTTTCAGCCCCTCTGTTTCAGCGCCTCTGTTTCTCGCCCTCTGTTTCAGCCCCTCTGTTTCTCGCCCTCTGTTTCAGCCCCTCTGATTCAGCCCCTCTGTTTCGGCCCCTCTGTTTCTCCGCCTCTGTTCCAGCCCCTCTGTTTCAGCCCCTCTGTTTCAGCCACTCTGTTTCAGACACACTGTTTTAGCCCCTCTGTTTCAGCCCCTCTGTTTCTCGCCCTCTGTTTCAGCCCCTCTGTTTCTCGCCCTCTGTTTCAGCCCCACTGTTTCAGACCGTCTGTTTCAGCCACTCTGTTTCTCGCCCTCTGTTTCAGCCCCTCTGTTTCTCACCCTCTGTTTCAGCCCCTCTGGTTCAGCGCCTCTGTTTCTCGCCCTCTGTTTCAGCCCCTCTGTTTCTCGCCCTCTGTTTCAGCCCCTCTGTTTAAGCCCCTCTGTTTCAGCCCCTCTGTTTCTCGCCCTCTGATTCAGCCCCTCTGTTTCTCGACCTCTGTTTCAGGCCCTCTGTTTCTCGCCCGCTGTTTCAGCCCCTTTGTTTCTCGCCGTCTGTTTCAGCCCCTCTGTTTCAGCTCCTCTGCTTCAGCCCCTCTGTTTCAGCCCCTCTGTTTCTCGCCCTCTGTTTCAGCCCCTCTTTTTCTCGCCCTCTGTTTCTCGCCCTCTGTTTCAGCCCCTCTGTTTCAGCCGCTCTGTTTCTCGCCCTCTTTTTCAGCCCCTCTGTTTCTCGCCCTCTGTTTCAGCCCCTCTGTTTCAGCCCCTCTGTTTCAGCCCCTCTGTTTCAGCCACTCTGTTTCAGCCCCTCTGTTTCTCGCCCTCTGTTTCAGACCCCTCTGTTTCTCGCCCTCTGTTCAGCCCCTATGTTTCTCGCCCTCTGTTTCAGCCCCTCTGTTTCTCGCCCTCTGTTTCAGCCCCTCTGTTTCAGCCCCTCTGTTTCTCGCCCTCTGTTTCTGCCCCTCTGTTTCTCGCCCTCTGTTTCAGCCCCTCTATTTCTCGCCCACTGTTTCAGCCCCTCTGTTTCAGCCCCTCTGAATCAGCCCCTCTGATTCAACCCCTCTGTTTCAGCCCCTCTGTTTCAGCCCCTCTGTTTCTCGCCCTCTGTTTCAGCCCATCTGATTCTCGCCCTCTGTTTCAGCCCTTCTGATTCTCGCCCTCTGTTTTAGCCCCTCTGATTCAGCCCCTCTGTTTCAGCCCCTCTGATTCAGCCCCTCTGATTCAGCCCCTCTGATGCAGCCCCTCTGTTTCTCGCCCTCTGTTTCAGCCCCTCTGTTTCAGCCCCTCTGTTTCAGCGCCTCTGTTTCTCGCCCTCTGTTTCAGCCCCTCTGTTTCTCGCCCTCTGTTTCAGCCCCTCTGATTCAGCCCCTCTGTTTCAGCCCCTCTGTTTCAGCCCCTCTGTTTCTCGCCCTCTATTTCTCACCCTCTGTTTCTCGCCCTCTGTTTCAGCCCCTCTGTTTTTCGCCCTCTGTTTCAGCCCCTCTGTTTCTTGCCCTCTGTTTCAGGCTCTCTGTTTCAGCCCGTCTGTTTCAGCCCCTCTGTTTCAGACCCTCTGTTTCTCGCCCTCTGTTTCAGCCCCTCTGATTCTCGCCCTCTGTTTCAGCCCCTCTGTTTCTCGCCCTCTGTTTCAGCCCCTCTGATTCAGCCCCTCTGTTTCAGCCCCTCTGATTCAGCCCCTCTGATTCAGCCCCTCTGATTCAGCCTCTCTGTTTCTCGCCCTCTGTTTCAGCCCCTCTGTTTCAGCCCCTCTGTTTCTCGCCCTCTGTTTCTCACCCTCTGTTTCAGCCCCTCTGATTCAGCCCCTCGGATTCAGCCTCTCGGATTCAGCCCCTCTGTTTCAGCACCTCTGTTTCTCGCCCTCTGTTTCAGTCCCTCTGTTTCTCGCCCTCTGTTTCAGCCCCACTGTTTCAGCCCCTCTGTTTCAGCCCCTCTGTTTCAGCGCCTCTGTTTCTCGCCCTCTGTTTCAGCCCCTCTGTTTCTCGCCCTCTGTTTCAGCCCCTCTGATTCAGCCCCTCTGTTTCGGCCCCTCTGTTTCTCCGCCTCTGTTCCAGCCCCTCTGTTTCAGCCCCTCTGTTTCAGCCACTCTGTTTCAGCCACACTGTTTTAGCCCCTCTGTTTCAGCCCCTCTGTTTCTCGCCCTCTGTTTCAGCCCCTCTGTTTCTCGCCCTCTGTTTCAGCCCCACTGTTTCAGCCCGTCTGTTTCAGCCACTCTGTTTCTCGCCCTCTGTTTCAGCCCCTCTGTTTCTCACCCTCTGTTCCAGCCCCTCTGATTCAGCGCCTCTGTTTCTCGCCCTCTGTTTCAGCCCCTCTGTTTCTCGCCCTCTGTTTCAGCCCCTCTGTTTCAGCCCCTCTGTTTCAGCCCCTCTGTTTCTCGCCCTCTGATTCAGCCCCTCTGTTTCTCGACCTCTGTTTCAGGCCCTCTGTTTCTCGCCCTCTGTTTCAGCCCCTCTGATTCAGCCCCTCTGTTTCAGCCCCACTGATTCAGCCCCTCTGTTTCAGCTCCTCTGTTTCAGCCCCTCTGTTTCAGCCCCTCTGATTCTCGCCCTCTGTTTCTCGCCCGCTGTTTCAGCCCCTTTGTTTCTCGCCCTCTGTTTCAGGCCCTCTGTTTCTCGCCCTCTGTTTCAGCCCCACTGATTCAGCCCCTCTGTTTCAGCCCCTCTGATTCAGCCCCTCTGTTTCAGCCCCTCTGATTCAGCCCCTCTGTTTCAGCCCCACTGATTCAGCCCCTCTGTTTCAGCCCCTCTGTTTCAGCCACTCTGTTTCAGCCCCTCTCTTTTAGCCCCTCTGTTTCAGCCCCTCTGTTTCTCGCCCTCTGTTTCAGCCCCTCTGTTTCTCGCCCTCTGTTTCAGACCCTCTCTTTCAGCCCGTCTGTTTCACCCACTCTGTTGCTCGCCCTCTGTTTCAGCCCCTCTGTTTCTCACCCTCTGTTTCAGCCCCTCTGATTCAGCCCCTCTGTTTCTCGCCATCTGTTTCAGCCCCTCTGTTTCTCGCCCTCTGTTTCAGCCCCTCTGTTTCTCGCCCTCTGTTTCAGCCCCTCTGTTTCAGCCCCTCTGATTCAGCCTCTCTGTTTCTCGCCCTCTGTTTCAGCCCCTCTGTTTCTCGCCCTCTGTTTCAGCCCCTCTGATTAAGCCCCTCTGTTTCAGCCCCTCTGATTTAGCCCCTCTGTTTCAGCCCCTCTGTTTCTCGACCTCTGTTTCAGGCTCTCTGTTTCAGCCCGTCTGTTTCAGCCCCTCTGTTTCAGCCCCTCTGTTTCGCGCCCTCTGTTTCTCGCCCGCTGTTTCAGCCCCTTTGTTTCTCGTCGTCTGTTTCAGCCCCTCTGTTTCAGCCCCTCTGCTTCAGCCCCTCTGATTCAGCCCGTCTGTTTCTCGCCATCTGTTTCAGCCCCTCTGTTTCAGCCTCTCTGTTTCAGCTCCTCTGTTTCAGCCCCTCTGTTTCTCGCCCTCTGTTTCAGCCCCTCTGTTTCAGCCGCTCTGTTTCTCGCCCTCTGTTTCAGCCCCTCTGTTTCTCGCCCTCTGTTTCAGCCCCTCTGTTTCAGCCCCTCTGTTTCAGCCCCTCTGTTTCAGCCCCTCTGTTTCTCGCCCTCTCTTTCAGACCCCTCTGTTTCTCGCCCTCTGTTCAGCCCCTATGTTTCTCGCCCTCTGTTTCAGCCCCTCTGTTTCTCGCCCTCTGTTTCAGCCCCTCTGTTTCAGCCCCTCTGTTTCTCGCCCTCTGTTTCAGCCCCTCTGTTTCTCGCCCTCTGTTTCAGCCCCTCTATTTCTCGCCCTCTGTTTCAGCCCCGCTGATTCAGCCCCTCTGTTTCAGCCCCTCTGAATCAGCCCCTCTGATTCAGCCCCTCTGTTTCAGCCCCTCTGTTTCAGCCCCTCTGTTTCTCGCCCTCTGTTTCAGCCCATCTGATTCTCGCCCTCTGTTTCAGCCCTTCTGATTCTCGCCCTCTGTTTTAGCCCTTCTGATTCAGCCCCTCTGTTTCAGCCCCTCTGATTCAGCCCCTCTGATTCAGCCCCTCTGATGCAGCCCCTCTGTTTCTCGCCCTCTGTTTCAGCCCCTCTGTTTCAGTCCCTCTGTTTCAGCGCCTCTGTTTCTCGCCTTCTGTTTCAGCCCCTCTGTTTCACGCCCTCTGTTTCAGCCCCTCTGATTCAGCCCCTCTGTTTCAGCCCCTCTGTTTCAGCCCCTCTGTTTCTCGCCCTCTATTTCTCACCCTCTGTTTCTCGCCCTCTGTTTCAGCCCCTCTGTTTTTCGCCCTCTGTTTCAGCCCCTCTGTTTCTTGCCCTCTGTTTCAGGCTCTCTGTTTCAGCCCGTCTGTTTCAGCCCCTCTGTTTCAGACCCTCTGTTTCTCGCCCTCTGTTTCAGCCCCTCTGATTCTCGCCCTCTGTTTCAGCCCCTCTGTTTCTCGCCCTCTGTTTCAGCCCCTCTGATTCAGCCCCTCTGTTTCAGCCCCTCTGATTCAGCCCCTCTGATTCAGCCCCTCTGATTCAGCCTCTCTGTTTCTCGCCCTCTGTTTCAGCCCCTCTGTTTCAGCCCCTCTGTTTCAGCCCCTCTGTTTCTCACCCTCTGTTTCAGCCCCTCTGATTCAGCCCCTCGGATTCAGCCCCTCGGATTCAGCCCCTCTGTTTCCCGCCCCTCTGTTTCAGCACCTCTGTTTCTCGCCCTCTGTTTCAGTCCCTCTGTTTCTCGCCCTCTGTTTCAGCCCCACTGTTTCAGCCCCTCTGTTTCAGCCCCTCTGTTTCAGCGCCTCTGTTTCTCGCCCTCTGTTTCAGCCCCTCTGTTTCTCGCCCTCTGTTTCAGCCCCTCTGATTCAGCCCCTCTGTTTCGGCCCCTCTGTTTCTCCGCATCTGTTCCAGCCCCTCTGTTTCAGCCCCTCTGTTTCAGCCACTCTGTTTCAGCCACACTGTTTTAGCCCCTCTGTTTCAGCCCCTCTGTTTCTCGCCCTCTGTTTCAGCCCCTCTGTTTCTCGCCCTCTGTTTCATCCCCACTGTTTCAACCCGTCTGTTTCAGCCACTCTGTTTCTCGCCCTCTGTTTCAGCCCCTCTGCTTCTCACCCTCTGTTTCAGCCCCTCTGGTTCAGCGCCTCTGTTTCTCGCCCTCTGTTTCAGCCCCTCTGTTTCTCGCCCTCTGTTTCAGCCCCTCTGTTTAAGCCCCTCTGTTTCAGCCCCTCTGTATCTCGCCCTCTGATTCAGCCCCTCTGTTTCTCGACCTCTGTTTCAGGCCCTCTGATTCAGCGCCTCTGTTTCTCGCCCTCTGTTTCAGCCCCTCTGTTTCTCGCCCTCTGTTTCAGCCCCTCTGTTTCAGCCCCTCTGTTTCAGCCCCTCTGTTTCTCGCCCTCTGATTCAGCCCCTCTGTTTCTCGACCTCTGTTTCAGGCCCGCTGTTTCTCGCCCTCTGTTTCAGCCCCTCTGATTCAGCCCCTCTGTTTCAGCCCCACTGATTCAGCCCCTCTGTTTCTCGCCCTCTGTTTCAGCCCCTCTTTTTCTCGCCCTCTGTTTCAGCCCCTCTGATTCAGCCCCTCTGTTTCAGCCCCACTGATTCAGCCCCTCTGTTTCAGCTCCTCTGTTTCAGCCCCTCTGTTTCAGCCCCTCTGATTCTCGCCCTCTGTTTCTCGCCCGCTGTTTCAGCACCTTTGTTTCTCGCCCTCTGTTTCAGGCCCTCTGTTTCTCGCCCTCTGTTTCAGCCCCACTGATTCAGCCCCTCTGTTTCAGCCCCTCTGATTCAGCCCCTCTGTTTCAGCCCCTCTGATTCAGCCCCTCTGTTTCAGCCCCACTGATTCAGCCCCTCTGTTTCAGCCCCTCTGTTTCTCGCCCTCTGTTTCAGCCCCTCTCTTTTAGCCCCTCTGTTTCAGCCCCTCTGTTTCAGCCCCTCTGTTTCTCGCCCTCTGTTTCAGCCCCTCTTTTTCTCGCCCTCTGTTTCAGACCCTCTCTTTCAGCCCGTCTGTTTCACCCACTCTGTTGCTCTCCCTCTGTTTCAGCCCCTCTGTTTCTCACCCTCTGTTTCAGCCCCTCTGATTCAGCCCCTCTGTTTCTCGCCATCTGTTTCAGCCCCTCTGTTTCTCGCCCTCTGTTTCAGCCCCTCTGTTTCTCGCCCTCTGTTTCAGCCCCTCTGTTTCAGCCCCTCTGATTCAGCCTCTCTGTTTCTCGCCCTTTGTTTCAGCCCCTCTGTTTCTCGCCCTCTGTTTCAGCCCCTCTGATTCAGCCCCTCTGTTTCAGCCCCTCTGATTTAGCCCCTCTGATTCAGCCCCTCTGTTTCAGCCCCTCTGTTTCAGCCCCTCTGTTTCTCGCCCTCTATTTCTCACCCTCTGTTTCTCGCCCTCTGTTTCAGCCCCTCTGTTTTTCGCCCTCTGTTTCAGCCCCTCTGTTTCTTGCCCTCTGTTTCAGGCTCTCTGTTTCAGCCCGTCTGTTTCAGCCCCTCTGTTTCAGACCCTCTGTTTCTCGCCCTCTGTTTCAGCCCCTCTGATTCTCGCCCTCTGTTTCAGCCCCTCTGTTTCTCGCCCTCTGTTTCAGCCCCTCTGATTCAGCCCCTCTGTTTCAGCCCCTCTGATTCAGCCCCTCTGATTCAGCCCCTCTGATTCAGCCTCTCTGTTTCTCGCCCTCTGTTTCAGCCCCTCTGTTTCAGCCCCTCTGTTTCAGCCCCTCTGTTTCTCACCCTCTGTTTCAGCCCCTCTGATTCAGCCCCTCGGATTCAGCCCCTCGGATTCAGCCCCTCTGTTTCCCGCCCCTCTGTTTCAGCACCTCTGTTTCTCGCCCTCTGTTTCAGTCCCTCTGTTCCTCGCCCTCTGTTTCAGCCCCACTGTTTCAGCCCCTCTGTTTCAGCCCCTCTGTTTCAGCGCCTCTGTTTCTCGCCCTCTGTTTCAGCCCCTCTGTTTCTCGCCCTCTGTTTCAGCCCCTCTGATTCAGCCCCTCTGTTTCGGCCCCTCTGTTTCTCCGCATCTGTTCCAGCCCCTCTGTTTCAGCCCCTCTGTTTCAGCCACTCTGTTTCAGCCACACTGTTTTAGCCCCTCTGTTTCAGCCCCTCTGTTTCTCGCCCTCTGTTTCAGCCTCTCTGTTTCTCGCCCTCTGTTTCAGCCCCTCTGTTTCAGCCCCTCTGTTTCAGCCCCTCTGTTTCTAACCCTCTGTTTCAGCCCCTCTGATTCAGCCCCTTGGATTCAGCCCCTCGGATTCAGCCCCTCTGTTTCCCGCCCCTCTGTTTCAGCACCTCTGTTTCTTGCCCTCTGTTTCAGTCCCTCTGTTTCTCGCCCTCTGTTTCAGCCCCACTGTTTCAGCCCCTCTGTTTCAGCCCCTCTGTTTCAGCGCCTCTGTTTCTCGCCCTCTGTTTCAGCCCCTCTGTTTCTCGCCCTCTGTTTCAGCCCCTCTGATTCAGCCCCTCTGTTTCGGCCCCTCTGTTTCTCCGCCTCTGTTCCAGCCCCTCTGTTTCAGCCCCTCTGTTTCAGCCACTCTGTTTCAGCCACACTGTTTTAGCCCCTCTGTTTCAGCCCCTCTGTTTCTCGCCCTCTGTTTCAGCCCCTCTGTTTCTCGCCCTCTGTTTCAGCCCCACTGTTTCAGACCGTCTGTTTCAGCCACTCTGTTTCTCGCCCTCTGTTTCAGCCCCTCTGTTTCTCACCCTCTGTTTCAGCCCCTCTGGTTCAGCGCCTCTGTTTCTCGCCCTCTGTTTCAGCCCCTCTGTTTCTCGCCCTCTGTTTCAGCCCCTCTGTTTAAGCCCCTCTGTTTCAGCCCCTCTGTTTCTCGCCCTCTGATTCAGCCCCTCTGTTTCTCGACCTCTGTTTCAGGCCCTCTGTTTCTCGCCCGCTGTTTCAGCCCCTTTGTTTCTCGCCGTCTGTTTCAGCCCCTCTGTTTCAGCTCCTCTGCTTCAGCCCCTCTGTTTCAGCCCCTCTGTTTCTCGCCCTCTGTTTCAGCCCCTCTTTTTCTCGCCCTCTGTTTCTCGCCCTCTGTTTCAGCCCCTCTGTTTCAGCCGCTCTGTTTCTCGCCCTCTTTTTCAGCCCCTCTGTTTCTCGCCCTCTGTTTCAGCCCCTCTGTTTCAGCCCCTCTGTTTCAGCCCCTCTGTTTCAGCCACTCTGTTTCAGCCCCTCTGTTTCTCGCCCTCTGTTTCAGACCCCTCTGTTTCTAGCCCTCTGTTCAGCCCCTATGTTTCTCGCCCTCTGTTTCAGCCCCTCTGTTTCTCGCCCTCTGTTTCTGCCCCTCTGTTTCTCGCCCTCTGTTTCAGCCCCTCTATTTCTCGCCCTCTGTTTCAGCCCCTCTGTTTCAGCCCCTCTGAATCAGCCCCTCTGATTCAACCACTCTGTTTCAACTCCTCTGTTTCAGCCCCTCTGTTTCTCGCCCTCTGTTTCAGCCCATCTGATTCTCGCCCTCTGTTTCAGCCCTTCTGATTCTCGCCCTCTGTTTTAGCCCCTCTGATTCAGCCCCTCTGTTTCAGCCCCTCTGATTCAGCCCCTCTGATTCAGCCCCTCTGATGCAGCCCCTCTGTTTCTCGCCCTCTGTTTCAGCCCCTCTGTTTCAGCCCCTCTGTTTCAGCGCCTCTGTTTCTCGCCCTCTGTTTCAGCCCCTCTGTTTCTCGCCCTCTGTTTCAGCCCCTCTGATTCAGCCCCTCTGTTTCAGCCCCTCTGTTTCAGCCCCTCTGTTTCTCGCCCTCTATTTCTCACCCTCTGTTTCTCGCCCTCTGTTTCAGCCCCTCTGTTTTTCGCCCTCTGTTTCAGCCCCTCTGTTTCTTGCCCTCTGTTTCAGGCTCTCTGTTTCAGCCCGTCTGTTTCAGCCCCTCTGTTTCAGACCCTCTGTTTCTCGCCCTCTGTTTCAGCCCCTCTGATTCTCGCCCTCTGTTTCAGCCCCTCTGTTTCTCGCCCTCTGTTTCAGCCCCTCTGATTCAGCCCCTCTGTTTCAGCCCCTCTGATTCAGCCCCTCTGATTCAGCCCCTCTGATTCAGCCTCTCTGTTTCTCGCCCTCTGTTTCAGCCCCTCTGTTTCAGCCCCTCTGTTTCTCGCCCTCTGTTTCTCACCCTCTGTTTCAGCCCCTCTGATTCAGCCCCTCGGATTCAGCCTCTCGGATTCAGCCCCTCTGTTTCCCGCCCCTCTGTTTCAGCACCTCTGTTTCTCGCCCTCTGTTTCAGTCCCTCTGTTTCTCGCCCTCTGTTTCAGCCCCACTGTTTCAGCCCCTCTGTTTCAGCCCCTCTGTTTCAGCGCCTCTGTTTCTCGCCCTCTGTTTCAGCCCCTCTGTTTCTCGCCCTCTGTTTCAGCCCCTCTGATTCAGCCCCTCAGTTTCGGCCCCTCTGTTTCTCCGCCTCTGTTCCAGCCCCTCTGTTTCAGCCCCTCTGTTTCAGCCACTCTGTTTCAGCCACACTGTTTTAGCCCCTCTGTTTCAGCCCCTCTGTTTCTCGCCCTCTGTTTCAGCCCCTCTGTTTCTCGCCCTCTGTTTCTCGCCCTCTGTTTCAGCCCCTCTGTTTCTCGCCCTCTGTTTCAGCCCCACTGTTTCAGCCCGTCTGTTTCAGCCACTCTGTTTCTCGCCCTCTGTTTCAGCCCCTCTGTTTCTCACCCTCTGTTCCAGCCCCTCTGATTCAGCGCCTCTGTTTCTCGCCCTCTGTTTCAGCCCCTCTGTTTCTCGCCCTCTGTTTCAGCCCCTCTGTTTCAGCCCCTCTGTTTCAGCCCCTCTGTTTCTCGCCCTCTGATTCAGCCCCTCTGTTTCTCGACCTCTGTTTCAGGCCCTCTGTTTCTCGCCCTCTGTTTCAGCCCCTCTGATTCAGCCCCTCTGTTTCAGCCCCTCTGTTTCAGCCGCTGTGATTCTCGCCCTCTGTTTCTCGCCCGCTGTTTCAGCCCCTTTGTTTCTCGCCCTCTGTTTCAGGCCCTCTGTTTCTCGCCCTCTGTTTCAGCCCCACTGATTCAGCCCCTCTGTTTCAGCCCCTCTGATTCAGCCCCTCTGTTTCAGCCCCTCTGATTCAGCCCCTCTGTTTCAGCCCCACTGATTCAGCCCCTCTGTTTCAGCCCCTCTGTTTCAGCCACTCTGTTTCAGCCCCTCTCTTTTAGCCCCTCTGTTTCAGCCCCTCTGTTCCTCGCCCTCTGTTTCAGCCCCTCTGTTTCTCGCCCTCTGTTTCAGACCCTCTCTTTCAGCCCGTCTGTTTCACCCACTCTGTTGCTCGCCCTCTGTTTCAGCCCCTCTGTTTCTCACCCTCTGTTTCAGCCCCTCTGATTCAGCCCCTCTGTTTCTCGCCATCTGTTTCAGCCCCTCTGTTTCTCGCCCTCTGTTTCAGCCCCTCTGTTTCTCGCCCTCTGTTTCAGCCCCTCTGTTTCAGCCCCTCTGATTCAGCCTCTCTGTTTCTCGCCCTCTGTTTCAGCCCCTCTGTTTCTCGCCCTCTGTTTCAGCCCCTCTGATTAAGCCCCTCTGTTTCAGCCCCTCTGATTTAGCCCCTCTGTTTCAGCCCCTCTGTTTCTCGACCTCTGTTTCAGGCTCTCTGTTTCAGCCCGTCTGTTTCAGCCCCTCTGTTTCAGCCCCTCTGTTTCGCGCCCTCTGTTTCTCGCCCGCTGTTTCAGCCCCTTTGTTTCTCGTCGTCTGTTTCAGCCCCTCTGTTTCAGCCCCTCTGCTTCAGCCCCTCTGATTCAGCCCGTCTGTTTCTCGCCATCTGTTTCAGCCCCTCTGTTTCAGCCTCTCTGTTTCAGCTCCTCTGTTTCAGCCCCTCTGTTTCTCGCCCTCTGTTTCAGCCCCTCTGTTTCTCGCCCTCTGTTTCTCGCCCTCTGTTTCAGCCCCTCTGTTTCAGCCGCTCTGTTTCTCGCCCTCTGTTTCAGCCCCTCTGTTTCTCGCCCTCTGTTTCAGCCCCTCTGTTTCAGCCCCTCTGTTTCAGCCCCTCTGTTTCAGCCCCTCTGTTTCTCGCCCTCTGTTTCAGACCCCTCTGTTTCTCGCCCTCTGTTCAGCCCCTATGTTTCTCGCCCTCTGTTTCAGCCCCTCTGTTTCTCGCCCTCTGTTTCAGCCCCTCTGTTTCAGCCCCTCTGTTTCTCGCCCTCTGTTTCAGCCCCTCTGTTTCTCGCCCTCTGTTTCAGCCCCTCTATTTCTCGCCCTCTGTTTCAGCCCCGCTGATTCAGCCCCTCTGTTTCAGCCCCTCTGAATCAGCCCCTCTGATTCAGCCCCTCTGTTTCAGCCCCTCTGTTTCAGCCCCTCTGTTTCTCGCCCTCTGTTTCAGCCCATCTGATTCTCGCCCTCTGTTTCAGCCCTTCTGATTCTCGCCCTCTGTTTTAGCCCCTCTGATTCAGCCCCTCTGTTTCAGCCCCTCTGATTCAGCCCCTCTGATTCAGCCCCTCTGATGCAGCCCCTCTGTTTCTCGCCCTCTGTTTCAGCCCCTCTGTTTCAGTCCCTCTGTTTCAGCGCCTCTGTTTCTCGCCTTCTGTTTCAGCCCCTCTGTTTCTCGCCCTCTGTTTCAGCCCCTCTGATTCAGCCCCTCTGTTTCAGCCCCTCTGTTTCAGCCCCTCTGTTTCTCGCCCTCTATTTCTCACCCTCTGTTTCTCGCCCTCTGTTTCAGCCCCTCTGTTTTTCGCCCTCTGTTTCAGCCCCTCTGTTTCTTGCCCTCTGTTTCAGGCTCTCTGTTTCAGCCCGTCTGTTTCAGCCCCTCTGTTTCAGACCCTCTGTTTCTCGCCCTCTGTTTCAGCCCCTCTGATTCTCGCCCTCTGTTTCAGCCCCTCTGTTTCTCGCCCTCTGTTTCAGCCCCTCTGATTCAGCCCCTCTGTTTCAGCGCCTCTGATTCAGCCCCTCTGATTCAGCCCCTCTGATTCAGCCTCTCTGTTTCTCGCCCTCTGTTTCAGCCCCTCTGTTTCAGCCCCTCTGTTTCAGCCCCTCTGTTTCTCACCCTCTGTTTCAGCCCCTCTGATTCAGCCCCTCGGATTCAGCCCCTCGGATTCAGCCCCTCTGTTTCCCGCCCCTCTGTTTCAGCACCTCTGTTTCTCGCCCTCTGTTTCAGTCCCTCTGTTTCTCGCCCTCTGTTTCAGCCCCACTGTTTCAGCCCCTCTGTTTCAGCCCCTCTGTTTCAGCGCCTCTGTTTCTCGCCCTCTGTTTCAGCCCCTCTGTTTCTCGCCCTCTGTTTCAGCCCCTCTGATTCAGCCCCTCTGTTTCGGCCCCTCTGTTTCTCCGCATCTGTTCCAGCCCCTCTGTTTCAGCCCCTCTGTTTCAGCCACTCTGTTTCAGCCACACTGTTTTAGCCCCTCTGTTTCAGCCCCTCTGTTTCTCGCCCTCTGTTTCAGCCCCTCTGTTTCTCGCCCTCTGTTTCATCCCCACTGTTTCAACCCGTCTGTTTCAGCCACTCTGTTTCTCGCCCTCTGTTTCAGCCCCTCTGCTTCTCACCCTCTGTTTCAGCCCCTCTGGTTCAGCGCCTCTGTTTCTCGCCCTCTGTTTCAGCCCCTCTGTTTCTCGCCCTCTGTTTCAGCCCCTCTGTTTAAGCCCCTCTGTTTCAGCCCCTCTGTATCTCGCCCTCTGATTCAGCCCCTCTGTTTCTCGACCTCTGTTTCAGGCCCTCTGATTCAGCGCCTCTGTTTCTCGCCCTCTGTTTCAGCCCCTCTGTTTCTCGCCCTCTGTTTCAGCCCCTCTGTTTCAGCCCCTCTGTTTCAGCCCCTCTGTTTCTCGCCCTCTGATTCAGCCCCTCTGTTTCTCGACCTCTGTTTCAGGCCCTCTGTTTCTCGCCCTCTGTTTCAGCCCCTCTGATTCAGCCCCTCTGTTTCAGCCCCACTGATTCAGCCCCTCTGTTTCAGCTCCTCTGTTTCAGCCCCTCTGTTTCAGCCCCTCTGATTCTCGCCCTCTGTTTCTCGCCCGCTGTTTCAGCCCCTTTGTTTCTCGCCCTCTGTTTCAGGCCCTCTGTTTCTCGCCCTCTGTTTCAGCCCCACTGATTCAGCCCCTCTGTTTCAGCCCCTCTGATTCAGCCCCTCTGTTTCAGCCCCTCTGATTCAGCCCCTCTGTTTCAGCCCCACTGATTCAGCCCCTCTGTTTCAGCCCCTCTGTTTCAGCCACTCTGTTTCAGCCCCTCTCTTTTAGCCCCTCTGTTTCAGCCCCTCTGTTTCAGCCCCTCTGTTTCTCGCCCTCTGTTTCAGCCCCTCTTTTTCTCGCCCTCTGTTTCAGACCCTCTCTTTCAGCCCGTCTGTTTCACCCACTCTGTTGCTCGCCCTCTGTTTCAGCCCCTCTGTTTCTCACCCTCTGTTTCAGCCCCTCTGATTCAGCCCCTCTGTTTCTCGCCATCTGTTTCAGCCCCTCTGTTTCTCGCCCTCTGTTTCAGCCCCTCTGTTTCTCGCCCTCTGTTTCAGCCCCTCTGTTTCAGCCCCTCTGATTCAGCCTCTCTGTTTCTCGCCCTCTGTTTCAGCCCCTCTGTTTCTCGCCCTCTGTTTCAGCCCCTCTGATTCAGCCCCTCTGTTTCAGCCCCTCTGAGTTAGCCCCTCTGTTTCAGCCCCTCTGTTTCTCGACCTCTGTTTCAGGCTCTCTGTTTCAGCCCGTCTGTTTCAGCCCCTCTGTTTCAGCCCCTCTGTTTCGCGCCCTCTGTTTCTCGCCCGCTGTTTCAGCCCCTTTGTTTCTAGTCGTCTGTTTCAGGCCCTCTGTTTCAGCCCCTCTGCTTCAGCCCCTCTGATTCAGCCCGTCTGTTTCTCGCCATCTGTTTCAGCCCCTCTGTTTCAGCCTCTCTGTTTCAGCTCCTCTGTTTCAGCCCCTCTGTTTCTCGCCCTCTGTTTCAGCCCCTCTGTTTCTCGCCCTCTGTTTCTCGCCCTCTGTTTCAGCCCCTCTGTTTCAGCCGCTCTGTTTCTCGCCCTCTGTTTCAGCCCCTCTGTTTCTCGCCCTCTGTTTCAGCCCCTCTGTTTCAGCCCCTCTGTTTCAGCCCCTCTGTTTCAGCCCCTCTGTTTCTCGCCCTCTGTTTCAGACCCCTCTGTTTCTCGCCCTCTGTTCAGCCCCTATGTTTCTCGCCCTCTGTTTCAGCCCCTCTGTTTCTCGCCCTCTGTTTCAGCCCCTCTGTTTCAGCCCCTCTGTTTCTCGCCCTCTGTTTCAGCCCCTCTGTTTCTCGCCCTCTGTTTCAGCCCCTCTATTTCTCGCCCTCTGTTTCAGCCCCGCTGATTCAGCCCCTCTGTTTCAGCCCCTCTGAATCAGGCCCTCTGATTCAGCCCCTCTGTTTCAGCCCCTCTGTTTCAGCCCCTCTGTTTCTCGCCATCTGTTTCAGCCCATCTGATTCTCGCCCTCTGTTTCAGCCCTTCTGATTCTCGCCCTCTGTTTTAGCCCCTCTGATTCAGCCCCTGTGTTTCAGCCCCTCTGATTCAGCCCCTCTGATTCAGCCCCTCTGATGCAGCCCCTCTGTTTCTCGCCCTCTGTTTCAGCCCCTCTGTTTCAGCCCCTCTGTTTCAGCGCCTCTGTTTCTCGCCCTCTGTTTCAGCCCCTCTGTTTCTCGCCCTCTGTTTCAGCCCCTCTGATTCAGCCCCTCTGTTTCAGCCCCTCTGTTTCAGCCCCTCTGTTTCTCGCCCACTATTTCTCACCCTCTGTTTCTCGCCCTCTGTTTCAGCCCCTCTGTTTTTCGCCCTCTGTTTCAGCCCCTCTGTTTCTTGCCCTCTGTTTCAGGCTCTCTGTTTCAGCCCGTCTGTTTCAGCCCCTCTGTTTCAGACCCTCTGTTTCTCGCCCTCTGTTTCAGCCCCTCTGATTCTCGCCCTCTGTTTCAGCCCCTCTGTTTCTCGCCCTCTGTTTCAGCCCCTCTGATTCAGCCCCTCTGTTTCAGCCCCTCTGATTCAGCCCCTCTGATTCAGCCCCTCTGATTCAGCCTCTCTGTTTCTCGCCCTCTGTTTCTCGCCCTCTGTTTCAGCCCCTCTGTTTCAGCCGCTCTGTTTCTCGCCCTCTGTTTCAGCCCCTCTGTTTCTCGCCCTCTGTTTCAGCCCCTCTGTTTCAGCCCCTCTGTTTCAGCCCCTCTGTTTCAGCCCCTCTGTTTCTCGCCCTCTGTTTCAGACCCCTCTGTTTCTCGCCCTCTGTTCAGCCCCTATGTTTCTCGCCCTCTGTTTCAGCCCCTCTGTTTCTCGCCCTCTGTTTCAGCCCCTCTGTTTCAGCCCCTCTGTTTCTCGCCCTCTGTTTCAGCCCCTCTGTTTCTCGCCCTCTGTTTCAGCCCCTCTATTTCTCGCCCTCTGTTTCAGCCCCGCTGATTCAGCCCCTCTGTTTCAGCCCCTCTGAATCAGCCCCTCTGATTCAGCCCCTCTGTTTCAGCCCCTCTGTTTCAGCCCCTCTGTTTCTCGCCCTCTGTTTCAGCCCATCTGATTCTCGCCCTCTGTTTCAGCCCTTCTGATTCTCGCCCTCTGTTTTAGCCCCTCTGATTCAGCCCCTCTGTTTCAGCCCCTCTGATTCAGCCCCTCTGATTCAGCCCCTCTGATGCAGCCCCTCTGTTTCTCGCCCTCTGTTTCAGCCCCTCTGTTTCAGTCCCTCTGTTTCAGCGCCTCTGTTTCTCGCCTTCTGTTTCAGCCCCTCTGTTTCTCGCCCTCTGTTTCAGCCCCTCTGTTTCAGCCCCTCTGTTTCTCGCCCTCTATTTCTCACCCTCTGTTTCTCGCCCTCTGTTTCAGCCCCTCTGTTTTTCGCCCTCTGTTTCAGCCCCTCTGTTTCTTGCCCTCTGTTTCAGGCTCTCTGTTTCAGCCCGTCTGTTTCAGCCCCTCTGTTTCAGACCCTCTGTTTCTCGCCCTCTGTTTCAGCCCCTCTGATTCTCGCCCTCTGTTTCAGCCCCTCTGTTTCTCGCCCTCTGTTTCAGCCCCTCTGATTCAGCCCCTCTGTTTCAGCGCCTCTGATTCAGCCCCTCTGATTCAGCCCCTCTGATTCAGCCTCTCTGTTTCTCGCCCTCTGTTTCAGCCCCTCTGTTTCAGCCCCTCTGTTTCAGCCCCTCTGTTTCTCACCCTCTGTTTCAGCCCCTCTGATTCAGCCCCTCGGATTCAGCCCCTCGGATTCAGCCCCTCTGTTTCCCGCCCCTCTGTTTCAGCACCTCTGTTTCTCGCCCTCTGTTTCAGTCCCTCTGTTTCTCGCCCTCTGTTTCAGCCCCACTGTTTCAGCCCCTCTGTTTCAGCCCCTCTGTTTCAGCGCCTCTGTTTCTCGCCCTCTGTTTCAGCCCCTCTGTTTCTCGCCCTCTGTTTCAGCCCCTCTGATTCAGCCCCTCTGTTTCGGCCCCTCTGTTTCTCCGCATCTGTTCCAGCCCCTCTGTTTCAGCCCCTCTGTTTCAGCCACTCTGTTTCAGCCACACTGTTTTAGCCCCTCTGTTTCAGCCCCTCTGTTTCTCGCCCTCTGTTTCAGCCCCTCTGTTTCTCGCCCTCTGTTTCATCCCCACTGTTTCAACCCGTCTGTTTCAGCCACTCTGTTTCTCGCCCTCTGTTTCAGCCCCTCTGCTTCTCACCCTCTGTTTCAGCCCCTCTGGTTCAGCGCCTCTGTTTCTCGCCCTCTGTTTCAGCCCCTCTGTTTCTCGCCCTCTGTTTCAGCCCCTCTGTTTAAGCCCCTCTGTTTCAGCCCCTCTGTATCTCGCCCTCTGATTCAGCCCCTCTGTTTCTCGACCTCTGTTTCAGGCCCTCTGATTCAGCGCCTCTGTTTCTCGCCCTCTGTTTCAGCCCCTCTGTTTCTCGCCCTCTGTTTCAGCCCCTCTGTTTCAGCCCCTCTGTTTCAGCCCCTCTGTTTCTCGCCCTCTGATTCAGCCCCTCTGTTTCTCGACCTCTGTTTCAGGCCCTCTGTTTCTCGCCCTCTGTTTCAGCCCCTCTGATTCAGCCCCTCTGTTTCAGCCCCACTGATTCAGCCCCTCTGTTTCAGCTCCTCTGTTTCAGCCCCTCTGTTTCAGCCCCTCTGATTCTCGCCCTCTGTTTCTCGCCCGCTGTTTCAGCCCCTTTGTTTCTCGCCCTCTGTTTCAGGCCCTCTGTTTCTCGCCCTCTGTTTCAGCCCCACTGATTCAGCCCCTCTGTTTCAGCCCCTCTGATTCAGCCCCTCTGTTTCAGCCCCTCTGATTCAGCCCCTCTGTTTCAGCCCCACTGATTCAGCCCCTCTGTTTCAGCCCCTCTGTTTCAGCCACTCTGTTTCAGCCCCTCTCTTTTAGCCCCTCTGTTTCAGCCCCTCTGTTTCAGCCCCTCTGTTTCTCGCCCTCTGTTTCAGCCCCTCTTTTTCTCGCCCTCTGTTTCAGACCCTCTCTTTCAGCCCGTCTGTTTCACCCACTCTGTTGCTCGCCCTCTGTTTCAGCCCCTCTGTTTCTCACCCTCTGTTTCAGCCCCTCTGATTCAGCCCCTCTGTTTCTCGCCATCTGTTTCAGCCCCTCTGTTTCTCGCCCTCTGTTTCAGCCCCTCTGTTTCTCGCCCTCTGTTTCAGCCCCTCTGTTTCAGCCCCTCTGATTCAGCCTCTCTGTTTCTCGCCCTCTGTTTCAGCCCCTCTGTTTCTCGCCCTCTGTTTCAGCCCCTCTGATTCAGCCCCTCTGTTTCAGCCCCTCTGAGTTAGCCCCTCTGTTTCAGCCCCTCTGTTTCTCGACCTCTGTTTCAGGCTCTCTGTTTCAGCCCGTCTGTTTCAGCCCCTCTGTTTCAGCCCCTCTGTTTCGCGCCCTCTGTTTCTCGCCCGCTGTTTCAGCCCCTTTGTTTCTAGTCGTCTGTTTCAGGCCCTCTGTTTCAGCCCCTCTGCTTCAGCCCCTCTGATTCAGCCCGTCTGTTTCTCGCGATCTGTTTCAGCCCCTCTGTTTCAGCCTCTCTGTTTCAGCTCCTCTGTTTCAGCCCCTCTGTTTCTCGCCCTCTGTTTCAGCCCCTCTGTTTCTCGCCCTCTGTTTCTCGCCCTCTGTTTCAGCCCCTCTGTTTCAGCCGCTCTGTTTCTCGCCCTCTGTTTCAGCCCCTCTGTTTCTCGCCCTCTGTTTCAGCCCCTCTGTTTCAGCCCCTCTGTTTCAGCCCCTCTGTTTCAGCCCCTCTGTTTCTCGCCCTCTGTTTCAGACCCCTCTGTTTCTCGCCCTCTGTTCAGCCCCTATGTTTCTCGCCCTCTGTTTCAGCCCCTCTGTTTCTCGCCCTCTGTTTCAGCCCCTCTGTTTCAGCCCCTCTGTTTCTCGCCCTCTGTTTCAGCCCCTCTGTTTCTCGCCCTCTGTTTCAGCCCCTCTATTTCTCGCCCTCTGTTTCAGCCCCGCTGATTCAGCCCCTCTGTTTCAGCCCCTCTGAATCAGGCCCTCTGATTCAGCCCCTCTGTTTCAGCCCCTCTGTTTCAGCCCCTCTGTTTCTCGCCATCTGTTTCAGCCCATCTGATTCTCGCCCTCTGTTTCAGCCCTTCTGATTCTCGCCCTCTGTTTTAGCCCCTCTGATTCAGCCCCTGTGTTTCAGCCCCTCTGATTCAGCCCCTCTGATTCAGCCCCTCTGATGCAGCCCCTCTGTTTCTCGCCCTCTGTTTCAGCCCCTCTGTTTCAGCCCCTCTGTTTCAGCGCCTCTGTTTCTCGCCCTCTGTTTCAGCCCCTCTGTTTCTCGCCCTCTGTTTCAGCCCCTCTGATTCAGCCCCTCTGTTTCAGCCCCTCTGTTTCAGCCCCTCTGTTTCTCGCCCTCTATTTCTCACCCTCTGTTTCTCGCCCTCTGTTTCAGCCCCTCTGTTTTTCGCCCTCTGTTTCAGCCCCTCTGTTTCTTGCCCTCTGTTTCAGGCTCTCTGTTTCAGCCCGTCTGTTTCAGCCCCTCTGTTTCAGACCCTCTGTTTCTCGCCCTCTGTTTCAGCCCCTCTGATTCTCGCCCTCTGTTTCAGCCCCTCTGTTTCTCGCCCTCTGTTTCAGCCCCTCTGATTCAGCCCCTCTGTTTCAGCCCCTCTGATTCAGCCCCTCTGATTCAGCCCCTCTGATTCAGCCTCTCTGTTTCTCGCCCTCTGTTTCAGCCCCTCTGTTTCAGCCCCTCTGTTTCAGCCCCTCTGTTTCTCACCCTCTGTTTCAGCCCCTCTGATTCAGCCCCTCGGATTCAGCCCCTCGGATTCAGCCCCTCTGTTTCCCGCCCCTCTGTTTCAGCACCTCTGTTTCTCGCCCTCTGTTTCAGTCCCTCTGTTTCTCGCCCTCTGTTTCAGCCCCACTGTTTCAGCCCCTCTGTTTCAGCCCCTCTGTTTCAGCCCCTCTGATTCAGCCCCTCTGTTTCGGCCCCTCTGTTTCTCCGCATCTGTTCCAGCCCCTCTGTTTCAGCCCCTCTGTTTCAGCCACTCTGTTTCAGCCACACTGTTTTAGCCCCTCTGTTTCAGCCCCTCTGTTTCTCGCCCTCTGTTTCAGCCCCTCTGTTTCTCGCCCTCTGTTTCATCCCCACTGTTTCAGCCCGTCTGTTTCAGCCACTCTGTTTCTCGACCTCTGTTTCAGCCCCTCTGCTTCTCACCCTTTGTTTCAGCCCCTCTGGTTCAGCGCCTCTGTTTCTCGCCCTCTGTTTCAGCCCCTCTGTTTCTCGCCCTCTGTTTCAGCCCCTCTGTTTAAGCCCCTCTGTTTCAGCCCCTCTGTTTCTCGCCCACTGATTCAGCCCCTCTGTTTCTCGACCTCTGTTTCAGGCCCTCTGTTTCTCGCCCGCTGTTTCAGCCCCTTTGTTTCTCGCCGTCTGTTTCAGCCCCTCTGTTTCAGCTCCTCTGCTTCAGCCCCTCTGTTTCAGCCCCTCTGTTTCTCGCCCTCTGTTTCAGCCCCTCTTTTTCTCGCCCTCTGTTTCTCGCCCTCTGTTTCAGCCCCTCTGTTTCAGCCGCTCTGTTTCTCGCCCTCTTTTTCAGCACCTCTGTTTCTCGCCCTCTGTTTCAGCCCCTCTGTTTCAGCCCCTCTGTTTCAGCCCCTATGTTTCAGCCACTCTGTTTCAGCCCCTCTGTTTCTCGCCCTCTGTTTCAGACCCCTCTGTTTCTCGCCCTCTGTTCAGCCCCTATGTTTCTCGCCCTCTGTTTCAGCCCCTCTGTTTCTCGCCCTCTGTTTCAGCCCCTCTGTTTCAGCCCCTCTGTTTCTCGCCCTCTGTTTCAGCCACTCTGTTTCTCGCCCTCTGTTTCAGCCCCTCTGTTTCTCACCCTCTGTTCCAGCCCCTCTGATTCAGCGCCTCTGTTTCTCGCCCTCTGTTTCAGCCCCTCTGTTTCTCGCCCTCTGTTTCAGCCCCTCTGTTTCAGCCCCTCTGTTTCAGCCCCTCTGTTTCTCGCCCTCTGATTCAGCCCCTCTGTTTCTCGACCTCTGTTTCAGGCCCTCTGTTTCTCGCCCTCTGTTTCAGCCCCTCTGATTCAGCCCCTCTGTTTCAGCCCCACTGATTCAGCCCCTCTGTTTCAGCTCCTCTGTTTCAGCCCCGCTGTTTCAGCCCCTCTGATTCTCGCCCTCTGTTTCTCGCCCGCTGTTTCAGCCCGTTTGTTTCTCGCCCTCTGTTTCAGGCCCTCTGTTTCTCGCCCTCTGTTTCAGCCCCACTGATTCAGCCCCTCTGTTTCAGCCCCTCTGATTCAGCCCCTCTGTTTCAGCCCCTCTGATTCAGCCCCTCTGTTTCAGCCCCACTGATTCAGCCCCTCTGTTTCAGCCCCTCTCTTTTAGCCCCTCTGTTTCAGCCCCTCTGTTTCTCGCCCTCTGTTTCAGCCCCTCTGTTTCTCGCCCTCTGTTTCAGACCCTCTCTTTCAGCCCGTCTGTTTCACCCACTCTGTTGCTCGCCCTCTGTTTCAGCCCCTCTGTTTCTCACCCTCTGTTTCAGCCCCTCTGATTCAGCCCCTCTGTTTCTCGCCCTCTGTTTCAGCCCCTCTGTTTCTCGCCCTCTGTTTCAAGCCCTCTGTTTCGCGCCCTCTGTTTCAGCCCCTCTGTTTCAGCCCCTCTGATTCAGCCTCTCTGTTTCTCGCCCTCTGTTTCAGCCCCTCTGTTTCTCGCCCTCTGTTTCAGCCCCTCTGATTCAGCCCCTCTGTTTCAGCCCCTCTGATTTAGCCCCTCTGTTTCAGCCCCTCTGTTTCTCGACCTCTGTTTCGGGCTCTCTGTTTCAGCCCGTCTGTTTCAGCCCCTCTGTTTCAGCCCCTCTGTTTCGCGCCCTCTGTTTCTCGCCCGCTGTTTCAGCCCCTTTGTTTCTCGCCGTCTGTTTCAGCCCCTCTGTTTCAGCCCCTCTGCTTCAGCCCCTCTGATTCAGCCCGTCTGTTTCTCGCCATCTGTTTCAGCCCCTCTGTTTCAGCCTCTCTGTTTCAGCTCCTCTGTTTCAGCCCCTCTGTTTCTCGCCCTCTGTTTCAGCCCCTCTGTTTCTCGCCCTCTGTTTCTCGCCCTCTGTTTCAGCCCCTCTGTTTCAGCCGCTCTGTTTCTCGCCCTCTGTTTCAGCCCCTCTGTTTCTCGCCCTCTGTTTCAGCCCCTCTGTTTCAGCCCCTCTGTTTCAGCCCCTCTGTTTCAGCCCCTCTGTTTCTCACCCTCTGTTTCAGACCCCTCTGTTTCTCGCCCTCTGTTCAGCCCCTATGTTTCTCGCCCTCTGTTTCAGCCCCTCTGTTTCTCGCCCTCTGTTTCAGCCCCTCTGTTTCAGCCCCTCTGTTTCTCGCCCTCTGTTTCAGCCCCTCTGTTTCTCGCCCTCTGTTTCAGCCCCTCTATTTCTCGCCCTCTGTTTCAGCCCCGCTGATTCAGCCCCTCTGTTTCAGCCCCTCTGATGCAGCCCCTCTGTTTCTCGCCCTCTGTTTCAGCCCCTCTGTTTCAGCCCCTCTGTTTCAGCGCCTCTGTTTCTCGCCCTCTGTTTCAGCCCCTCTGTTTCTCGCCCTCTGTTTCAGCCCCTCTGATTCAGCCCCTCTGTTTCAGCCCCTCTGTTTCAGCCCCTCTGTTTCTCGCCCTCTATTTCTCACCCTCTGTTTCTCGCCCTCTGTTTCAGCCCCTCTGTTTTTCGCCCTCTGTTTCAGCCCCTCTGTTTCTTGCCCTCTGTTTCAGGCTCTCTGTTTCAGCCCGTCTGTTTCAGCCCCTCTGTTTCAGACCCTCTGTTTCTCGCCCTCTGTTTCAGCCGCTCTGATTCTCGCCCTCTGTTTCAGCCCCTCTGTTTCTCGCCCTCTGTTTCAGCCCCTCTGATTCAGCCCCTCTGTTTCAGCCCCTCTGATTCAGCCCCTCTGATTCAGCCCCTCTGATTCAGCCTCTCTGTTTCTCGCCCTCTGTTTCAGCCCCTCTGTTTCAGCCCCTCTGTTTCAGCCCCTCTGTTTCTCACCCTCTGTTTCAGCCCCTCTGATTCAGCCCCTCGGATTCAGCCCCTCGGATTCAGCCCCTCTGTTTCCCGCCCCTCTGTTTCAGCACCTCTGTTTCTCGCCCTCTGTTTCAGTCCCTCTGTTTCTCGCCCTCTGTTTCAGCCCCACTGTTTCAGCCCCTCTGTTTCAGCCCCTCTGTTTCAGCTCCTCTGTTTCTCGCCCTCTGTTTCAGCCCCTCTGTTTCTCGCCCTCTGTTTCAGCCCCTCTGATTCAGCCCCTCTGTTTCGGCCCCTCTGTTTCTCCGCATCTGTTCCAGCCCCTCTGTTTCAGCCCCTCTGATTCAGCCACTCTGTTTCAGCCACACTGTTTTAGCCCCTCTGTTTCAGCCCCTCTGTTTCTCGCCCTCTGTTTCAGCCCCTCTGTTTCTCGCCCTCTGTTTCATCCCCACTGTTTCAGCCCGTCTGTTTCAGCCACTCTGTTTCTCGCCCTCTGTTTCAGCCCCTCTGCTTCTCACCCTCTGTTTCAGCCCCTCTGGTTCAGCGCCTCTGTTTCTCGCCCTCTGTTTCAGCCACTCTGTTTCTCGCCCTCTGTTTCAGCCCCTCTGTTTAAGCCCCTCTGTTTCAGCCCCTCTGTTTCTCACCCTCTGATTCAGCCCCTCTGTTTCTCGACCTCTGTTTCAGGCCCTCTGTTTCTCACCCGCTGTTTCAGCCCCTTTGTTTCTCGCCGTCTGTTTCAGCCCCTCTGTTTCAGCTCCTCTGCTTCAGCCCCTCTGTTTCAGCCCCTCTGTTTCTCGCCCTCTGATTCAGCCCCTCTTTTTCTCGCCCTCTGTTTCTCGCCCTCTGTTTCAGCCCCTCTGTTTCAGCCGCTCTGTTTCTCGCCCTCTTTTACAGCACCTCTGTTTCTCGCCCTCTGTTTCAGCCCCTCTGTTTCAGCCCCTCTGTTTCAGCCACTCTGTTTCAGCCCTTCTGTTTCTCGCCCTCTGTTTCAGACCCCTCTGTTTCTCGCCCTCTGTTCAGCCCCTATGTTTCTCGCCCTCTGTTTCAGCCCCTCTGTTTCTCGCCCTCTGTTTCAGCCCCTCTGTTTCAGCCCCTCTGTTTCTCGCCCTCTGTTTCAACCCCTCTGTTTCTCGCCCTCTGTTTCAGCCCCTCTATTCTCGCCCTCTGTTTCAGCCCCGCTGATTCAGCCCCTCTGTTTCAGCCCCTCTGAATCAGCCCCTCTGATTCAGCCCCTCTGTTTCAGCCCCTCTGTTTCAGCCCCTCTGTTTCTCGCCCTCTGTTTCAGCCCATCTGATTCTCGCCCTCTGTTTCAGCCCTTCTGATTCTCGCCCTCTGTTTTAGCCCCTCTGATTCAGCCCCTCTGTTTCAGCCCCTCTGATTCAGCCCCTCTGATTCAGCCCCTCTGATGCAGCCCCTCTGTTTCTCGCCCTCTGTTTCAGCCCCTCTGTTTCAGCCCCTCTGTTTCAGCGCCTCTGTTTCTCGCCCTCTGTTTCAGCCCCTCTGTTTCTCGCCCTCTGTTTCAGCCCCTCTGATTCAGCCCCTCTGTTTCAGCCCCTCTGTTTCAGCCCCTCTGCTTCTCGCCCTCTATTTCTCACCCTCTGTTTCTCGCCCTCTGTTTCAGCCCCTCGGTTTTTCGCCCTCTGTTTCAGCCCCTCTGTTTCTTGCCCTCTGTTTCAGGCTCTCTGTTTCAGCCCGTCTGTTTCAGCCCCTCTGTTTCAGCTCCTCTGTTTCAGCCCCTCTGTTTCAGCCCCTCTGATTCTCGCCCTCTGTTTCTCGCCCGCTGTTTCAGCCCCTGTGTTTCTCGCCCTCTGTTTCAGACCCTCTGTTTCTCGCCCTCTGTTTCAGCCCCACTGATTCAGCCCCTCTGTTTCAGCCCCTCTGATTCAGCCCCTCTGTTTCAGCCCCTCTGATTCAGCCCCTCTGTTTCAGCCCCACTGATTCAGCCCCTCTGTTTCAGCCCCTCTGTTTCAGCCACTCTGTTTCAGCCCCTCTCTTTTAGCCCCTCTGTTTCAGCCCCTCTGTTTCTCGCCCTCTGTTTCAGCCCCTCTGTTTCTCGCCCTCTGTTTCAGACCCTCTCTTTCAGCCCGTCTGTTTCACCCACTCTGTTGCTCGCCCTCTGTTTCAGCCCCTCTGTTTCTCACCCTCTGTTTCAGCCCCTCTGATTCAGCCCCTCTGTTTCTCGCCCTCTGTTTCAGCCCCTCTGTTTCTCGCCCTCTGTTTCAGCCCCTCTGTTTCACGCCCTCTGTTTCAGCCCCTCTGTTTCAGCCCCTCTGATTCAGCCTCTCTGTTTCTCGCCCTTTGTTTCAGCCCCTCTGTTTCTCGCCCTCTGTTTCAGCCCCTCTGTTTCTCGCCCTCTGTTTCAGCCCCTCTGTTTCAGCCCGTCTGTTTCACCCACTCTGTTTCTCGCCCTCTGTTTCAGCCCCTCTGTTTCTCATCCTCTGTTTCAGTCCCTCTGATTCAGCCCCTCTGTTTCAGCCCCTCTGATTCAGCCCCTCTGTTTCACCCCCTCTGTTTCAGCCCCTCTGTTTCAGCCCCTCTGTTTCTCGCCCTCCCTTTCTCACCCTCTGTTTCAGCTCCTCTGTTTCAGCCGCTCTGTTTCTCGCCCTCTGTTTCAGCCCCTCTGTTTCTCGCCCTCTGTTTCAGCCCCTCTGTTTCTTGCCCTCTGTTTCAGCCCCTCTGTTTCAGCCCCTCTGTTTCAGCCCCTCTGTTTCAGCCCCTCTGTTTCTCGCCCTGTGTTTCAGCCCCTCTGTTTCAGCCCCTCTGTTTCAGCCCCACTGTTTCTCGCCCTCTGTTTCAGCCCCTCTGTTTCAGCCCCTCTGTTTCAGACCCCTCTGTTTCTCGCCCTCTGTTCAGCCCCTATGTTTCTCGCCCTCTGTTTCAGCCCCTCTGTTTCCCACCCTCTGTTTCAGCCCCTCTGTTTCAGCCCCTCTGTTTCTCGCCCTCTGTTTCTGCTCCTCTGTTTCTCGCCCTCTGTTTCAGTCCCTCTGTTTCTCGCCCTCTGTTTCAGCCCCGCTGATTCAGCCCCTCTATTTCAGCCCCTCTGAATCAGCCCCTCTAATTCAGCCCCTCTGTTTCAGCCCCTCTGTTTCAGCCCCTCTGTTTCTCGCCCTCTGTTTCAGCCCATCTGATTCTCGCCCTCTGTTTCAGCCCTTCTGATTCTCGCCCTCTGTTTCAGCCCCTCTGTTTCAGCCCCTCTGTTTCAGCCCCTCTGTTTCAGCCCCTCTGTTTCTCGCCCTGTGTTTCAGCCGCTCTGTTTCTCGCCCTCTTTTTCAGCACCTCTGTTTCTCGCCCTCTGTTTCATCCCCTCTGTTTCAGCCCCTCTGTTTCAGCCCCTCTGTTTCAGTAACTCTGTTTCAGCCCCTCTGTTTCTCGCCCTCTGTTTCAGACCCCTCTGTTTCTCGCCCTCTGTTCAGCCCCTATGTTTCTCGCCCTCTGTTTCAGCCCCTCTGTTTCTCGCCCTCTGTTTCAGCCCCTCTGTTTCTCGCCCTCTGTTTCAGCCCCTCTGATTCAGCCCCTCTGTTTCAGCCCCTCTGTTTCAGCCCCTCTGTTTCTCGCCCTCTATTTCTCACCCTCTGTTTCTCGCCCTCTGTTTCAGCCCCTCTGTTTTTCGCCCTCTGTTTCAGCCCCTCTGTTTCTTGCCCTCTGTTTCAGGCTCTCTGTTTCAGCCCGTCTGTTTCAGCCCCTCTGTTTCAGACCCTCTGTTTCTCGCCCTCTGTTTCAGCCCCTCTGATTCTCGCCCTCTGTTTCAGCCCCTCTGTTTCTCGCCCTCTGTTTCAGCCCCTCTGTTTCAGCCCCTCTGATTCAGCCTCTCTGTTTCTCGCCCTCTGTTTCAGCCCCTCTGTTTCTCGCCCTCTGTTTCAGCCCCTCTGTTTCTCGCCCTCTGTTTCAGCCCCTCTGTTTCAGCCCCTCTGTTTCTCACCCTCTGTTTCAGCCCCTCTGTTTCTCGCCCTCTGTTTCATCCCCACTGTTTCAGCCCGTCTGTTTCAGCCACTCTGTTTCTCGCCCTCTGTTTCAGCCCCTCTGCTTCTCACCCTCTGTTTCAGCCCCTCTGGTTCAGCGCCTCTATTTCTCGCCCTCTGTTTCAGCCACTCTGTTTCTCGCCCTCTGTTTCAGCCCCTCTGTTTAAGCCCCTCTGTTTCAGCCCCTCTGTTTCTCGCCCTCTGATTCAGCCCCTCTGTTTCTCGACCTCTGTTTCAGGCCCTCTGTTTCTCGCCCGCTGTTTCAGCCCCTTTGTTTCTCGCCGTCTGTTTCAGCCCCTCTGTTTCAGCTCCTCTGCTTCAGCCCCTCTGTTTCAGCCCCTCTGTTTCTCGCCCTCTGTTTCAGCCCCTCTTTTTCTCGCCCTCTGTTTCTCGCCCTCTGTTTCAGCCCCTCTGTTTCAGCCGCTCTGTTTCTCGCCCTCTTTTTCAGCACCTCTGTTTCTCGCCCTCTGTTTCAGCCCCTCTGTTTCAGCCCCTCTGTTTCAGCCCCTCTGTTTCAGCCACTCTGTTTCAGCCCTTCTGTTTCTCGCCCTCTGTTTCAGACCCCTCTGTTTCTCGCCCTCTGTTCAGCCCCTATGTTACTCGCCCTCTGTTTCAGCCCCTCTGTTTCTCGCCCTCTGTTTCAGCCCCTCTGTTTCAGCCCCTCTGTTTTTCGCCCTCTGTTTCAGCCCCTCTGTTTCTTGCCCTCTGTTTCAGGCTCTCTGTTTCAGCCCGTCTGTTTCAGCCCCTCTGTTTCAGACCCTCTGTTTCTCGCCCTCTGTTTCAGCCCCTCTGATTCTCGCCCTCTGTTTCAGCCCCTCTGTTTCTCGCCCTCTGTTCCAGCCCCTCTGTTTCAGCCCCTCTGATTCAGCCTCTCTGTTTCTCGCCCTCTGTTTCAGCCCCTCTGTTTCTCGCTCTCTGTTTCAGCCCCTCTGTTTCTCGCCCTCTGTTTCAGCCCCTCTGTTTCAGCCCCTCTGTTTTTCGCCCTCTGTTTCAGCCCCTCTGTTTCTTGCCCTCTGTTTCAGGCTCTCTGTTTCAGCCCGTCTGTTTCAGCCCCTCTGTTTCAGACCCTCTGTTTCTCGCCCTCTGTTTCAGCCCCTCTGATTCTCGCCCTCTGTTTCAGCCCCTCTGTTTCTCGCCCTCTGTTTCAGCCCCTCTGTTTCAGCCCCTCTGATTCAGCCTCTCTGTTTCTCGCCCTCTGTTTCAGCCCCTCTGTTTCTCGCCCTCTGTTTCAGCCCCTCTGTTTCTCACCCTCTGTTTCAGCCCCTCTGATTCAGCCCCTCTGTTTCTCGCCCTCTGTTTCAGCCCCTCTGTTTCTCGCCCTCTGTTTCAGCCCCTCTGTTTCTCGCCCTCTGTTTCAGCCCCTCTGTTTCAGCCCCTCTGATTCAGCCTCTCTGTTTCTCGCCCTTTGTTTCAGCCCCTCTGTTTCTCGCCCTCTGTTTCAGCCCCTCTGTTTCTCGCCCTCTGTTTCAGCCCCTCTGTTTCAGCCCGTCTGTTTCACCCACTCTGTTTCTCGCCCTCTGTTTCAGCCCCTCTGTTTCTCATCCTCTGTTTCATTCCCTCTGATTCAGCCCCTCTGTTTCAGCCCCTCTGATTCAGCCCCTCTGTTTCACCCCCTCTGTTTCAGCCCCTCTGTTTCAGCCCCTCTGTTTCTCGCCCTCCCTTTCTCACCCTCTGTTTCAGCTCCTCTGTTTCAGCCGCTCTGTTTCTCGCCCTCTGTTTCAGCCCCTCTGTTTCTCGCCCTCTGTTTCAGCCCCTCTGTTTCTTGCCCTCTGTTTCAGCCCCTCTGTTTCAGCCCCTCTGTTTCAGCCCCTCTGTTTCAGCCCCTCTGTTTCTCGCCCTGTGTTTCAGCCCCTCTGTTTCAGCCCCTCTGTTTCAGCCCCACTGTTTCTCGCCCTCTGTTTCAGCCCCTCTGTTTCAGCCCCTCTGTTTCAGACCCCTCTGTTTCTCGCCCTCTGTTCAGCCCCTATGTTTCTCGCCCTCTGTTTCAGCCCCTCTGTTTCCCACCCTCTGTTTCAGCCCCTCTGTTTCAGCCCCTCTGTTTCTCGCCCTCTGTTTCTGCTCCTCTGTTTCTCGCCCTCTGTTTCAGTCCCTCTGTTTCTCGCCCTCTGTTTCAGCCCCGCTGATTCAGCCCCTCTGTTTCAGCCCCTCTGAATCAGCCCCTCTAATTCAGCCCCTCTGTTTCAGCCCGTCTGATTCTCGCCCTCTGTTTCAGCCCTTCTGATTCTCGCCCTCTGTTTCAGCCCCTCTGTTTCAGCCCCTCTGTTTCAGCCCCTCTGTTTCAGCCCCTCTGTTTCTCGCCCTGTGTTTCAGCCGCTCTGTTTCTCGCCCTCTTTTTCAGCACCTCTGTTTCTCGCCCTCTGTTTCATCCCCTCTGTTTCAGCCCCTCTTTTTCAGCCCCTCTGTTTCAGCCACTCTGTTTCAGCCCCTCTGTTTCTCGCCCTCTGTTTCAGACCCCTCTGTTTCTCGCCCTCTGTTCAGCCCCTATGTTTCTCGCCCTCTGTTTCAGCCCCTCTGTTTCTCGCCCTCTGTTTCAGCCCCTCTGTTTCTCGCCCTCTGTTTCAGCCCCTCTGATTCAGCCCCTCTGTTTCAGCCCCTCTGTTTCAGCCCCTCTGTTTCTCGCCCTCTATTTCTCACCCTCTGTTTCTCGCCCTCTGTTTCAGCCCCTCTGTTTTTCGCCCTCTGTTTCAGCCCCTCTGTTTCTTGCCCTCTGTTTCAGGCTCTCTGTTTCAGCCCGTCTGTTTCAGCCCCTCTGTTTCAGACCCTCTGTTTCTCGCCCTCTGTTTCAGCCCCTCTGATTCTCGCCCTCTGTTTCAGCCCCTCTGTTTCTCGCCCTCTGTTTCAGCCCCTCTGTTTCAGCCCCTCTGATTCAGCCTCTCTGTATCTCGCCCTCTGTTTCAGCCCCTCTGTTTCTCGCCCTCTGTTTCAGCCCCTCTGTTTCTCGCCCTCTGTTTCAGCCCCTCTGTTTCAGCCCGTCTGTTTCACCCACTCTGTTTCTCGCCCTCTGTTTCAGCCCCTCTGTTTCTCATCCTCTGTTTCAGTCCCTCTGATTCAGCCCCTCTGTTTCAGCCCCTCTGATTCAGCCGCTCTGTTTCACCCCCTCTGTTTCAGCCCCTCTGTTTCAGCCCCTCTGTTTCTCGCCCTCCCTTTCTCACCCTCTGTTTCAGCTCCTCTGTTTCAGCCGCTCTGTTTCTCGCCCTCTGTTTCAGCCCCTCTGTTTCTCGCCCTCTGTTTCAGCCACTCTGTTTCTTGCCCTCTGTTTCAGCCCCTCTGTTTCAGCCCCTCTGTTTCATCCCCTCTGTTTCAGCCCCTCTGTTTCTCGCCCTGTGTTTCAGCCCCTCCGTTTCAGCCCCTCTGTTTCAGCCCCACTGTTTCTCGCCCTCTGTTTCAGCCCCTCTGTTTCAGCCCCTCTGTTTCAGCCCCTCTGTTTCAGCGCCTCTGTTTCTCGCCCTCTGTTTCAGCCCCTCTGTTTCTCGCCCTCTGTTTCAGCCCCTCTGATTCAGCCCCTCTGTTTCAGCCCCTCTGTTTCAGCCCCTCTGCTTCTCGCCCTCTATTTCTCACCCTCTGTTTCTCGCCCTCTGTTTCAGCCCCTCTGTTTTTCGCCCTCTGTTTCAGCCCCTCTGTTTCTTGCCCTCTGTTTCAGGCTCTCTGTTTCAGCCCGTCTGTTTCAGCCCCTCTGTTTCAGACCCTCTGTTTCTCGCCCTCTGTTTCAGCCCCTCTGATTCTCGCCCTCTGTTTCAGCCCCTCTGTTTCTCGCCCTCTGTTTCAGCCCCTCTTATTCAGCCCCTCTGTTTCAGCCCCTCTGATTCAGCCCCTCTGATTCAGCCCCACTGATTCAGCCTCTCTGTTTCTCGCCCTCTGTTTCAGCACCTCTGTTTCAGCCCCTCTGTTTCAGCCCCTCTGTTTCTCACCCTCTGTTTCAGCCCCTCTGATTCAGCCCCTCGGATTCAGCCCCTCGGATTCAGCCCCTCTGTTTCCCGCCCCTCTGTTTCAGCACCTCTGTCTCTCGCCCTCTGTTTCAATCCCTCTGTTTCTCGCCCTCTGTTTCAGCCCCACTGTTTCAGCCCCTCTGTTTCAGCCCGTCTGTTTCAGCGCCTCTGTTTCTCGCCCTCTGTTTCAGCCCCTCTGTTTCTCGCTCTCTGTTTCAGCCCCTCTGATTCAGCCCCTCTGTTTTGGCCCCTCTGTTTCTCCGCCTCTGTTCCGGCCCCTCTGTTTCAGCCCCTCTGTTTCAGCCCGTCTGTTTCAGCGCCTCTGTTTCTCGCCCTCTGTTTCAGCCCCTCTGTTTCTCGCCCTCTGTTTCAGCCCCTCTGATTCAGCCCCTCTGTTTCGGCCCCTCTGTTTCTCCGCCTCTGTTCCAGCCCCTCTGTTTCAGCCCCTCTGTTTCAGCCCCTCTGTTTCAGCCACTCTGTTTCAGCCCCTCTCTTTTAGCCCCTCTGTTTCAGCCCCTCTGTTTCTCGCCCTCTGTTTCAGCCCCTCTGTTTCTCGCCCTCTGTTTCAGACCCTCTCTTTCAGCCCGTCTGTTTCACCCACTCTGTTGCTCGCCCTCTGTTTCAGCCCCTCTGTTTCTCACCCTCTGTTTCAGCCCCTCTGATTCAGCCCCTCTGTTCTCGCCCTCTGTTTCAGCCCCTCTGTTTCTCGCCCTCTGTTTCAGCCCCTCTGTTTCTCGCCCTCTGTTTCAGCCCCTCTGTTTCAGCCCCTCTGATTCAGCCTCTCTGTTTCTCGCCCTTTGTTTCAGCCCCTCTGTTTCTCGCCCTCTGTTTCAGCCCCTCTGTTTCTCGCCCTCTGTTTCAGCCCCTCTGTTTCAGCCCGTCTGTTTCACCCACTCTGTTTCTCGCCCTCTGTTTCAGCCCCTCTGTTTCTCATCCTCTGTTTCAGTCCCTCTGATTCAGCCCCTCTGTTTCAGCCCCTCTGATTCAGCCCCTCTGTTTCACCCCCTCTGTTTCAGCCCCTCTGTTTCAGCCCCTCTGTTTCTCGCCCTCCCTTTCTCACCCTCTGTTTCAGCTCCTCTGTTTCAGCCGCTCTGTTTCTCGCCCTCTGTTTCAGCCCCTCTGTTTCTCGCCCTCTGTTTCAGCCCCTCTGTTTCTTGCCCTCTGTTTCAGCCCCTCTGTTTCAGCCCCTCTGTTTCAGCCCCTCTGTTTCAGCCCCTCTGTTTCTCGCCCTGTGTTTCAGCCCCTCTGTTTCAGCCCCTCTGTTTCAGCCCCACTGTTTCTCGCCCTCTGTTTCAGCCCCTCTGTTTCAGCCCCTCTGTTTCAGACCCCTCTGTTTCTCGCCCTCTGTTCAGCCCCTATGTTTCTCGCCCTCTGTTTCAGCCCCTCTGTTTCCCACCCTCTGTTTCAGCCCCTCTGTTTCAGCCCCTCTGTTTCTCGCCCTCTGTTTCTGCTCCTCTGTTTCTCGCCCTCTGTTTCAGTCCCTCTGTTTCTCGCACTCTGTTTCCGCCCCGCTGATTCAGCCCCTCTGTTTCAGCCCCTCTGAATCAGCCCCTCTAATTCAGCCCCTCTGTTTCAGCCCCTCTGTTTCAGCCCCTCTGTTTCTCGCCCTCTGTTTCAGCCCATCTGATTCTCGCCCTCTGTTTCAGCCCCTCTGTTTCAGCCCCTCTGTTTCAGCCCCTCTGTTTCTCGCCCTGTGTTTCAGCCGCTCTGTTTCTCGCCCTCTTTTTCAGCACCTCTGTTTCTCGCCCTCTGTTTCATCCCCTCTGTTTCAGCCCCTCTGTTTCAGCCCCTCTGTTTCAGCCACTCTGTTTCAGCCCCTCTGTTTCTCGCCCTCTGTTTCAGACCCCTCTGTTTCTCGCCCTCTGTTCAGCCCCTATGTTTCTCGCCCTCTGTTTCAGCCCCTCTGTTTCTCGCCCTCTGTTTCAGCCCCTCTGTTTCTCGCCCTCTGTTTCAGCCCCTCTGATTCAGCCCCTCTGTTTCAGCCCCTCTGTTTCAGCCCCTCTGTTTCTCGCCCTCTAATTCTCACCCTCTGTTTCTCGCCCTCTGTTTCAGCCCCTCTGTTTTTCGCCCTCTGTTTCAGCCCCTCTGTTTCTTGCCCTCTGTTTCAGGCTCTCTGTTTCAGCCCGTCTGTTTCAGCCCCTCTGTTTCAGACCCTCTGTTTCTCGCCCTCTGTTTCAGCCCCTCTGATTCTCGCCCTCTGTTTCAGCCCCTCTGTTTCAGCCCCTCTGTTTCGGCCCCTCTGTTTCTCCGCCTCAGTTCCAGCCCCTCTGTTTCTCGCCCTCTGTTTCAGCCCCTCTGTTTCTCGCCCTCTGTTTCAGCCCCTCTGATTCAGCCCCTCTGTTTCGGCCCCTCTGTTTCTCCGCCTCTGTTGCAGCCCTCTGTTTCAGCCCCTCTGTTTCAGCCACTCTGTTTCTGCCACACTGTTTTAGCCCCTCTGTTTCAGCCCCTCTGTTTCTCGCCCTCTGTTTCAGCCCCTCTGTTTCTCGCCCTCTGTTTCAGCCCCACTGTTTCAGCCCGTCTGTTTCAGCCACTCTGTTTCTCGCCCTCTGTTTCAGCCCCTCTGTTTCTCACCCTCTGTTCCAGCCCCTCTGATTCAGCGCCTCTGTTTCTCGCCCTCTGTTTCAGCCCCTCTGTTTCTCGCCCTCTGTTTCAGCCCCTCTGTTTCAGCCCCTCTGTTTCAGCCCCTCTGTTTCTCGCCCTCTGATTCAGCCCCTCTGTTTCTCGACCTCTGTTTCAGGCCCTCTGTTTCTCGCCCTCTGTTTCAGCCCCTCTGATTCAGCCCCTCTGTTTCAGCCCCACTGATTCAGCCCCTCTGTTTCAGCTCCTCTGTTTCAGCCCCTCTGTTTCAGCCCCTCTGATTCTCGCCCTCTGTTTCTCGCCCGCTGTTTCAGCCCCTTTGTTTCTCGCCCTCTGTTTCAGACCCTCTGTTTCTCGCCCTCTGTTTCAGCCCCACTGATTCAGCCCCTCAGTTTCAGCCCCTCTGATTCAGCCCCTCTGTTTCAGCCCCTCTGATTCAGCCCCTCTGTTTCAGCCCCACTGATTCAGCCCCTCTGTTTCAGCCCCTCTGTTTCAGCCACTCTGTTTCAGCCCCTCTCTTTTAGCCCCTCTGTTTCAGCCCCTCTGTTTCTCGCCCTCTGTTTCAGCCCCTCTGTTTCTCGCCCTCTGTTTCAGACCCTCTCTTTCAGCCCGTCTGTTTCACACACTCTGTTGCTCGCCCTCTGTTTCAGCCCCTCTGTTTCTCACCCTCTGTTTCAGCCCCTCTGATTCAGCCCCTCTGTTTCTCGCCCTCTGTTTCAGCCCCTCTGTTTCTCGCCCTCTGTTTCAGCCCCTCTGTTTCTCGCCCTCTGTTTCAGCCCCTCTGTTTCAGCCCCTCTGATTCAGCCTCTCTGTTTCTCGCCCTCTGTTTCAGCCCCTCTGTTTCTCGCCCTCTGTTTCAGCCCCTCTGTTTCTCGCCCTCTGTTTCAGCCCCTCATTTTCAGCCCGTCTGTTTCACCCACTCTGTTTCTCGCCCTCTGTTTCAGCCCCTCTGTTTCTCATCCTCTGTTTCAGTCCCTCTGATTCAGCCCCTCTGTTTCAGCCCCTCTGATTCAGCCCCTCTGTTTCACCCCCTCTGTTTCAGCCCCTCTGTTTCAGCCCCTCTGTTTCTCGCCCTCCCTTTCTCACCCGCTGTTTCAGCTCCTCTGTTTCAGCCGCTCTGTTTCTCGCCCTCTGTTTCAGCCCCTCTGTTTCTCGCCCTCTGTTTCAGCCCCTCTGTTTCTTGCCCTCTGTTTCAGCCCCTCTGTTTCAGCCCCTCTGTTTCAGCCCCTCTGTTTCTCGCCCTGTGTTTCAGCCCCTCTGTTTCAGCCCCTCTGTTTCAGCCCCACTGTTTCTCGCCCTCTGTTTCAGCCCCTCTGTTTCAGCCCCTCTGTTTCAGACCCCTCTGTTTCTCGCCCTCTGTTCAGCCCCTATGTTTCTCGCCCTCTGTTTCAGCCCCTCTGTTTCCCGCCCTCTGTTTCAGCCCCTCTGTTTCAGCCCCTCTGTTTCTCGCCCTCTGTTTCTGCTCCTCTGTTTCTCGCCCTCTGTTTCAGTCCCTCTGTTTCTCGCCCTCTGTTTCAGCCCCGCTGATTCAGCCCCTCTGTTTCAGCCCCTCTGAATCAGCCCCTCTAATTCAGCCCCTCTGTTTCAGCCCCTCTGTTTCAGCCCCTCTGTTTCTCGCCCTCTGTTTCAGCCCATCTGATTCTCGCCCTCTGTTTCAGCCCTTCTGATTCTCGCCCTCTGTTTCAGCCCCTCTGATTCAGCCCCTCTGTTTCAGCCCCTCTGATTCAGTCCCTCTGATTCAGCCCCTCTGATTCAGCCCCTCTGTTTCTCGCCCTCTGTTTCAGCCCCTCTGTTTCAACCCCTCTGTTTCAGCGCCTCTGTTTCTCGCCCTCTGTTTCAGCCCCTCTGTTTCTCGCCCTCTGTTTCAGCCCCTCTGATTCAGCCCCTCTGTTTCAGCCCCTATGTTTCTCCCCCTCTGTTCCAGCCCCTCTGTTTCAGCCCCTCTGTTTCAGCCACTCTGTTTCAGCCCCTCTGTTTCAGCCCCTCTGTTTCAGCCCCTCTGTTTCTCGCCCTCTGTTTCAGCCCCTCTGTTTCTCGCCCTCTGTTTCAGCCCCTCTGTTTCAGCCCGTCTGTTTCAGCCACTCTGTTTCTCGCCCTCTGTTTCAGCCCCTCTGTTTCTCACCCTCTGTTTCAGCCCCTCTGATTCAGGCCCTCTGTTTCAGCCACTCTGTTTCTCGCCCTCTGTTTCAGCCCCTCTGTTTCAGCCCCTCTGTTTCAGCCCCTCTGTTTCTCGCCCTCTATTTCTCACCCTCTGTTTCTCGCCCTCTGTTTCAGCCCCTCTGTTTTTCGCCCTCTGTTTCAGCCCCTCTGTTTCTCGCCCTCTGTTTCAGCCCCACTGTTTCAGCCCCTCTGTTTCAGCCCCTCTGTTTCAGCGCCTCTGTTTCTCGCCCTCTGTTTCAGCCCCTCTGTTTCTCGCCCTCTGTTTCAGCCCCTCTGATTCAGCCCCTCGGTTTCAGCCCCTCTGTTTCTCGCCCTCTGTTTCAGCCCCTCGGATTCAGCCCCTCTGTTTCCCGCCCCTCTGTTTCAGCACCTCTGTTTCTCGCCCTCTGTTTCAGTCCCTCTGTTTCTCGCCCTCTGTTTCAGCCCCACTGTTTCAGCCCCTCTGTTTCAGCCCCTCTGTTTCAGCGCCTCTGTTTCTCGCCCTCTGTTTCAGCCCCTCTGTTTCTCGCCCTCTGTTTCAGCCCCTCTGATTCAGCCCCTCTGTTTCAGCCCCTCTGTTTCTCCGCCTCTGTTATTGCCCCTCTGTTTCAGCCCCTCTGTTTCAGCCACTCTGTTTCAGCCACTCTGTTTTAGCCCCTCTGTTTCAGCCCCTCTGTTTCTCGCCCTCTGTTTCAGCCCCTCTGTTTCTCGCCCTCTGTTTCAGCCCCACTGTTTCAGCCCGTCTGTTTCAGCCACTCTGTTTCTCGCCCTCTGTTTCAGCCCCTCTGTTTCTCACCCTCTGTTTCAGCCCCTCTGATTCAGCGCCTCTGTTTCTCGCCCTCTGTTTCAGCCCCTCTGTTTCTCGCCCTCTGTTTCAGCCCCTCTGTTTCAGCCCCTCTGTTTCAGCCCCTCTGTTTCTCGCTCTCTGATTCAGCCCCTCTGTTTCTCGCCCTCTGTTTCAGCCCCTCTGTTTCTCGCCCTCTGTTTCAGCCCCTCTGATTCAGCCCCTCTGTTTCAGCCCCTCTGATTCTCCCCCTCTGTTTCAGCCCCTCTGTTTCAGCCCCTCTGTTTCAGCCCCTCTGTTTCTCGCCCTCTGTTTCTCGCCCGCTGTTTCAGCCCCTTTGTTTCTCGCCCTCTGTTTCAGCCCCACTGTTTCAGCCCCTCTGATTCAGCCCCTCTGATTCAGCCCCTCTGTTTCTCGCCCTCTGTTTCAGCCCCTCTGTTTCAGCCCCTCTCTTTCTCGCCCTCTGTTTCAGCCCCTCTGTTTCTCGCCCTCTGTTTCAGCCCTCTCTGTTTCTCGCCCTCTGTTTCAGCCCCGCTGTTTCTCGCCCTCTGTTTCAGCCCCGCTGATTCAGCCCCTCTGTTTCAGCCCCTCTGAATCAGCCCCTCTGTTTCTCGCCCTCTGTTTCAGCCCCTCTGATTCTCGCCCGCTGTTTCAGCCACTCTGTTTCTCGCCGTCTGTTTTAGCCCCTCTGATTCAGCCCCTCTGTTTCAGCCCCTCTGATTCAGCCCCTCTGATTCAGCCCCTCTGATTCGGCCCCTCTGTTTCTCGCCCTCTGTTTCAGCCCCTCTGTTTCAGCCCCTCTGTTTCAGCCCCTCTGTTTCTCACCCTCTGTTTCAGCCATTCTGATTCAGCCCCTCTGATTCAGCCCCTCTGATTCAGCCCCTCTGTTTCGCGCCCCTCTGTTTCAGCCCCTCTGATTCAGCCCCTCTGTTTCCCGCCCCTCTGTTTCAGCCCCGCTGATTCAGCCCCTCTGTTTCAGCCCCTCTGAATCAGCCCCTCTGATTCAGCCCCTCTGATTCGGCTCCTCTGTTTCTCGCCCTCTGATTCAGCCCCTCTGTTTCTCGCCCTCTGTTTCAGCCACTCTGATTCTCGCCCGCTGTTTCAGCCCCTCTGTTTCTCGCCATCTGTTTTAGCCCCTCTGATTCAGCCCCTCTGTTTCAGCCCCTCTGATTCAGCCCCTCTGATTCAGCCCCTCTGATTCGGCCCCTCTGTTTCTCGCCCTCTGTTTCAGCCCCTCTGTTTCAGCCCCTCTGTTTCAGCCCCTCTGTTTCTCACCCTCTGTTTCAGCCCCTCTGATTCAGCCCCTCTGATTCAGCCCCTCTGTTTAAGCCCCTCTGATTCTCCCCTTCTGTTTCAGCCCCTGTGTTTCAGCCCCTCTGTTTCAGCCCCTCTGTTTCTCGCCCTCTGTTTCTCGCCCGCTGTTTCAGCCCCTTTGTTTCTCGCCCTCTGTTTCAGCCCCACTGTTTCAGCCCCTCTGATTCAGCCCCTCTGATTCAGCCCCTCTGTTTCTCGCCCTCTGTTTCAGCCCCTCTGTTTCAGCCCCTCTCTTTCTCGCCCTCTGTTTCAGCCCCTCTGTTTCTCGCCCTCTGTTTCAGCCCTCTCTGTTTCTCGCCCTCTGTTTCAGCCCCGCTGTTTCTCGCCCTCTGTTTCAGCCCCGCTGATTCAGCCCCTCTGTTTCAGCCCCTCTGAATCAGCCCCTCTGATTCAGCCCCTCTGTTTCAGCCCCTCTGTTTCTCGCCCGCTGTTTCAGCCCCTCTGTTTCTCGCCGTCTGTTTTAGCTCCTCTGATTCAGCCCCTCTGTTTCAGCCCCTCTGATTCAGCCCCTCTGATTCAGCCCCTCTGATTCGGCCCCTCTGTTACTCGCCCTCTGTTTCAGCCCCTCTGTTTCAGCCCCTCTGTTTCAGCCCCTCTGTTTCTCACGCTCTGTTTCAGCCCCTCTGATTCAGCCCCTCTGATTCAGCCCCTCTGATTCAGCCCCTCTGTTTCCCGCCCCTCTGTTTCAGCCCCTCTGTTTCAGCCCCTCTGTTTCTCGCCCTCCCTTTCTCACCCTCTGTTTCAGCTCCTCTGTTTCAGCCGCTCTGTTTCTCGCCCTCTGTTTCAGCCCCTCTGTTTCTCGCCCTGTGTTTCAGCCCCTCTGTTTCTTGCCCTCTGTTTCAGCCCCTCTGTTTCAGCCCCTCTGTTTCAGCCCCTCTGTTTCAGCCCCTCTGTTTCTCGCCCTGTGTTTCAGCCCCTCTGTTTCAGCCCCTCTGTTTCAGCCCCACTGTTTCTCGCCCTCTGTTTCAGCCCCTCTGAATCAGCCCCTCTGTTTCAGACCCCTCTGTTTCTCGCCCTCTGTTCAGCCCCTATGTTTCTCGCCCTCTGTTTCAGCCCCTCTGTTTCCCGCCCTCTGTTTCATCCCCTCTGTTTCAGCCCCTCAGTTTCTCGCCCTCTGTTTCTGCTCCTCTGTTTCCCGCCCTCTGTTTCAGCCCCTCTGTTTCTCACCCTCTGTTTCAGCCCCGCTGATTCAGCCACTCTGTTTCAGCCCCTCTGAATCAGCCCCTCTGATTCAGCCCCTCTGTTTCAGCCCCTCTGTTTCAGCCCCTCTGTTTCTCGCCCTCTGTTTGAGCCCATCTGATTCTCGCCCTCTGTTTCAGCCCTTCTGATTCGCGCCCTCTTTTTCAGCCCCTCTGATTCAGCCCCTCTGTTTCAGCCCCTGGGATTCAGCCCCTCTGATTCAGCCCCTCTGATTCAGCCCCTCTGTTTCTCGCCCTCTGTTTCAGCCCCTCTGTTTCAGCCCCTCTGTTTCAGCGCCTCTGTTTCTCGCCCTCTGTTTCAGCCCCTCTGTTTCTCGGCCTCTGTTTCAGCCCCTCTGATTCAGCCCCTCTGTTTCAGCCCCTATGTTTCTCCCCCTCTGTTCCAGCCCCTCTGTTTCAGCCCCTCTGTTTCAGCCACTCTGTTTCAGCCCCTCTGTTTCAGCCCCTCCTGTTTCAGCCCCTCTGTTTCTCGCCCTCTGTTTAAGCCCCTCTGTTTCTCGCCCTCTGTTTCAGCCCCTCTGTTTCAGCCCGTCTGTTTCAGCCCCTCTGTTTCTCGGCCTCTGTTTCAGCCCCTATGATTCAGCCCATCTGTTTCAGCCCCTATGTTTCTCCCCCTCTGTTCCAGCCCCTCTGTTTCAGCCCCTCTGTTTCAGCCACTCTGTTTCAGCCCCTCTGTTTCAGACCCTCCTGTTTCAGCCCCTCTGTTTCTCGCCCTCTGTTTCAGCCCCTCTGATTCAGCCCCTCTGTTTCAGCCCCTATGTTTCTCCCCCTCTGTTCCAGCCCCTCTGTTTCAGCCCCTCTGTTTCAGCCACTCTGTTTCAGCCCCTCTGTTTCAGCCCCTCCTGTTTCAGCCCCTCTGTTTCTCGCCCTCTGTTTCAGCCCCTCTGTTTCTCGCCCTCTGTTTCAGCCCCTCTGTTTCAGCCCGTCTGTTTCAGCCCCTCTGTTTCTCGGCCTCTGTTTCAGCCCCTATGATTCAGCCCCTCTGTTTCAGCCCCTATGTTTCTCCCCCTCTGTTCCAGCCCCTCTGTTTCAGCCCCTCTGTTTCAGCCACTCTGTTTCAGCCCCTCTGTTTCAGACCCTCCTGTTTCAGCCCCTCTGTTTCTCGCCCTCTGTTTCAGCCCCTCTGTTTCTCGCCCTCTGTTTCAGCCCCTCTGTTTCAGCCCCTCTGTTTCTCGCCCTCTGTTTCAACCCCTCTGTTTCAGCCTGTCTGTTTCAGCCACTCTGTTTCTCGCCCTCTGTTTCAGCCCCTCTGTTTCTCACCCTCTGTTTCAGCCCCGCTGATTCAGCCCCTCTGTTTCTCGCCCTCTGTTTCAGCCCCTCTGTTTCTCGCCCTCTGTTTCAGCACCTCTGTTTCAGCCCCTCTGTTTCAGACCCTATGTTTCTCGCCCTCTGTTTCAGCCACTCTGTTTCTCGCCCTCTGTTTCAGGCCCTCTGTTTCCCGCCCTCTGTTTCAGCCACTCTGATTCAGCCCCTCTGCTTCAGCCCAACTGATTCAGCCCCTCTGTTTCAGCCCCTCTGTTTCAGCCCCTCTGTTTCAGCCCCTCTGTTTCTCGCCCTCTGTTTCTCGCCCGCTGTTTCAGCCCCTTAGTTTCTCGCCCTCTGTTTCAGCCCCACTGTTTCAGCCCCTCTGATTCAGCCCCTCTGATTCAGCCCCTCTGTTTCTCGCCCTCTGTTTCAGCCCCTCTGTTTCAGCCCCTCTGTTTCAGCCCCTCTGTTTCTCGCCCTCTGTTTCAGCCCCTGTGTTTCTCGCCCTCTGTTTCAGCCCATCTGTTTCTCGCCCTCTGTTTCAGCCCCTCTGTTTCAGCCCCTCTGTTTCTCGTCCTCTGTTTCTGCCCCTCTGTTTCTCGCCCTCTGTTTCAGCCCCTCTATTTCTCGCCCACTGTTTCAGCCCCTCTGTTTCAGCCCCTCTGAATCAGCCCCTCTGATTCAACCCCTCTGATTCAGCCCCTCTGATTCAGCCCCTCTGTTTCTCGCCCTCTGTTTCAGCCCCTCTGTTTCAGCCCCTCTGTTTCAGCGCCTCTGTTTCTCGCCCTCTGTTTCAGCCCCTCTGTTTCTCGGCCTCTGTTTCAGCCCCTCTGATTCAGCCCCTCTGTTTCAGCCCCTATGTTTCTCCCCCTCTGTTCCAGCCCCTCTGTTTCAGCCCCTCTGTTTCAGCCACTCTGTTTCAGCCCCTCTGTTTCAGCCCCTCCTGTTTCAGCCCCTCTGTTTCTCGCCCTCTGTTTAAGCCCCTCTGTTTCTCGCCCTCTGTTTCAGCCCCTCTGTTTCAGCCCGTCTGTTTCAGCCCCTCTGTTTCTCGGCCTCTGTTTCAGCCCCTATGATTCAGCCCATCTGTTTCAGCCCCTATGTTTCTCCCCCTCTGTTCCAGCCCCTCTGTTTCAGCCCCTCTGTTTCAGCCACTCTGTTTCAGCCCCTCTGTTTCAGACCCTCCTGTTTCAGCCCCTCTGTTTCTCGCCCTCTGTTTCAGCCCCTCTGATTCAGCCCCTCTGTTTCAGCCCCTATGTTTCTCCCCCTCTGTTCCAGCCCCTCTGTTTCAGCCCCTCTGTTTCAGCCACTCTGTTTCAGCCCCTCTGTTTCAGCCCCTCCTGTTTCAGCCCCTCTGTTTCTCGCCCTCTGTTTCAGCCCCTCTGTTTCTCGCCCTCTGTTTCAGCCCCTCTGTTTCAGCCCGTCTGTTTCAGCCCCTCTGTTTCTCGGCCTCTGTTTCAGCCCCTATGATTCAGCCCCTCTGTTTCAGCCCCTATGTTTCTCCCCCTCTGTTCCAGCCCCTCTGTTTCAGCCCCTCTGTTTCAGCCACTCTGTTTCAGCCCCTCTGTTTCAGACCCTCCTGTTTCAGCCCCTCTGTTTCTCGCCCTCTGTTTCAGCCCCTCTGTTTCTCGCCCTCTGTTTCAGCCCCTCTGTTTCAGCCCCTCTGTTTCTCGCCCTCTGTTTCAACCCCTCTGTTTCAGCCTGTCTGTTTCAGCCACTCTGTTTCTCGCCCTCTGTTTCAGCCCCTCTGTTTCTCACCCTCTGTTTCAGCCCCGCTGATTCAGCCCCTCTGTTTCTCGCCCTCTGTTTCAGCCCCTCTGTTTCTCGCCCTCTGTTTCAGCACCTCTGTTTCAGCCCCTCTGTTTCAGACCCTATGTTTCTCGCCCTCTGTTTCAGCCACTCTGTTTCTCGCCCTCTGTTTCAGGCCCTCTGTTTCCCGCCCTCTGTTTCAGCCACTCTGATTCAGCCCCTCTGCTTCAGCCCAACTGATTCAGCCCCTCTGTTTCAGCCCCTCTGTTTCAGCCCCTCTGTTTCAGCCCCTCTGTTTCTCGCCCTCTGTTTCTCGCCCGCTGTTTCAGCCCCTTAGTTTCTCGCCCTCTGTTTCAGCCCCACTGTTTCAGCCCCTCTGATTCAGCCCCTCTGATTCAGCCCCTCTGTTTCTCGCCCTCTGTTTCAGCCCCTCTGTTTCAGCCCCTCTGTTTCAGCCCCTCTGTTTCTCGCCCTCTGTTTCAGCCCCTGTGTTTCTCGCCCTCTGTTTCAGCCCATCTGTTTCTCGCCCTCTGTTTCAGCCCCTCTGTTTCAGCCCCTCTGTTTCTCGTCCTCTGTTTCTGCCCCTCTGTTTCTCTCACTCTGTTTCAGCCCCGCTGTTTCGCGCCCTATGTTTCAGCCCCGCTGATTCAGCCCGTCTGTTTCAGCCCCTCTGAATCAGCCCCTCTGATTCAGCCCCTCTGTTTAGCCCCTCTGTTTCTCGCCCTCTGGTTCAGCCCCTCTGATTCTCGCCCTCTGTTTCAGCCCCTCTGATTCAGCCCCTCTGTTTCAGCCCCTCTGATTCAGCCCCTCTGATTCAGCCCCTCTGATTCAGCCCCTCTGTTTCTCGCCCTCTGTTTCAGCCCCTCTGTTTAAGCCCCTCTGTTTCTCGCCCTCTGTTTCAGCCCCTCTGTTTCAACCCCTCTGTTTCAGCGCCTCTGTTTCTCGCCCTCTGTTTCAGCCCCTCTGTTTCTCGCCCTCTGTTTCAGCCCCTCTGATTCAGCCCCTCTGTTTCAGCCCCTATGTTTCTCCCCCTCTGTTCCAGCCCCTCTGTTTCAGCCCCTCTGTTTCAGCCACTCTGTTTCAGCCCCTCTGTTTCAGCCCCTCTGTTTCAGCCCCTCTGTTTCTCGCCCTCTGTTTCAGCCCCTCTGTTTCTCGCCCTCTGTTTCAGCCCCTCTGTTTCAGCCCGTCTGTTTCAGCCACTCTGTTTCTCGCCCTCTGTTTCAGCCCCTCTGTTTCTCACCCTCTGTTTCAGCCCCTCTGATTCAGGCCCTCTGTTTCAGCCACTCTGTTTCTCGCCCTCTGTTTCAGCCCCTCTGTTTCAGCCCCTCTGTTTCAGCCCCTCTGTTTCAGCCCCTCTGTTTCTCGCCCTCTATTTCTCACCCTCTGTTTCTCGCCCTCTGTTTCAGCCCCTCTGTTTTTCGCCCTCTGTTTCAGCCCCTCTGTTTCTCGCCCTCTGTTTCAGCCCCACTGTTTCAGCCCCTCTGTTTCAGCCCCTCTGTTTCAGCGCCTCTGTTTCTCGCCCTCTGTTTCAGCCCCTCTGTTTCAGCCCCTCTGTTTCTCGCCCTCAGTTTCAGCCCCTCGGATTCAGCCCCTCTGTTTCCCGCCCCTCTGTTTCAGCACCACTGTTTCTCGCCCTCTGTTTCAGTCCCTCTGTTTCTCGCCCTCTGTTTCAGCCCCACTGTTTCAGCCCCTCTGTTTCAACCCCTCTGTTTCAGCGCCTCTGTTTCTCGCCCTCTGTTTCAGCCCCTCTGTTTCTCGCCCTCTGTTTCAGCCCCTCTGATTCAGCCCCTCTGTTTCAGCCCCTCTGTTTCTCCGCCTCGGTTCTAGCCCCTCTGTTTCAGCCCCTCTGTTTCAGCCACTCTGTTTCAGCCACTCTGTTTTAGCCCCTCTGTTTCAGCCCCTCTGTTTCTCGCCCTCTGTTTCAGCCCCTCTGTTTCTCGCCCTCTGTTTCAGCCCCACTGTTTCAGCCCGTCTGTTTCAGCCACTCTGTTTCTCGCCCTCTGTTTCAGCCCCTCTGTTTCTCACCCTCGGTTTCAGCCCCTCTGATTCAGCGCCTCTGTTTCTCGCCCTCTGTTTCAGCCCCTCTGTTTCTCGCCCTCTGTTTCAGCCCCTCTGTTTCAGCCCCTCTGTTTCAGCCCCTCTGTTTCTCGCTCTCTGATTCAGCCCCTCTGTTTCTCGCCCTCTGTTTCAGGCCCTCTGTTTCTCGCCCTCTGTTTCAGCCCCTCTGATTCAGCCCCTCTGTTTCAGCCCCTCTGATTCTCCCCCTCTGTTTCAGCCCCTCTGTTTCAGCCCCTCTGTTTCAGCCCCTCTGTTTCTCGCCCTCTGTTTCTCGCCCGCTGTTTCAGCCCCTTTGTTTCTCGCCCTCTGTTTCAGCCCCACTGTTTCAGCCCCTCTGATTCAGCCCCTCTGATTCAGCCCCTCTGTTTCTCGCCCTCTGTTTCAGCCCCTCTGTTTCAGCCCCTCTCTTTCTCGCCCTCTGTTTCAGCCCCTCTGTTTCTCGCCCTCTGTTTCAGCCCTCTCTGTTTCTCGCCCTCTGTTTCAGCCCCGCTGTTTCTCGCCCTCTGTTTCAGCCCCGCTGATTCAGCCCCTCTGTTTCAGCCCCTCTGAATCAGCCCCTCTGATTCAGCCTCTCTGTTTCAGCCCCTCTGATTCAGCCCCTCTGTTTCTCGCCCTCTGTTTCAGCCCCTCTGATTCTCGCCCGCTGTTTCAGCCCCTCTGTTTCTCGCCGTCGGTTTTAGCCCCTCTGATTCAGCCCCTCTGTTTCAGCCCCTCTGATTCAGCCCCTCTGATTCAGCCCCTCTGATTCGGCCCCTCTGTTTCTCGCCCTCTGTTTCAGCCCCTCTGTTTCAGCCCCTCTGTTTCAGCCCCTCTGTTTCTCACCCTCTGTTTCAGCCATTCTGATTCAGCCCCTCTGATTCAGCCCCTCTGATTCAGCCCCTCTGTTTCCCGCCCCTCTGTTTCAGCCCCTCTGATTCAGCCCCTCTGTTTCCCGCCCCTCTGTTTCAGCCCCGCTGATTCAGCCCCTCTGTTTCAGCCCCTCTGAATCAGCCCCTCTGATTCAGCCCCTCTGTTTCAGCCCCTCTGATTCAGCCCCTCTGTTTCTCGCCCTCTGTTTCAGCCCCTCTGATTCTCGCCCGCTGTTTCAGCCCCTCTGTTTCTCGCCGTCTGTTTTAGCCCCTCTGATTCAGCCCCTCTGTTTCAGCCCCTCTGATTCAGCCCCTCTGATTCAGCCCCTCTGATTCGGCCCCTCTGTTTCTCGCCCTCTGTTTCAGCCCCTCTGTTTCAGCACCTCTGTTTCAGCCCCTCTGTTTCTCACCCTCTGTTTCAGCCCCTCTGATTCAGCCCCTCTGATTCAGCCCCTCTGTTTCAGTCCCTCTGATTCTCCCCCTCTGTTTCAGCCCCTCTGTTTCAGCCCCTCTGTTTCAGACCCTCTGTTTCTCGCCCTCTGTTTCTCGCCCGCTGTTTCAGCCCCTTTGTTTCTCGCCCTCTGTTTCAGCCCCACTGTTTCAGCCCCTCTGATTCAGCCCCTCTGATTCAGCCCCTCTGTTTCTCGCCCTCTGTTTCAGCCCCTCTGTTTCAGCCCCTCTGTTTCAGCCCCTCTGCTCTCACCCTCTGTTTCAGCCCCTCTGATTCAGCCCCTCTGATTCAGCCCCTCTGATTCAGCCCCTCTGTTTCCCGCCCCTCTGTTTCAGCCCCTCTGTTTCAGCCCCTCTGTTTCTCGCCCTCCCTTTCTCACCCTCTGTTTCAGCTCCTCTGTTTCAGCCGCTCTGTTTCTCGCCCTCTGTTTAGGCCCCTCTGTTTCTCGCCCTGTGTTTCAGCCCCTCTGTTTCTTGCCCTCTGTTTCAGCCCCTCTGTTTCAGCCCCTCTGTTTCAGCCCCTCTGTTTCAGCCCCTCTGTTTCTCGCCCTGTGTTTCAGCCCCTCTGTTTCAGCCCCTCTGTTTCAGCCCCACTGTTTCTCGCCCTCTGTTTCAGCCCCTCTGAATCAGCCCCTCTGTTTCAGACCCCTCTGTTTCTCGCCCTCTGTTCAGCCCCTATGTTTCTCGCCCTCTGTTTCAGCCCCTCTGTTTCCCGCCCTCTGTTTCAGCCCCTCTGTTTCAGCCCCTCAGTTTCAGCCCCTATGTTTCTCCCCCTCTGTTTAAGCCCCTCTGTTTCTCGCCCTCTGTTTCAGCCCCTCTGTTTCAACCCCTCTGTTTCAGCGCCTCTGTTTCTCGCCCTCTGTTTCAGCCCCTCTGTTTCTCGCCCTCTGTTTCAGCCCCTCTGATTCAGCCCCTCTGTTTCAGCCCCTATGTTTCTCCCCCTCTGTTCCAGCCCCTCTGTTTCAGCCCCTCTGTTTCAGCCACTCTGTTTCAGCCCCTCTGTTTCAGCCCCTCTGTTTCAGCCCCTCTGTTTCTCGCCCTCTGTTTCAGCCCCTCTGTTTCTCGCCCTCTGTTTCAGCCCCTCTGTTTCAGCCCGTCTGTTTCAGCCACTCTGTTTCAGCCCCTCTGTTTCTCACCCTCTGTTTCAGCCCCTCTGATTCAGGCCCTCTGTTTCAGCCACTCTGTTTCTCGCCCTCTGTTTCAGCCCCTCTGTTTCAGCCCCTCTGTTTCAGCCCCTCTGTTTCAGCCCCTCTGTTTCTCGCCCTCTATTTCTCACCCTCTGTTTCTCGCCCTCTGTTTCAGCCCCTCTGTTTTTCGCCCTCTGTTTCAGCCCCTCTGTTTCTCGCCCTCTGTTTCAGCCCCACTGTTTCAGCCCCTCTGTTTCAGCCCCTCTGTTTCAGCGCCTCTGTTTCTCGCCCTCTGTTTCAGCCCCTCTGTTTCAGCCCCTCTGTTTCTCGCCCTCAGTTTCAGCCCCTCGGATTCAGCCCCTCTGTTTCCCGCCCCTCTGTTTCAGCACCACTGTTTCTCGCCCTCTGTTTCAGTCCCTCTGTTTCTCGCCCTCTGTTTCAGCCCCACTGTTTCAGCCCCTCTGTTTCAACCCCTCTGTTTCAGCGCCTCTGTTTCTCGCCCTCTGTTTCAGCCCCTCTGTTTCTCGCCCTCTGTTTCAGCCCCTCTGATTCAGCCCCTCTGTTTCAGCCCCTCTGTTTCTCCGCCTCGGTTCCAGCCCCTCTGTTTCAGCCCCTCTGTTTCAGCCACTCTGTTTCAGCCACTCTGTTTTAGCCCCTCTGTTTCAGCCCCTCTGTTTCTCGCCCTCTGTTTCAGCCCCTCTGTTTCTCGCCCTCTGTTTCAGCCCCACTGTTTCAGCCCGTCTGTTTCAGCCACTCTGTTTCTCGCCCTCTGTTTCAGCCCCTCTGTTTCTCACCCTCTGTTTCAGCCCCTCTGATTCAGCGCCTCTGTTTCTCGCCCTCTGTTTCAGCCCCTCTGTTTCTCGCCCTCTGTTTCAGCCCCTCTGTTTCGGCCCCTCTGTTTCAGCCCCTCTGTTTCTCGCTCTCTGATTCAGCCCCTCTGTTTCTCGCCCTCTGTTTCAGGCCCTCTGTTTCTCGCCCTCTGTTTCAGCCCCTCTGATTCAGCCCCTCTGTTTCAGCCCCTCTGATTCTCCCCATCTGTTTCAGCCCCTCTGTTTCAGCCCCTCTGTTTCAGCACCTCTGTTTCTCGCCCTCTGTTTCTCGCCCGCTGTTTCAGCCCCTTTGTTTCTCGCCCTCTGTTTCAGCCCCACTGTTTCAGCCCCTCTGATTCAGCCCCTCTGATTCAGCCCCTCTGTTTCTCGCCCTCTGTTTCAGCCCCTCTGTTTCTCGCCCTCTGTTTCAGCCCCTCTGTTTCTCGCCCTCTGTTTCAGCCCCTCTGTTTCAGCCCGTCTGTTTCAGCCACTCTGTTTCTCGCCCTCTGTTTCAGCCCCTCTGTTTCTCACCCTCTGTTTCAGCCCCTCTGATTCAGGCCCTCTGTTTCAGCCACTCTGTTTCTCGCCCTCTGTTTCAGCCCCTCTGTTTCAGCCCCTCTGTTTCAGCCCCTCTGTTTCAGCCCCTCTGTTTCTCGCCCTCTATTTCTCACCCTCTGTTTCTCGCCCTCTGTTTCAGCCCCTCTGTTTTTCGCCCTCTGTTTCAGCCCCTCTGTTTCTCGCCCTCTGTTTCAGCCCCACTGTTTCAGCCCCTCTGTTTCAGCCCCTCTGTTTCAGCGCCTCTGTTTCTCGCCCTCTGTTTCAGCCCCTCTGTTTCAGCCCCTCTGTTTCTCGCCCTCAGTTTCAGCCCCTCGGATTCAGCCCCTCTGTTTCCCGCCCCTCTGTTTCAGCACCACTGTTTCTCGCCCTCTGTTTCAGTCCCTCTGTTTCTCGCCCTCTGTTTCAGCCCCACTGTTTCAGCCCCTCTGTTTCAACCCCTCTGTTTCAGCGCCTCTGTTTCTCGCCCTCTGTTTCAGCCCCTCTGTTTCTCGCCCTCTGTTTCAGCCCCTCTGATTCAGCCCCTCTGTTTCAGCCCCTCTGTTTCTCCGCCTCGGTTCTAGCCCCTCTGTTTCAGCCCCTCTGTTTCAGCCACTCTGTTTCAGCCACTCTGTTTTAGCCCCTCTGTTTCAGCCCCTCTGTTTCTCGCCCTCTGTTTCAGCCCCTCTGTTTCTCGCCCTCTGTTTCAGCCCCACTGTTTCAGCCCGTCTGTTTCAGCCACTCTGTTTCTCGCCCTCTGTTTCAGCCCCTCTGTTTCTCACCCTCGGTTTCAGCCCCTCTGATTCAGCGCCTCTGTTTCTCGCCCTCTGTTTCAGCCCCTCTGTTTCTCGCCCTCTGTTTCAGCCCCTCTGTTTCAGCCCCTCTGTTTCAGCCCCTCTGTTTCTCGCTCTCTGATTCAGCCCCTCTGTTTCTCGCCCTCTGTTTCAGGCCCTCTGTTTCTCGCCCTCTGTTTCAGCCCCTCTGATTCAGCCCCTCTGTTTCAGCCCCTCTGATTCTCCCCCTCTGTTTCAGCCCCTCTGTTTCAGCCCCTCTGTTTCAGCCCCTCTGTTTCTCGCCCTCTGTTTCTCGCCCGCTGTTTCAGCCCCTTTGTTTCTCGCCCTCTGTTTCAGCCCCACTGTTTCAGCCCCTCTGATTCAGCCCCTCTGATTCAGCCCCTCTGTTTCTCGCCCTCTGTTTCAGCCCCTCTGTTTCAGCCCCTCTCTTTCTCGCCCTCTGTTTCAGCCCCTCTGTTTCTCGCCCTCTGTTTCAGCCCTCTCTGTTTCTCGCCCTCTGTTTCAGCCCCGCTGTTTCTCGCCCTCTGTTTCAGCCCCGCTGATTCAGCCCCTCTGTTTCAGCCCCTCTGAATCAGCCCCTCTGATTCAGCCTCTCTGTTTCAGCCCCTCTGATTCAGCCCCTCTGTTTCTCGCCCTCTGTTTCAGCCCCTCTGATTCTCGCCCGCTGTTTCAGCCCCTCTGTTTCTCGCCGTCGGTTTTAGCCCCTCTGATTCAGCCCCTCTGTTTCAGCCCCTCTGATTCAGCCCCTCTGATTCAGCCCCTCTGATTCGGCCCCTCTGTTTCTCGCCCTCTGTTTCAGCCCCTCTGTTTCAGCCCCTCTGTTTCAGCCCCTCTGTTTCTCACCCTCTGTTTCAGCCATTCTGATTCAGCCCCTCTGATTCAGCCCCTCTGATTCAGCCCCTCTGTTTCCCGCCCCTCTGTTTCAGCCCCTCTGATTCAGCCCCTCTGTTTCCCGCCCCTCTGTTTCAGCCCCGCTGATTCAGCCCCTCTGTTTCAGCCCCTCTGAATCAGCCCCTCTGATTCAGCCCCTCTGTTTCAGCCCCTCTGATTCAGCCCCTCTGTTTCTCGCCCTCTGTTTCAGCCCCTCTGATTCTCGCCCGCTGTTTCAGCCCCTCTGTTTCTCGCCGTCTGTTTTAGCCCCTCTGATTCAGCCCCTCTGTTTCAGCCCCTCTGATTCAGCCCCTCTGATTCAGCCCCTCTGATTCGGCCCCTCTGTTTCTCGCCCTCTGTTTCAGCCCCTCTGTTTCAGCACCTCTGTTTCAGCCCCTCTGTTTCTCACCCTCTGTTTCAGCCCCTCTGATTCAGCCCCTCTGATTCAGCCCCTCTGTTTCAGTCCCTCTGATTCTCCCCCTCTGTTTCAGCCCCTCTGTTTCAGCCCCTCTGTTTCAGACCCTCTGTTTCTCGCCCTCTGTTTCTCGCCCGCTGTTTCAGCCCCTTTGTTTCTCGCCCTCTGTTTCAGCCCCACTGTTTCAGCCCCTCTGATTCAGCCCCTCTGATTCAGCCCCTCTGTTTCTCGCCCTCTGTTTCAGCCCCTCTGTTTCAGCCCCTCTGTTTCAGCCCCTCTGCTCTCACCCTCTGTTTCAGCCCCTCTGATTCAGCCCCTCTGATTCAGCCCCTCTGATTCAGCCCCTCTGTTTCCCGCCCCTCTGTTTCAGCCCCTCTGTTTCAGCCCCTCTGTTTCTCGCCCTCCCTTTCTCACCCTCTGTTTCAGCTCCTCTGTTTCAGCCGCTCTGTTTCTCGCCCTCTGTTTCAGCCCCTCTGTTTCTCGCCCTGTGTTTCAGCCCCTCTGTTTCTTGCCCTCTGTTTCAGCCCCTCTGTTTCAGCCCCTCTGTTTCAGCCCCTCTGTTTCAGCCCCTCTGTTTCTCGCCCTGTGTTTCAGCCCCTCTGTTTCAGCCCCTCTGTTTCAGCCCCACTGTTTCTCGCCCTCTGTTTCAGCCCCTCTGAATCAGCCCCTCTGTTTCAGACCCCTCTGTTTCTCGCCCTCTGTTCAGCCCCTATGTTTCTCGCCCTCTGTTTCAGCCCCTCTGTTTCCCGCCCTCTGTTTCAGCCCCTCTGTTTCAGCCCCTCAGTTTCAGCCCCTATGTTTCTCCCCCTCTGTTTAAGCCCCTCTGTTTCTCGCCCTCTGTTTCAGCCCCTCTGTTTCAACCCCTCTGTTTCAGCGCCTCTGTTTCTCGCCCTCTGTTTCAGCCCCTCTGTTTCTCGCCCTCTGTTTCAGCCCCTCTGATTCAGCCCCTCTGTTTCAGCCCCTATGTTTCTCCCCCTCTGTTCCAGCCCCTCTGTTTCAGACCCTCTGTTTCAGCCACTCTGTTTCAGCCCCTCTGTTTCAGCCCCTCTGTTTCAGCCCCTCTGTTTCTCGCCCTCTGTTTCAGCCCCTCTGTTTCTCGCCCTCTGTTTCAGCCCCTCTGTTTCAGCCCGTCTGTTTCAGCCACTCTGTTTCAGCCCCTCTGTTTCTCACCCTCTGTTTCAGCCCCTCTGATTCAGGCCCTCTGTTTCAGCCACTCTGTTTCTCGCCCTCTGTTTCAGCCCCTCTGTTTCAGCCCCTCTGTTTCAGCCCCTCTGTTTCTCGCCCTCTATTTCTCACCCTCTGTTTCTCGCCCTCTGTTTCAGCCCCTCTGTTTTTCGCCCTCTGTTTCAGCCCCTCTGTTTCTCGCCCTCTGTTTCAGCCCCACTGTTTCAGCCCCTCTGTTTCAGCCCCTCTGTTTCAGCGCCTCTGTTTCTCGCCCTCTGTTTCAGCCCCTCTGTTTCAGCCCCTCTGTTTCTCGCCCTCAGTTTCAGCCCCTCGGATTCAGCCCCTCTGTTTCCCGCCCCTCTGTTTCAGCACCACTGTTTCTCGCCCTCTGTTTCAGTCCCTCTGTTTCTCGCCCTCTGTTTCAGCCCCACTGTTTCAGCCCCTCTGTTTCAACCCCTCTGTTTCAGCGCCTCTGTTTCTCGCCCTCTGTTTCAGCCCCTCTGTTTCTCGCCCTCTGTTTCAGCCCCTCTGATTCAGCCCCTCTGTTTCAGCCCCTCTGTTTCTCCGCCTCGGTTCCAGCCCCTCTGTTTCAGCCCCTCTGTTTCAGCCACTCTGTTTCAGCCACTCTGTTTCAGCCCCTCTGTTTCAGCCCCTCTGTTTCTCGCCCTCTGTTTCAGCCCCTCTGTTTCTCGCCCTCTGTTTCAGCCCCACTGTTTCAGCCCGTCTGTTTCAGCCACTCTGTTTCTCGCCCTCTGTTTCAGCCCCTCTGTTTCTCACCCTCTGTTTCAGCCCCTCTGATTCAGCGCCTCTGTTTCTCGCCCTCTGTTTCAGCCCCTCTGTTTCTCGCCCTCTGTTTCAGCCCCTCTGTTTCGGCCCCTCTGTTTCAGCCCCTCTGTTTCTCGCTCTCTGATTCAGCCCCTCTGTTTCTCGCCCTCTGTTTCAGGCCCTCTGTTTCTCGCCCTCTGTTTCAGCCCCTCTGATTCAGCCCCTCTGTTTCAGCCCCTCTGATTCTCCCCATCTGTTTCAGCCCCTCTGTTTCAGCCCCTCTGTTTCAGCCCCTCTGTTTCTCGCCCTCTGTTTCTCGCCCGCTGTTTCAGCCCCTTTGTTTCTCGCCCTCTGTTTCAGCCCCACTGTTTCAGCCCCTCTGATTCAGCCCCTCTGATTCAGCCCCTCTGTTTCTCGCCCTCTGTTTCAGCCCCTCTGTTTCTCGCCCTCTGTTTCAGCCCTCTCTGTTTCTCGCCCTCTGTTTCAGCCCCGCTGTTTCTCGCCCTCTGTTTCAGCCCCGCTGATTCAGCCCCTCTGTTTCAGCCCCTCTGAATCAGCCCCTCTGATTCAGCCTCTCTGTTTCAGCCCCTCTGATTCAGCCCCTCTGTTTCTCGCCCTCTGTTTCAGCCCCTCTGATTCTCGCCCGCTGTTTCAGCCCCTCTGTTTCTCGCCGTCGGTTTTAGCCCCTCTGATTCAGCCCCTCTGTTTCAGCCCCTCTGATTCAGCCCCTCTGATTCAGCCCCTCTGTTTCTCGCCCTCTGTTTCAGCCCCTCTGTTTCAGCCCCTCTGTTTCAGCCCCTCTGTTTCTCACCCTCTGTTTCAGCCATTCTGATTCAGCCCCTCTGATTCAGCCCCTCTGATTCAGCCCCTCTGTTTCCCGCCCCTCTGTTTCAGCCCCTCTGATTCAGCCCCTCTGTTTCCCGCCCCTCTGTTTCAGCCCCGCTGATTCAGCCCCTCTGTTTCAGCCCCTCTGAATCAGCCCCTCTGATTCAGCCCCTCTGTTTCAGCCCCTCTGATTCAGCCCCTCTGTTTCTCGCCCTCTGTTTCAGCCCCTCTGATTCTCGCCCGCTGTTTCAGCCCCTCTGTTTCTCGCCGTCTGTTTTAGCCCCTCTGATTCAGCCCCTCTGTTTCAGCCCCTCTGATTCAGCCCCTCTGATTCAGCCCCTCTGATTCGGCCCCTCTGTTTCTCGCCCTCTGTTTCAGCCCCTCTGTTTCAGCCCCTCTGTTTCAGCCCCTCTGTTTCTCACCCTCTGTTTCAGCCCCTCTGATTCAGCCCCTCTGATTCAGCCCCTCTGTTTCAGTCCCTCTGATTCTCCCCCTCTGTTTCAGCCCCTCTGTTTCAGCCCCTCTGTTTCAGACCCTCTGTTTCTCGCCCTCTGTTTCTCGCCCGCTGTTTCAGCCCCTTTGTTTCTCGCCCTCTGTTTCAGCCCCACTGTTTCAGCCCCTCTGATTCAGCCCCTCTGATTCAGCCCCTCTGTTTCTCGCCCTCTGTTTCAGCCCCTCTGTTTCAGCCCCTCTGTTTCAGCCCCTCTGCTCTCACCCTCTGTTTCAGCCCCTCTGATTCAGCCCCTCTGATTCAGCCCCTCTGATTCAGCCCCTCTGTTTCCCGCCCCTCTGTTTCAGCCCCTCTGTTTCAGCCCCTCTGTTTCTCGCCCTCCCTTTCTCACCCTCTGTTTCAGCTCCTCTGTTTCAGCCGCTCTGTTTCTCGCCCTCTGTTTCAGCCCCTCTGTTTCTCGCCCTGTGTTTCAGCCCCTCTGTTTCTTGCCCTCTGTTTCAGCCCCTCTGTTTCAGCCCCTCTGTTTCAGCCCCTCTGTTTCAGCCCCTCTGTTTCTCGCCCTGTGTTTCAGCCCCTCTGTTTCAGCCCCTCTGTTTCAGCCCCACTGTTTCTCGCCCTCTGTTTCAGCCCCTCTGAATCAGCCCCTCTGTTTCAGACCCCTCTGTTTCTCGCCCTCTGTTTCAGCCCCTCTGTTTCTCGCCCTGTGTTTCAGCCCCTCTGTTTCTTGCCCTCTGTTTCAGCCCCTCTGTTTCAGCCCCTCTGTTTCAGCCCCTCTGTTTCAGCCCCTCTGTTTCTCGCCCTGTGTTTCAGCCCCTCTGTTTCAGCCCCTCTGTTTCAGCCCCACTGTTTCTCGCCCTCTGTTTCAGCCCCTCTGAATCAGCCCCTCTGTTTCAGACCCCTCTGTTTCTCGCCCTCTGTTCAGCCCCTATGTTTCTCGCCCTCTGTTTCAGCCCCTCTGTTTCCCGCCCTCTGTTTCAGCCCCTCTGTTTCAGCCCCTCAGTTTCTCGCCCTCTGTTTCTGCTCCTCTGTTTCCCGCCCTCTGTTTCAGCCCCTCTGTTTCTCGCCCTCTGTTTCAGCCCCGCTGATTCAGCCCCTCTGTTTCAGCCCCTCTGAATCAGCCCCTCTGATTCAGCCCCTCTGTTTCAGCCCCTCTGTTTCAGCCCCTCTGTTTCTCGCCCTCTGTTTCAGCCCATCTGATTCTCGCCCTCTGTTTCAGCCCTTCTGATTCTCGCCCTCTGTTTCAGCCCCTCTGATTCAGCCCCTCTGTTTCAGCCCCTGGGATTCAGCCCCTCTGATTCAGCCCCTCTGATTCAGCCCCTCTGTTTCTCGCCCTCTGTTTCAGCCCCTCTGTTTCAGCCCCTCTGTTTCAGCGCCTCTGTTTCTCGCCCTCTGTTTCAGCCCCTCTGTTTCTCGGCCTCTGTTTCAGCCCCTCTGATTCAGCCCCTCTGTTTCAGCCCCTATGTTTCTCCCCCTCTGTTCCAGCCCCTCTGTTTCAGCCCCTCTGTTTCAGCCACTCTGTTTCAGCCCCTCTGTTTCAGCCCCTCCTGTTTCAGCCCCTCTGTTTCTCGCCCTCTGTTTCAGCCCCTCTGTTTCAGCCCCTCTGTTTCAGCCCCTCTGCTCTCACCCTCTGTTTCAGCCCCTCTGATTCAGCCCCTCTGATTCAGCCCCTCTGATTCAGCCCCTCTGTTTCCCGCCCCTCTGTTTCAGCCCCTCTGTTTCAGCCCCTCTGTTTCTCGCCCTCCCTTTCTCACCCTCTGTTTCAGCTCCTCTGTTTCAGCCGCTCTGTTTCTCGCCCTCTGTTTCAGCCCCTCTGTTTCTCGCCCTGTGTTTCAGCCCCTCTGTTTCTTGCCCTCTGTTTCAGCCCCTCTGTTTCAGCCCCTCTGTTTCAGCCCCTCTGTTTCAGCCCCTCTGTTTCTCGCCCTGTGTTTCAGCCCCTCTGTTTCAGCCCCTCTGTTTCAGCCCCACTGTTTCTCGCCATCTGTTTCAGCCCCTCTGAATCAGCCCCTCTGTTTCAGACCCCTCTGTTTCTCGCCCTCTGTTCAGCCCCTATGTTTCTCGCCCTCTGTTTCAGCCCCTCTGTTTCCCGCCCTCTGTTTCAGCCCCTCTGTTTCAGCCCCTCAGTTTCTCGCCCTCTGTTTCTGCTCCTCAGTTTCCCGCCCTCTGTTTCAGCCCCTCTGTTTCTCGCCCTCTGTTTCAGCCCCGCTGATTCAGCCCCTCTGTTTCAGCCCCTCTGAATCAGCCCCTCTGATTCAGCCCCTCTGTTTCAGCCCCTCTGTTTCAGCCCCTCTGTTTCTCGCCCTCTGTTTCAGCCCATCTGATTCTCGCCCTCTGTTTCAGCCCTTCTGATTCTCGCCCTCTGTTTCAGCCCCTCTGATTCAGCCCCTCTGTTTCAGCCCCTGGGATTCAGCCCCTCTGATTCAGCCCCTCTGATTCAGCCCCTCTGTTTCTCGCCCTCTGTTTCAGCCCCTCTGTTTCAGCCCCTCTGTTTCAGCGCCTCTGTTTCTCGCCCTCTGTTTCAGCCCCTCTGTTTCTCGGCCTCTGTTTCAGCCCCTCTGATTCAGCCCCTCTGTTTCAGCCCCTATGTTTCTCCCCCTCTGTTCCAGCCCCTCTGTTTCAGCCCCTCTGTTTCAGCCACTCTGTTTCAGCCCCTCTGTTTCAGCCCCTCCTGTTTCAGCCCCTCTGTTTCTCGCCCTCTGTTTCAGCCCCTCTGTTTCTCGCCCTCTGTTTCAGCCACTCTGTTTCAGCCCGTCTGTTTCAGCCACTCTGTTTCTCGCCCTCTGTTTCAGCCCCTCTGTTTCTCACCCTCTGTTTCAGCCCCTCTGATTCAGCCCCTCTGTTTCTCGCCCTCTGTTTCAGCCCCTCTGTTTCTCGCCCTCTGTTTCAGCCCCTCTGTTTCAGCCATTCTGTTTCAGCCCCTCTGTTTCTCGCCCACTGTTTCAGCCCCTCTGTTTCTCGCCCTCTGTTTCAGCCCCTCTGTTTCAGCCTGTCTGTTTCAGCCACTCTGTTTATCGCCCTCTGTTTCAGCCCCTCTGTTTCTCACCCTCTGTTTCAGCCCCTCTGATTCAGCCCCTCTGTTTCTCGCCCTCTGTTTCAGCCCCTCTGTTTCTCGCCCTCTGTTTCAGCACCTCTGTTTCAGCCCCTCTGTTTCAGCCCCTCTGTTTCTCGCCCTCTGTTTCAGCCACTCTGTTTCTCGCCCTCTGTTTCAGGCCCTCTGTTTCTCGCCCTCTGTTTCAGCCACTCTGATTCAGCCCCTCTGCTTCAGCCCAACTGATTCAGCCCCTCTGTTTCAGCCCCTCTGTTTCAGCCCCTCTGTTTCTCGCCCTCTGTTTCTCGCCCGCTGTTTCAGCCCCTTTGTTTCTCGCCCTCTGTTTCAGCCCCACTGTTTCAGCCCCTCTGATTCAGCCCCTCTGATTCAGCCCCTCTGTTTCTCGCCCTCTGTTTCAGCCCCTCTGTTTCAGCCCCTCTGTTTCAGCCCCTCTGTTTCTCGCCCTCTGTTTCAGCCCCTGTGTTTCTCGCCCTCTGTTTCAGCCCATCTGTTTCTCGCCCTCTGTTTCAGCCCCTCTGTTTCAGCCCCTCTGTTTCTCGTCCTCTGTTTCTGCCCCTCTGTTTCTCTCACTCTGTTTCAGCCCCGCTGTTTCGCGCCCTATGTTTCAGCCCCGCTGATTCAGCCCGTCTGTTTCAGCCCCTCTGAATCAGCCCCTCTGATTCAGCCCCTCTGTTTAGCCCCTCTGTTTCTCGCCCTCTGTTTCAGCCCCTCTGATTCTCGCCCTCTGTTTCAGCCCCTCTGATTCAGCCCCTCTGTTTCAGCCCCTCTGATTCAGCCCCTCTGATTCAGCCCCTCTGATTCAGCCCCTCTGTTTCTCGCCCTCTGTTTCAGCCCCTCTGTTTAAGCGCCTCTGTTTCTCGCCCTCTGTTACAGACCCTCTCTTTCAGCCCATCTGTTTCACCCACTCTGTTGCTCGCCCACTGTTTCAGCCCCTCTGTTTCTCACCCTCTGTTTCAGCCCCTCTGATTCAGCCCCTCTGTTTCTCGCCCTCTGTTTCAGCCCCTCTGTTTCTCGTCCTCTGTTTCAGCCCCTCTGTTTCTCGCCCTCTGTTTCAGCCCCTCTGTTTCAGCCCCTCTGATTCAGCCTCTCTGTTTCTCGCCCTCTGTTTCAGCCCCTCTGTTTCTCGCCCTCTGTTTCAGCCCCTCTGTTTCTCGCCCTCTGTTTCAGTCCCTCTGTTTCAGCACGTCTGTTTCACCCACTCTGTTTCTCGCCCTCTGTTTCAGCCCCTCTGTTTCTCACTCTCTGTTTCAGCCCCTCTGATTCAGCCCCTCTGTTTCAGCCACTCTGATTCAGCCCCTCTGTTTCACCCCCTCTTTTTCAGCACCTCTGTTTCAGCCCCTCTGTTTCTCGCCCTCCCTTTCTCACCCTCTGTTTCAGCTCCTCTGTTTCAGCCGCTCTGTTTCTCGCCCTCTGTTTCAGCCCCTCTGTTTCTCGTCCTCTGTTTCAGCCCCTCTGTTTTTTGCCCTCTGTTTCATGCCCCTCTGTTTCAGCCCCTCTTTTCAGCCACTCTGTTTCAGCCCCTCTGTTTCTCGCCCTGTGTTTCAGCCCCTCTGTTTCAGCCCCTCTGTTTCAGCCCCACTGTTTCTCGCCCTCTGTTTCAGCCCCTCTGTTTCAGCCCCTGTGTTTCAGCATCTCTGTTTCAGCCCCTCTGTTTCTCGCCCTCTGTTTCAGACCCCTCTGTTTCTCGCCCTCTGTTCAGCCCCTATGTTTCTCGCCCTGTGTACCAGCCCCTCTGTTTCCTGCCCTCTGTTTCAGCCCCTCTGTTTCAGCCCCTCTGTTTCTCGCCCTCTGTTTCTGCTCCTCTGTTTCTCGCCCTCTGTTTCAGCCCCTCTGTTTCTCGCCCTCTGTTTCTGCTCCTCTGTTTCTCGCCCTCTGTTTCAGCCCATCTGATTCTCGCCCTCTGTTTCAGCCCTTCTGATTCTCGCCCTCTGTTTCAGCCCCTCTGATTCAGCTCCTCTGTTTCAGCCCCTCTGATTCAGCCCCTCTGATTCAGCCCCTCTGATTCAGCCCCTCTGTTTCTCGCCCTCTGTTTCAGCCCCTCTGTTTCAGCCCCTCTGTTTCAGCGCCTCTGTTTCTCGCCCTCTGTTTCAGCCCCTCTGTTTCTCGCCCTCTGTTTCAGCCCCTCTGATTCAGCCCCTCTGTTTCAGCCCCTATGATTCTCCCCCTCTGTTCCAGCCCCTCTGTTTCAGCCCCTCTGTTTCAGCCACTCTGTTTCAGCCCCTCTGTTTCAGCCCCTCCTGTTTCAGCCCCTCTGTTTCTCACCCTCTGTTTCAGCCCCTCTGTTTCTCACCCTCTGTTTCAGCCCCTCTGATTCAGCCCCTCTGTTTCTTGCCCTCTGTTTCAGCCCCTCTGTTTCTCGCCCTCTGTTTCAGCCCCTCTGTTTCAGCCCCTCTGTTTCAGCCCCTCTGTTTCTCGCCCTCTATATCAGCCCCTCTCTTTCTCGCCCTCTGTTTCAGCCGCTCTGATTCAGCCCCTCTGTTTCTCGCACTCTGTTTCAGCCCCTCTGTTTCTCGCCCTCTGTTTCAGGCCCTCTGTTTAAGCCCCTCTGTTTCAGCCACTCTGTTTCTCGCCCTCTGTTTCAGCCACTCTGTTTCTCGCCCTCTGTTTCAGGCCCTCTGTTTCTCGCCCTCTGTTTCAGCCACTCTGATTCAGCCCCTCTGTTTCAGCCCAACTGATTCAGCCCCTCTGTTTCAGCCCCACTGTTTCAGCCCCTCTGTTTCAGCCCCTCTGTTTCTCGCCCTCTGTTTCTCGCCCGCTGTTTCAGCCCCTTTGTTTCTCGCCCTCTGTTTCAGCCCCACTGTTTCAGCCCCTCTGATTCAGCCCCTCTGATTCAGCCCCTCTGTTTCTCGCCCTCTGTTTCAGCCCCTCTGTTTCAGCCCCTCTGTTTCAGCCCCTCTGTTTCTCGCCCTCTGTTTCAGCCCCTCTGTTTCTCGCCCTCTGTTTCAGCCCCTCTGTTTCAGCCCCTCTGTTTCTCGCCCTCTATTTCTGCCCCTCTGTTTCTCGCCCTCTGTTTCAGCCCCTGTGTTTCTCGCCCTCTGTTTCAGCCCCGCTGATTCAGCCCCTCTGTTTCAGCCCCTCTGAATCAGCCCCTCTGATTTAGCCCCGCTGTTTCAGCCCCTCTGTTTCAGCCCCTCTGTTTCTCGCCCTCTGTTTCAGCCCATCTGATTCTCGCCCTCTGTTTCAGCCCCTCTGATTCTCGCCCTCTGTTTCAGCCCCTCTGATTCAGCCCCTCTGTTTCAGCCCCTCAGATTCAGCCCCTCTGATTCAGCCCCTCTGATTCAGCCCCTCTGTTTCTCGCCCTCTGTTTCAGCCCCTCTGTTTCAGCCCCTCTGTTTCAGCCCCTCCGTTTCTCACCCTCTGTTTCAGCCCCTCTGATTCAGCACCTCTGATTCAGCCCCTCTGTTTCAGCCCCTCTGTTTCAGCGCCTCTGTTTCTCGCCCTCTCTTTCAGCCCCTCTGTTTCAGCCCCTCTGTTTCAGCTCCTCTGTTTCAGCCCCTCTGTTTCTCGCCCTCTGTTTCAGCCCCTCTGTTTCTCGCCCTCTGTTTCAGCCCCTCTGTTTCAGCCCCTCTGTTTCAGCCCCACTGTTTCAGCCCCTCTGTTTCTCGCCCTCTGTTTCAGCCCCTCTGTTTCTCCCACTCTGTTTCAGCCCCTCTGTTTCTCCCCCTCTGTTTCAGCCCCTCTGTTCCTCGCCCTCTGTTTCAGCCCCTCTGTTTCAGCCCCTCTGTTTCTCGCCCTCTGTTTCAGCCCCTCTGTTTCTCGCCCTCTGTTTCAGCCCCGCTGTTTCTCGCCCTCTGTTTCAGCGCCGCTGATTCAGTCCCCCTGTTTCAGCCCCTCTGAATCAGCCCCTCTGATTCAGCCCCTCTGTTTCAGCCCCTCTGTTTCAGCCCCTCTGTTTCAGCCCCTCTGTTTCACGCCCTCTGTTTCAGCCCCTCTGATTCTCACCCTGTTTCAGCGCCTGGGTTTCTCGTCCTCTGTTTTAGCCCCTCTGATTCAGCCCCTCTGATTCAGCCCCTCTGTTTCTCGCCCTCTTTTTCAGCCCCTCTGTTTCAGCCCCTCTGTTTCAGCCCCTCTGTTTCTCACCCTCTGTTTCAGCCCCCTGATTCAGCCCCTCTGATTCAGCCCCTCTGATTCAGCCCCTCTGTCTCCCGCCCCTCTGTTTCAGCCCCTCTGTTTCTCGCCCTCTGTTTCAGCCGCTCTGTTTCTCGCCTTCTGTTTCAGCCCCTCTGTTTCAGCCCCTCTGTTTCAGTCCCTCTGTTTCTCGCCCTCTGTTTCAGCCCCTCTGTTTGTCGCCCTCTGTTTCATCCCCTCTGTTTCAGCCCCTCTGTTTCAGTCCCTCTGTTTCTCGCCCTCTGTTTCTCGCCCTCTGTTTCAGCCCCTCTGTTTCTCGCCCTCTGTTTCAGCACCTCTGATTCTCGCACTCTGCTTCAGCCCCTTAGTTTCAGCCCCTCTGTTTCAGCCCCTCTGTTTCTCGCCCTCTGTTTCAGCCCCTCTGTTTCTCGCCCTCTGTTTCATACCCTCTGTTTCTCGCCCTCTGTTTCAGCCCCTCTGTTTCAGCCCCTATATTTCAGACCCTCTGTTTCTCGTCCTCTGTTTCAGCCCCTCTGTTTCTCGCCCTCTGTTTCAGCCCCTCTGTTTCTCGCCCTCTGTTTCAGCCCCTCTGATTCAGCCCCTCTGTTTCAGCCCCTCTGATTCAGCCCCTCTGTTTCAGCCCCTGTGTTTCAGCCCCTCTGTTTCAGCCCCTCTGTTTCTTGCCCTCTATTTCTCACCCTCTGTTTCTAGCCGTCTGTTTCATCCCCTCTGTTTCTCGCCCTCTGTTTCAGCCCCTCTGTTTCAGCCCCTATATTTCAGACCCACTGTTTCTCGTCCTCTGTTTCAGCCCCACTGTTTCTCGCCCTCTGTTTCAGCCCCTCTGTTTCTCGCCCTCTGTTTCAGCCCCTCTGTTTCAGCCCCTCTGTTTCAGCCCCTCTGTTTCAGCCCCTCTGTTTCTCGCCCTCTGTTTCAGACCCCTCTGTTTCTCGCCCTCTGTTCAGCCCCTATGTTTCTCGCCCTCTGTTTCAGCTCCTCTGTTTCCCGCCCTCTGTTTCAGCCCCTCTGTTTCAGCCCCTCTGTTTCTCGCCCTCTGTTTCTGCTCCTCTGTTTCTCGCCCTCTGTTTCAGCCCCTCTGTTCTCGCCCTCTGTTTCAGCCCCGCTGATTCAGCCCCTCTGTTTCAGCCCCGCTGAATCAGCCCCTCTGATTCAGCCCCTCTGTTTCAGCCCCTCTGTTTCAGCCCCTCTGTTTCTCGCCCTCTGTTTCAGCCCATCTGATTCTCGCCCTCTGTTTCAGCCCTTCTGATTCGCGCCCTCTGTTTCAGCCCCTCTGATTGAGCCCCTCTGTTTCAGCCCCTCTGATTCAGCCCCTCTGATTCAGCCCCTCTGATTCAGCCCCTATGTTTCTCGCCCTCTGTTTCAGCCCCTCTGTTTCAGCCCCTCTGTTTCAGCGCCTCTGTTTCTCGCCCTCTGTTTCAGCCCCTCTGTTTCTCACCCTCTGTTTCAGCCCCTCTGATTCAGCCCCTCTGTTTCAGCCCCTATGTCTCTCCCCCTCTGTTCCAGCCCCTCTGTTTCAGCCCCTCTGTTTCAGCCCCTCTGTTTCAGCCCCTCTGTTTCAGGCCCTCTGTTTCAGCCCCTCTGTTTCTCGCCCTCTGTTTCAGCCCCTCTGTTTCTCGCCCTCTGTTTCAGCCCCTCTGTTTCAGCCACTCTGTTTCTCGCCCTCTGTTTCAGCCCCTCTGTTTCTCACCCTCTGTTTCAGCCCCTCTGATTCAGCCCTTCTGTTTCTCGCCCTCTGTTTCAGCCCCTCTGTTTCTCGCCCTCTGTTTCAGCCCCTCTGTTTCAGCCCCTCTGTTTCAGCCCCTCTGTTTCTCGCCCTGTTTCAGCCCCTCTGTTTCAGCCCGTATGTTTCAGCCACTCTGTTTCTCGCCCTCTGTTTCAGCCCCTCTGTTTCTCACACTCTGTTTCAGCCCCTCTGATTCAGCCCCTCTGTTTCTTGCCCTCTGTTTCAGCCCCTCTGTTTCTGGCCCTCTGTTTCAGCCCCTCTGTTTCAGCCCCTCTGTTTCAGCCCCTCTGTTACTCGCCCTCTGTTTCAGCCACTCTGTTTCTCGCCCTCTGTTTCAGGCCCCCTGTTTCTCGCCCTCTGTTTCAGCCACTCTGATTCAGCCCCTCTGTTTCAGCCCAACTGATTCAGCCCCTCTGTTTCAGCCCCTCTGTTTCAGCCCCTCTGTTTCAGCCCCTCTGTTTCTCGCCCTCTGTTTCTCGCCCGCTGTTTCAGCCCCTTTGTTTCTCGCCCTCTGATTCAGCCGCACTGTTTCAGCCCCTCTGATTCAGCCCCTCTGATTCAGCCCCTCTGTTTCTCGCCCTCTGTTTCAGCCCCTCTGTTTCAGCCCCTCTGTTTCTCGCCCTCTGTTTCAGCCCCTCTGTTTCTCGCCCTCTGTTTCAGCCGCTCTGTTTCAGCCCCTCTGTTTCTCGCCCTCTGTTTCTGCCCCTCTGTTTCTCGCCCTCTGTTTCAGCCCCTCTGTTTCTCACCTTCTGTTTCAGCCCCGCTGATTCAGCCCCTCTGTTTCAGCCCCTCTGAATCAGCCCCTCTGATTCAGCCCCTCTGTTTCAGCCCCTCTGTTTCAGCCCCTCTGTTTCTCGCCCTCTGTTTCAGCCCATCTGATTCTCGCCCTCTGTTTCAGCCCCTCTGATTCTAGCCCTCTGTTTCAGCCCCTCTGATTCAGCCCCTCTGTTTCAGCCCCTCAGATTCAGCCCCTCTGATTCAGCCCCTCTGATTCAGCCCCTCTGTTTCTCGCCCTCTGTTTCAGCCCCTCTGTTTCAGCCCCTCTGTTTCAGCCCCTCCGTTTCTCACCCTCTGTTTCAGCCCCTCTGATTCAGCACCTCTGATTCAGCCCCTCTGATTCAGCCCCTCTGTTTCAGCGCCTCTGTTTCTCTCCCTCTCTTTCAGCCCCTCTGTTTCAGCCCCTCTGTTTATCGCCCTCTGTTTCAGCCCCTCCGTTTCTCGCCCTGTGTTTCAGCCCCTCTGTTTCTCACCCTCTGTTTCAGCCCCTCTGTTTCTCGCCCTCTGTTTCAGCCCCTCTGTTTCAGCACCTCTGTTTCATCCCCACTGTTTCAGCCCCTCTGTTTCTCGCCCTCTGTTTCAGCCCCTCTGTTTCTCCCCCTCTGTTTCAGCCCCTCTGTTTCTCGCCCTCTGTTTCAGCCCCTCTGTTCCTCGCCCTCTGTTTCAGCCCCTCTGTTTCAGCCCCTCTGTTTCTCGCCTCTGTTTCAGCCCCCCTGTTTCAGCCCCTCTGTTTCAGCCACTCTGTTTCTCGCCCTCTGTTTCAGCCACTCTGTTTCTCGCCCTCTGTTTCAGGCCCTCTGTTTCTCGCCCTCTGTTTAAGCCACTCTGATTCAGCCCCTCTGTTTCAGCCCAACTGATTCAGCCCCTCTGTTTCAGCCCCTCTGTTTCAGCCCCTCTGTTTCAGCCCCTCTGTTTCTCGCCCTCTGTTTCTCGCTCGCTGTTTCAGCCCCTTTGTTTCTCGCCCTCTGTTTCAGCCACACTGTTTCAGCCCCTCTGATTCAGCCCCTCTGATTCAGCCCCTCTGTTTCTCGCCCTCTGTTTCAGCCCCTCTGTTTCAGCCCCTCTGTTTCAGCCCCTCTGTTTCTCGCCCTCTGTTTCAGCCCCTCTGTTTCTCGCCCTCTGTTTCAGCCCCTCTGTTTCAGCCCCTCTGTTTCTCGCCCTCTGTTTCTGCCCCTCTGTTTCTCGCCCTCTGTTTCAGCCCCTCTGTTTCTCGCCCTCTGTTTCAGCCCCGCTGATTCAGCCCCTCTGTTTCAGCCCCTCTGAATCAGCCCCTCTGATTCAGCCCCTCTGTTACAGCCCCTCTGTTTCAGCCCCTCTGATTCTCGCCCTCTGTTTCAGCCCATCTGATTCTCGCCCTCTGTTTCAGCCCATCTGATTCTCGCCCTCTGTTTCAGCCCCTCTGATTCAGCCCCACTGTTTCAGCCCCTCTGATTCAGCCCCTCTGATTCAGCCCCTCTGATTCAGCCCCTCTGCTTCTCGCCCTCTGTTTCAGCCCCTCTGTTTCAGCCCCACCGTTTCTCACCCTCTGTTTCAGCCCCTCTGATTCAGCACCTCTGATTCAGCCCCTCTGATTCAGCCCCTCTGTTTCAGCGCCTCTGTTTCTCGCCCTCTCTTTCAGCCCCTCTGTTTCAGCCCCTCTGTTTCAGCTCCTCTGTTTCAGCCCCTCTGTTTCTCGCCCTCTGTTTCAGCCCCTCTGTTTCTCGCCCTCTGTTTCAGCCCCTCTGTTTCAGCCCCTCTGTTTCTCGCCCTCTGTTTCTGCCCCTCTGTTTCTCGCCCTCTGTTTCAGCCCCTCTGTTTCTCGCCCTCTGTTTCAGCCCCGCTGATTCAGCCCCTCTGTTTCAGCCCCTCTGAATCAGCCCCTCTGATTCAGCCCCTCTGTTTCAGCCCCTCTGTTTCAGCCCCTCTGTTTCTCGCCCTCTGTTTCAGCCCATCTGATTCTCGCCCTCTGTTTCAGGCCCTCTGATTCTCGCCCTCTGTTTCAGCCCCTCTGATTCAACCCCTCTGTTTCAGCCCCTCTGATTCAGCCCCTCTGATTCAGCCCCTCTGATTCAGCCCCTCTGTTTCTCGCCCTCTGTTTCAGCCCCTCTGTTTCAGCCCCTCTGTTTCAGCCCCTCCGTTTCTCACCCTCTGTTTCAGCCCCTCTGATTCAGCACCTCTGATTCAGCCCCTCTGTTTCAGCGCCTCTGTTTCTCGCCATCTCTTTCAGCCCCTCTGTTTCAGCCCCTCTGTTTCAGCTCCTCTGTTTCAGCCCCTCTGTTTCTCGCCCTCTGTTTCAGCCCCTCTGTTTCTCGCCCTTTGTTTCAGCCCCTCTGTTTCTCGCCCTCTGTTTCAGCCCCTCTGTTTCAGCCCCACTGTTTCAGCCCCTGTGTTTCTCGCCCTCTGTTTCAGCCCCTCTGTTTCTCCCCCTCTGTTTCAGCCCCTCTGTTTCTCGCCCTCTGTTTCAGCCCCTCTGTTCCTCGCCCTCTGTTTCAGCCCCTCTGTTTCTCGCCCTCTGTTTCTGCCCCTCTGTTTCTCACCCTCTGTTTCAGCCCCGCTGTTTCTCGCCCTCTGTTTCAGCCCCGCTGATTCAGCCCCTCTGTTTCAGCCCCTCTGAATCAGCCCCTCTGATTCAGCCCCTCTGTTTCAGCCCCTCTGTTTCAGACCCTCTGTTTCAGCCCCTCTGTTTCTCGCCCTCTGTTTCAGCCCCTCTGATTCTCGCCCTCTGTTTCAGCGCCTGGGTTTCTCGTCCTCTGTTTAAGCCCCTCTGATTCAGCCCCTCTGATTCAGCCCCTCTGATTCAGCCCCTCTGATTCAGCCCCTCTGTTTCTCGCCCTCTTTTTCAGCCCCTCTGTTTCAGCCCCTCTGTTTCAGCCCCTCTGTTTCTCACCCTCTGTTTCAGCCCCCTGATTCAGCCCCTCTGATTCAGCCCCTCTGATTCAGCCCCTCTGTGTCCCGCCCCTCTGTTTCAGCCCCTCTGTTTCTCGCCCTCTGTTTCAGCCCCTCTGTTTCTCGCCTTCTGTTTCAGCCCCTCTGTTTCAGCCCCTCTGTTTCAGTCCCTCTGTTTCTCGCCCTCTGTTTCAGCCCATCTGTTTCAGCCCCTCAGATTCTGCCCCTCTGATTCAGCCCCTCTGATTCAGCCCCTCTGTTTCTCGCCCTCTGTTTCAGCCCATCTGATTCTCGCCCTCTGTTTCAGCCCCTCTGATTCTCGCCCTCTGTTTCAGCCCCTCTGATTCAGGCCCTCTGTTTCAGCCCCTCAGATTCAGCCCCTCTGATTCAGCCCCTCTGATTCAGCCCCTCTGTTTCTCGATCTCTGTTTCAGCCCCTCTGTTTCAGCCCCTCTGTTTCAGCCCCTCCGTTTCTCACCCTCTGTTTCAGCCCCTCTGATTCAGCACCTCTGATTCAGCCCCTCTGTTTCAGCCCCTCTGTTTCAGCGCCTCTGTTTCTCGCCCTCTCTTTCAGCCCCTCTGTTTCAGCCCCTCTGTTTCAGCTCCTCTGTTTCAGCCCCTCTGTTTCTCGCCATCTGTTTCAGCCCCTCTGTTTCTCGCCCTCTGTTTCAGCCCCTCTGTTTCTCGCCCTCTGTTTCAGCCCCTCTGTTTCTCGCCCTCTGTTTCAGCCCCTCTGTTTCAGCACCTCTGTTTCATCCCCACTGTTTCAGCCCCTCTGTTTCTCGCCCTCTGTTTCAGCCCCTCTGTTTCTCCCCCTCTGTTTCAGCCCCTCTGTTTCTCGCCCTCTGTTTCAGCCCCTCTGTTCCTCGCCCTCTGTTTCAGCCCCTCTGTTTCAGCCCCTCTGTTTCTCGCCTCTGTTTCAGCCCCCCTGTTTCAGCCCCTCTGTTTCATCCACTCTGTTTCTCGCCCTCTGTTTCAGCCACTCTGATTCAGCCCCTCTGTTTCGGCCCAACTGATTCAGCCCCTCTGTTTCAGCCCCTCTGTTTCAGCCCCTCTGTTTCAGCCCCTCTGTTTCTCGCCCTCTGTTTCTCGCTCGCTGTTTCAGCCCCTTTGTTTCTCGCCCTCTGTTTCAGCCCCACTGTTTCAGCCCCTCTGATTCAGCCCCTATGATTCAGCCCCTCTGTTTCTCGCCCTCTGATTCAGCCCCTCTGTTTCAGCCCCTCTGTTTCAGCCCCTCTGTTTCTCGCCCTCTGTTTCAGCCCCTCTGTTTCTCGCCCTCTGTTTCAGCCCCTCTGTTTCAGCCCCTCTGTTTCTCGCCCTATGTTTCTGCCCCTCTGTTTCTCGCCCTCTGTTTCAGCCCCTCTGTTTCTCGCCCCCTGTTTCAGCCCCGCTGATTCAGCCCCTCTGTTTCAGCCCCTCTGAATCAGCCCCTCTGATTCAGCCACTCTGTTACAGCCCCTCTGTTTCAGCCCCTTTGTTTCTCGCCCTCTGTTTCAGCCCATCTGATTCTCGCCCTCTGTTTCAGCCCATCTGATTCTCGCCCTCTGTTTCAGCCCCTCTGATTCAGCCCCACTGTTTCAGCCCCTCTGATTCAGCCCCTCTGATTCAGCCCCTCTGATTCAGCCCCTCTGCTTCTCGCCCTCTGTTTCAGCCCCGCTGTTTCAGCCCCTCCGTTTCTCACCCTCTGTTTCAGCCCCTCTGATTCAGCACCTCTGATTCAGCCCCTCTGATTCAGCCCCTCTGTTTCAGCGCCTCTGTTTCTCGCCCTCTCTTTCAGCCCCTCTGTTTCAGCCCCTCTGTTTCAGCTCCTCTGTTTCAGCCCCTCTGTTTCTCGCCCTCTGTTTCAGCCCCTCTGTTTCTCGCCCTCTGTTTCAGCCCCTCTGTTTCTCGCCCTCTGTTTCAGCCCCTCTGTTTCAGCACCTCTGTTTCATCCCCACTGTTTCAGCCCCTCTGTTTCTCGCCCTCTGTTTCAGCCCCTCTGTTTCTCCCCCTCTGTTTCAGCCCCTCTGTTTCTCGCCCTCTGTTTCAGCCCCTCTGTTCCTCGCCCTCTGTTTCAGCCCCTCTGTTTCAGCCCCTCTGTTTCTCGCCTCTGTTTCAGCCCCCCTGTTTCAGCCCCTCTGTTTCATCCACTCTGTTTCTCGCCCTCTGTTTCAGCCACTCTGATTCAGCCCCTCTGTTTCGGCCCAACTGATTCAGCCCCTCTGTTTCAGCCCCTCTGTTTCAGCCCCTCTGTTTCAGCCCCTCTGTTTCTCGCCCTCTGTTTCTCGCTCGCTGTTTCAGCCCCTTTGTTTCTCGCCCTCTGTTTCAGCCCCACTGTTTCAGCCCCTCTGATTCAGCCCCTATGATTCAGCCCCTCTGTTTCTCGCCCTCTGTTTCAGCCCCTCTGTTTCAGCCCCTCTGTTTCAGCCCCTCTGTTTCTCGCCCTCTGTTTCAGCCCCTCTGTTTCTCGCCCTCTGTTTCAGCCCCTCTGTTTCAGCCCCTCTGTTTCTCGCCCTCTGTTTCTGCCCCTCTGTTTCTCGCCCTCTGTTTCAGCCCCTCTGTTTCTCGCCCCCTGTTTCAGCCCCGCTGATTCAGCCCCTCTGTTTCAGCCCCTCTGAATCAGCCCCTCTGATTCAGCCACTCTGTTACAGCCCCTCTGTTTCAGCCCCTTTGTTTCTCGCCCTCTGTTTCAGCCCATCTGATTCTCGCCCTCTGTTTCAGCCCATCTGATTCTCGCCCTCTGTTTCAGCCCCTCTGATTCAGCCCCACTGTTTCAGCCCCTCTGATTCAGCCCCTCTGATTCAGCCCCTCTGATTCAGCCCCTCTGCTTCTCGCCCTCTGTTTCAGCCCCGCTGTTTCAGCCCCTCCGTTTCTCACCCTCTGTTTCAGCCCCTCTGATTCAGCACCTCTGATTCAGCCCCTCTGATTCAGCCCCTCTGTTTCAGCGCCTCTGTTTCTCGCCCTCTCTTTCAGCCCCTCTGTTTCAGCCCCTCTGTTTCAGCTCCTCTGTTTCAGCCCCTCTGTTTCTCGCCCTCTGTTTCAGCCCCTCTGTTTCTCGCCCTCTGTTTCAGCCCCTCTGTTTCAGCCCCTCTGTTTCTCGCCCTCTGTTTCTGCCCCTCTGTTTCTCGCCCTCTGTTTCAGCCCCTCTGTTTCTCGCCCTCTGTTTCAGCCCCGCTGATTCAGCCCCTCTGTTTCAGCCCCTCTGAATCAGCCCCTCTGATTCAGCCCCTCTGTTTCAGCCCCTCTGTTTCAGCCCCTCTGTTTCTCGCCCTCTGTTTCAGCCCATCTGATTCTCGCCCTCTGTTTCAGGCCCTCTGATTCTCGCCCTCTGTTTCAGCCCCTCTGATTCAACCCCTCTGTTTCAGCCCCTCTGATTCAGCCCCTCTGATTCAGCCCCTCTGATTCAGCCCCTCTGTTTCTCGCCCTCTGTTTCAGCCCCTCTGTTTCAGCCCCTCTGTTTCAGCCCCTCCGTTTCTCACCCTCTGTTTCAGCCCCTCTGATTCAGCACCTCTGATTCAGTCCCTCTGTTTCAGCGCCTCTGTTTCTCGCCATCTCTTTCAGCCCCTCTGTTTCAGCCCCTCTGTTTCAGCTCCTCTGTTTCAGCCCCTCTGTTTCTCGCCCTCTGTTTCAGCCCCTCTGTTTCTCGCCCTTTGTTTCAGCCCCTCTGTTTCGCGCCCTCTGTTTCAGCCCCTCTGTTTTAGCCCCTCTGTTTCAGCCCCACTGTTTCAGCCCCTCTGTTTCTCGCCCTCTGTTTCAGCCCCTCTGTTTCTCCCCCTCTGTTTCAGCCCCTCTGTTTCTCGCCCTCTGTTTCAGCCCCTCTGTTCCTCGCCCTCTGTTTCAGCCCCTCTGTTTCTCGCCCTCTGTTTCTGCCCCTCTGTTTCTCGCCCTCTGTTTCAGCCCCGCTGTTTCTCGCCCTCTGTTTCAGCCCCGCTGATTCAGCCCCTCTGTTTCAGCCCCTCTGAATCAGCCCCTCTGATTCAGCCCCTCTGTTTCAGCCCCTCTGTTTCAGACCCTCTGTTTCAGCCCCTCTGTTTCTCGCCCTCTGTTTCAGCCCCTCTGATTCTCGCCCTCTGTTTCAGCGCCTGGGTTTCTCGTCCTCTGTTTAAGCCACTCTGATTCAGCCTATCTGATTCTGCCCCTCTGATTCAGCCCCTCTGATTCAGCCCCTCTGTTTCTCGCCCTCTTTTTCAGCCCCTCTGTTTCAGCCCCTCTGTTTCAGCCCCTCTGTTTCTCACCCTCTGTTTCAGCCCACTGATTCAGCCCCTCTGATTCAGCCCCTCTGATTCAGCCCCTCTGTGTCCCGCCCCTCTGTTTCAGCCCCTCTGTTTCTCGCCCTCTGTTTCAGCCCCTCTGTTTCTCGCCTTCTGTTTCAGCCCCTCTGTTTCAGCCCATCTGATTCTCGCCCTCTGTTTCAGCCCCTCTGATTCTCGCCCTCTGTTTCAGCCCCTCTGATTCAGCCCCTCTGTTTCAGCCCCTCAGATTCAGCCCCTCCGTTTCTCACCCTCTGTTTCAGCCCCTCTGATTCAGCACCTCTGATTCAGCCCCTCTGTTTCAGCCCCTCTGTTTCAGCGCCTCTGTTTCTCGCCCTCTCTTTCAGCCCCTCTGTTTCAGCCCCTCTGTTTCAGCTCCTCTGTTTCAGCCCCTCTGTTTCTCGCCATCTGTTTCAGCCCCTCTGTTTCTCGCCCTCTGTTTCAGCCCCTCTGTTTCTCGCCCTCTGTTTCAGCCCCTCTGTTTCAGCCCCTCTGTTTCAGCCCCACTGTTTCAGCCCCTCTGTTTCTCGCCCTCTGTTTCAGCCCCTCTGTTTCTCCCCCTCTGTTTCAGCCCCTCTGTTTCTCGCCCTCTGTTTCAGCCCCTCTGTTCCTCGCCCTCTGTTTCAGCCCCTCTGTTTCAGCCCCTCTGTTTCTCGCCATCTGTTTCAGCCCCTCTGTTTCTCGCCCTCTGTTTCAGCCCCGCTGTTTCTCGCCCTCTGTTTCATCGCCGCTGATTCAGCCCCCCTGTTTCAGCCCCTCTGAATCAGCCCCTCTGATTCAGCCACTCTGTTTCAGCCCCTTTGTTTCAGCCCCTCTGTTTCAGCCCCTCTGTTTCTCGCCCTCTGTTTCAGCCCCTCTGATTCTCGCCCTCTGTTTCAGCGCCTGGGTTTCTCGTCCTCTGTTTAAGCCCCTCTGATTCAGCCCCTCTGTTTCAGCCCCTCTGATTCAGCCCCTCTGATTCAGCCCCTCTGTTTCTCGCCCTCTTTTTCAGCCCCTCTGTTTCAGCCCCTCTGTTTCAGCCTCTCTGTTTCTCACCCTCTGTTTCAGCCCCCTGATTCAGCCCCTCTGATTCAGCCCCTCTGATTCAGCCCCTCTGTCTCCCGCCCCTCTGTTTCAGCCCCTCTGTTTCTCGCCCTCTGTTTCAGCCGCTCTGTTTCTCGCCTTCTGTTTCAGCCCCTCTGTTTCAGTCCCTCTGTTTCAGTCCCTCTGTTTCTCGCCCTCTATTTCAGCCCCTCTGTTTCAGTCCCTCTGTTTCTCGCCCTCTGTTTCTCGCCCTCTGTTTCAGCCCCTCTGTTTCTCGCCCTCTGTTTCAGCCCCTCTGATTCTCGCCCTCTGCTTCAGCCCCTCTGTTTCAGCCCCTCTGTTTCAGCCCCTCTGTTTCAGCCCCTCTGTTTCTCGCCCTCTGTTTCAGCCCCTCTGTTTCTCGCCCTCTGTTTCATCCCCTCTGTTTCTCGCCCTCTGTTTCAGCCCCTCTGTTTCAGCCCCTATATTTAAGACCCTCTGTTTCTCGTCCTCTGTTTCAGCCCTTCTGTTTCTCGCCCTCTGTTTCAGCCCCTCTGTTTCTCGCCCTCTGTTTCAGCCCCTCTGATTCAGCCCCTCTGTTTCAGCCCCTCTGATTCAGCCCCTCTGTTTCAGCCCCTGTGTTTCAGCCCCTCTGTTTCAGCCCCTCTGTTTCTTGCCCTCTATTTCTCACCCTCTGTTTCTCGCCCTCTGTTTCATTCCCTCTGTTTCTCGCCCTCTGTTTCAGCCCCTCTGTTTCAGCCCCTATATTTCAGACCCTCTGTTTCTCGTCCTCTGTTTCAGCCCCTGTGTTTCGCGCCCACTGTTTCAGCCCCTCTGTTTCTCGCCCTCTGTTTCAGCCCCTCTGTTTCTCGCCCTCTGTTTCAGCCCCTCTGTTTCAGCCCCTCTGTTTCTCGCCCTCTGTTTCAGACCCCCCTGTTTCTCGCCCTGTGTTCAGCCCCTATGTTTCTCGCCCTCTGTTTCAGCCCCTCTGTTTCCCGCCCTCTGTTTCAGCCCCTCTGTTTCAGCCCCTCTGTTTCTCGCCCTCTGTTTCTGCTCCTCTGTTTCTCGCCCTGTGTTCAGCCCCTATGTTTCTCGCCCTCTGTTTCAGCCCCTCTGTTTCTCGCCCTCTGTTTCAGCCCCGCTGATTCAGCCCCTCTGTTTCAGCCCCTCTGAATCAGCCCCTCTGATTCAGCCCCTCTGTTTCAGCCCCTCTGTTTCAGCCCCTCTGTTTCTCGCCCTCTGTTTTAGCCCATCTGATTCTCGCCCTCTGTTTCAGCCCTTCTGATTCGCGCCCTCTGATTCAGCCCCTCTGATTCAGCCCCTCTGTTTCAGCCCCTCTGATTCAGCCCCTCTGATTCAGCCCCTCTGATTCAGCCCCTCTGTTTCTCGCCCTCTGTTCCAGCCCCTCTGTTTCAGCCCCTCTGTTTCAGCGCCTCTGTTTCTCGCCCTCTGTTTCAGCCCCTCTGTTTCTCGCCCTCTGTTTCAGCCCCTCTGATTCAGCCCCTCTGTTTCAGCCCCTATGTTTCTCCCCCTCTGTTCCAGCCCCTCTGTTTCAGCCCCTCTGTTTCAGCCACTCTGTTTCAGCACCTCTGTTTCAGCCCCTCTGTTTCAGCCCCTCTGTTTCTCGCCCTCTGTTTCAGCCCCTCTGTTTCTCGCCCTCTGTTTCAGCCCCTCTGTTTCGGCCACTCTGTTTCTCGCCCTCTGTTTCAGCCCCTCTGTTTCTCACCCTCTGTTTCAGCCCCTCTGATTCAGCCCCTCTGTTTCTCGCCCTCTGTTTCAGCCCCTCTGTTTCTCGCCCTCTGTTTCAGCCCCTCTGTTTCAGCCCCTCTGTTTCAGCCCCTCTGTTTCTCGCCCTCTGTTTCAGCCCCTCTGTTTCTCGCCCTCTGTTTCAGCCCCTCTGTTTCAGCCCGTCTGTTTCAGCCACTCTGTTTCAGCCCCTCTGTTTCAGCGCCTCTGTTTCTCACCCTCTGTTTCAACCCCTCTGATTCAGCCCCTCTGTTTCTTGCCCTCTGTTTCAGCCCCTCTGTTTCTCGCCCTCTGTTTCAGCCCCTCTGTTTCAGCCCCTCTGTTTCAGCCCCTCTGTTACTCGCCCTCTGTTTCAGCCACTCTGTTTCTCGCCCTCTGTTTCAGGCCCCCTGTTTCTCGCCCTCTGTTTCTGCCCCTCTGTTTCTCACCCTCTGTTTCAGCCCCTCTGTTTCTCGCCCTCTGTTTCAGCCCCGCTGATTCAGCCCCTCTGTTTCAGCCCCTCTGAATCAGCCCCTCTGATTCAGCCCCTCTGTTTCAGCCCCTCTGTTTCAGCCCCTCTGTTTCTCGCCCTCTGTTTCAGCCCATCTGATTCTCGCCCTCTGTTTCAGGCCCTCTGATTCTCGCCCTCTGTTTCAACCCCTCTGATTCAGCCCCTCTGTTTCAGCCCCTCTGATTCAGCCCCTCTGATTCAGCCCCTCTGATTCAGCCCCTCTGTTTCTCGCCCTCTGTTTCAGCCCCTCTGTTTCAGCCCCTCTGTTCCAGCCCCTCCGTTTCTCACCCTCTGTTTCAGCCCCTCTGTTTCTCCCCCTCTGTTTCAGCCCCTCTGTTTCTCGCCCTCTGTTTCAGCCCCTCTGTTCCTCGCCCTCTGTTTCAGCCCCTCTGTTTCAGCCCATCTGTTTCTCGCCCTCTGTTTCAGCCCCTCTGTTTCTCGCCCTCTGTTTCAGCCCCGCTGTTTCTCGCCCTCTGTTTCATCGCCGCTGATTCAGCCCCCCTGTTTCAGCCCCTCTGAATCAGCCCCTCTGATTCAGCCCCTCTGTTTCAGCCCCTCTGTTTCAGCCCCTCTGTTTCAGCCCCTCTGTTTCTCGCCCTCTGTTTCAGCCCCTCTGATTCTCGCCCTCTGTTTCAGCGCCTGGGTTTCTCGTCCTCTGTTTAAGCCCCTCTGATTCAGCCCCTCTGTTTCAGCCCCTCTGATTCAGCCCCTCTGATTCAGCCCCTCTGTTTCTCGCCCTCTTTTTCAGCCCCTCTGTTTCAGCCCCTCTGTTTCAGCCCCTCTGTTTCTCACCCTCTGTTTCAGCCCCCTGATTCAGCCCCTCTGATTCAGCCCCTCTGATTCAGCCCCTCTGTCTCCCGCCCCTCTGTTTCAGCCCCTCTGTTTCTCGCCCTCTGTTTCAGCCGCTCTGTTTCTCGCCTTCTGTTTCAGCCCCTCTGTTTCAGTCCCTCTGTTTCAGTCCCTCTGTTTCTCGCCCTCTGTTTCAGCCCCTCTGTTTCAGTCCCTCTGTTTCTCGCCCTCTGTTTCTCGCCCTCTGTTTCAGCCCCTCTGTTTCTTGCCCTCTGTTTCAGCCCCTCTGATTCTCGCCCTCTGCTTCAGCCCCTCTGTTTCAGCCCCTCTGTTTCAGCCCCTCTGTTTCTCGCCCTCTGTTTCAGCCCCTCTGTTTCTCGCCCTCTGTTTCATCCCCTCTGTTTCTCGCCCTCTGTTTCAGCCCCTCTGTTTCAGCCCCTATATTTCAGACCCTCTGTTTCTCGTCCTCTGTTTCAGCCCCTCTGTTTCTCGACCTCTGTTTCAGCCCCTCTGTTTCTCGCCCTCTGTTTCAGCCGCTCTGATTCAGCCCCTCTGTTTCAGCCCCTCTGATTCAGCCCCTCTGTTTCAGCCCCTGTGATTCAGCCCCTCTGTTTCAGCCCCTCTGTTTCTTGCCCTCTATTTCTCACCCTCTGTTTCTCGCCCTCTGTTTCATTCCCTCTGTTTCTCGCCCTCTGTTTCAACCCCTCTGTTTCAGCCCCTATATTTCAGACCCTCTGTTTCTCGTCCTCTGTTTCAGCCGCTCTGTTTCTCGCCTTCTGTTTCAGCCCCTCTGTTTCAGTCCCTCTGTTTCAGTCCCTCTGTTTCTCGCCCTCTATTTCAGCCCCTCTGTTTCAGTCCCTCTGTTTCTCGCCCTCTGTTTCTCGCCCTCTGTTTCAGCCCCTCTGTTTCTCGCCCTCTGTTTCAGCCCCTCTGATTCTCGCCCTCTGCTTCAGCCCCTCTGTTTCAGCCCCTCTGTTTCAGCCCCTCTGTTTCAGCCCCTCTGTTTCTCGCCCTCTGTTTCAGCCCCTCTGTTTCTCGCCCTCTGTTTCATCCCCTCTGTTTCTCGCCCTCTGTTTCAGCCCCTCTGTTTCAGCCCCTATATTTAAGACCCTCTGTTTCTCGTCCTCTGTTTCAGCCCTTCTGTTTCTCGCCCTCTGTTTCAGCCCCTCTGTTTCTCGCCCTCTGTTTCAGCCCCTCTGATTCAGCCCCTCTGTTTCAGCCCCTCTGATTCAGCCCCTCTGTTTCAGCCCCTGTGTTTCAGCCCCTCTGTTTCAGCCCCTCTGTTTCTTGCCCTCTATTTCTCACCCTCTGTTTCTCGCCCTCTGTTTCATTCCCTCTGTTTCTCGCCCTCTGTTTCAGCCCCTCTGTTTCAGCCCCTATATTTCAGACCCTCTGTTTCTCGTCCTCTGTTTCAGCCCCTGTGTTTCGCGCCCACTGTTTCAGCCCCTCTGTTTCTCGCCCTCTGTTTCAGCCCCTCTGTTTCTCGCCCTCTGTTTCAGCCCCTCTGTTTCAGCCCCTCTGTTTCTCGCCCTCTATTTCAGACCCCCCTGTTTCTCGCCCTGTGTTCAGCCCCTATGTTTCTCGCCCTCTGTTTCAGCCCCTCTGTTTCCCGCCCTCTGTTTCAGCCCCTCTGTTTCAGCCCCTCTGTTTCTCGCCCTCTGTTTCTGCTCCTCTGTTTCTCGCCCTGTGTTCAGCCCCTATGTTTCTCGCCCTCTGTTTCAGCCCCTCTGTTTCTCGCCCTCTGTTTCAGCCCCGCTGATTCAGCCCCTCTGTTTCAGCCCCTCTGAATCAGCCCCTCTGATTCAGCCCCTCTGTTTCAGCCCCTCTGTTTCAACCCCTCTGTTTCTCGCCCTCTGTTTTAGCCCATCTGATTCTCGCCCTCTGTTTCAGCCCTTCTGATTCGCGCCCTCTGATTCAGCCCCTCTGATTCAGCCCCTCTGTTTCAGCCCCTCTGATTCAGCCCCTCTGATTCAGCCCCTCTGATTCAGCCCCTCTGTTTCTCGCCCTCTGTTCCAGCCCCTCTGTTTCAGCCCCTCTGTTTCAGCGCCTCTGTTTCTCGCCCTCTGTTTCAGCCCCTCTGTTTCTCGCCCTCTGTTTCAGCCCCTCTGATTCAGCCCCTCTGTTTCAGCCCCTATGTTTCTCCCCCTCTGTTCCAGCCCCTCTGTTTCAGCCCCTCTGTTTCAGCCACAATGTTTCAGCCCCTCTGTTTCAGCCCCTCTGTTTCAGCCCCTCTGTTTCTCGCCCTCTGTTTCAGCCCCTCTGTTTCTCGCCCTCTGTTTCAGCCCCTCTGTTTCGGCCACTCTGTTTCTCGCCCTCTGTTTCAGCCCCTCTGTTTCTCACCCTCTGTTTCAGCCCCTCTGATTCAGCCCCTCTGTTTCTCGCCCTCTGTTTCAGCCCCTCTGTTTCTCGCCCTCTGTTTCAGCCCCTCTGTTTCAGCCCCTCTGTTTCAGCCCCTCTGTTTCTCGCCCTCTGTTTCAGCCCCTCTGTTTCTCGCCCTCTGTTTCAGCCCCTCTGTTTCAGCCCGTCTGTTTCAGCCACTCTGTTTCAGCCCCTCTGTTTCAGCGCCTCTGTTTCTCACCCTCTGTTTCAACCCCTCTGATTCAGCCCCTCTGTTTCTTGCCCTCTGTTTCAGCCCCTCTGTTTCTCGCCCTCTGTTTCAGACCCTCTGTTTCAGCCCCTCTGTTTCAGCCCCTCTGTTACTCGCCCTCTGTTTCAGCCACTCTGTTTCTCGCCCTCTGTTTCAGGCCCCCTGTTTCTCGCCCTCTGTTTCTGCCCCTCTGTTTCTCACCCTCTGTTTCAGCCCCTCTGTTTCTCGCCCTCTGTTTCAGCCCCGCTGATTCAGCCCCTCTGTTTCAGCCCCTCTGAATCAGCCCCTCTGATTCAGCCCCTCTGTTTCAGCCCCTCTGTTTCAGCCCCTCTGTTTCTCGCCCTCTGTTTCAGCCCATCTGATTCTCGCCCTCTGTTTCAGGCCCTCTGATTCTCGCCCTCTGTTTCAGCCCCTCTGATTCAGCCCCTCTGTTTCAGCCCCTCTGATTCAGCCCCTCTGATTCAGCCCCTCTGATTCAGCCCCTCTGTTTCTCGCCCTCTGTTTCAGCCCCTCTGTTTCAGCCCCTCTGTTCCAGCCCCTCCGTTTCTCACCCTCTGTTTCAGCCCCTCTGTTTCTCCCCCTCTGTTTCAGCCCCTCTGTTTCTCGCCCTCTGTTTCAGCCCCTCTGTTCCTCGCCCTCTGTTTCAGCCCCTCTGTTTCAGCCCATCTGTTTCTCGCCCTCTGTTTCAGCCCCTCTGTTTCTCGCCCTCTGTTTCAGCCCCGCTGTTTCTCGCCCTCTGTTTCATCGCCGCTGATTCAGCCCCCCTGTTTCAGCCCCTCTGAATCAGCCCCTCTGATTCAGCCCCTCTGTTTCAGCCCCTCTGTTTCAGCCCCTCTGTTTCAGCCCCTCTGTTTCTCGCCCTCTGTTTCAGCCCCTCTGATTCTCGCCCTCTGTTTCAGCGCCTGGGTTTCTCGTCCTCTGTTTAAGCCCCTCTGATTCAGCCCCTCTGTTTCAGCCCCTCTGATTCAGCCCCTCTGATTCAGCCCCTCTGTTTCTCGCCCTCTTTTTCAGCCCCTCTGTTTCAGCCCCTCTGTTTCAGCCCCTCTGTTTCTCACCCTCTGTTTCAGCCCCCTGATTCAGCCCCTCTGATTCAGCCCCTCTGATTCAGCCCCTCTGTCTCCCGCCCCTCTGTTTCAGCCCCTCTGTTTCTCGCCCTCTGTTTCAGCCGCTCTGTTTCTCGCCTTCTGTTTCAGCCCCTCTGTTTCAGTCCCTCTGTTTCAGTCCCTCTGTTTCTCGCCCTCTGTTTCAGCCCCTCTGTTTCAGTCCCTCTGTTTCTCGCCCTCTGTTTCTCGCCCTCTGTTTCAGCCCCTCTGTTTCTTGCCCTCTGTTTCAGCCCCTCTGATTCTCGCCCTCTGCTTCAGCCCCTCTGTTTCAGCCCCTCTGTTTCAGCCCCTCTGTTTCTCGCCCTCTGTTTCAGCCCCTCTGTTTCTCGCCCTCTGTTTCATCCCCTCTGTTTCTCGCCCTCTGTTTCAGCCCCTCTGTTTCAGCCCCTATATTTCAGACCCTCTGTTTCTCGTCCTCTGTTTCAGCCCCTCTGTTTCTCGACCTCTGTTTCAGCCCCTCTGTTTCTCGCCCTCTGTTTCAGCCGCTCTGATTCAGCCCCTCTGTTTCAGCCCCTCTGATTCAGCCCCTCTGTTTCAGCCCCTGTGATTCAGCCCCTCTGTTTCAGCCCCTCTGTTTCTTGCCCTCTATTTCTCACCCTCTGTTTCTCGCCCTCTGTTTCATTCCCTCTGTTTCTCGCCCTCTGTTTCAGCCCCTCTGTTTCAGCCCCTATATTTCAGACCCTCTGTTTCTCGTCCTCTGTTTCAGCCCCTCTGTTTCTCGCCCTCTGTTTCAGCCCCTCTGTTTCTCGCCCTCTGTTTCAGCCCCTCTGTTTCAGCCCCTCTGTTTCAGCCCCTCTGTTTCTCGCCCTCTGTTTCAGACCCCCCTGTTTCTCGCCCTGTGTTCAGCCCCTATGTTTCTCGCCCTCTTTTTCAGCCCCTCTGTTTCCCGCCCTCTGTTTCAGCCCCTCTGTTTCAGCCCCTCTGTTTCTCGCCCTCTGTTTCTGCTCCTCTGTTTCTCGCCCTGTGTTCAGCCCCTATGTTTCTCGCCCTCTGTTTCAGCCACTCTGTTTCTCGCCCTCTGTTTCAGCCCCGCTGATTCAGCCCCTCTGTTTCAGCCCCTCTGAATCAGCCCCTCTGATTCAGCCCCTCCGTTTCAGCCCCTCTGTTTCAGCCCCTCTGTTTCTCGCCCTCTGTTTTAGCCCATCTGATTCTCGCCCTCTGTTTCAGCCCTTCTGATTCGCGCCCTCTGATTCAGCCCCTCTGATTCAGCCCCTCTGTTTCAGCCCCTCTGATTCAGCCCCTCTGATTCAGCCCCTCTGATTCAGCCCCTCTGTTTCTCGCCCTCTGTTTCAGCCCCTCTGTTTCAGCCCCTCTGTTTCAGCGCCTCTGTTTCTCGCCCTCTGTTTCAGCCCCTCTGTTTCTCGCCCTCTGTTTCGGCCCCTCTGATTCAGCCCCTCTGTTTCAGCCCCTATGTTTCTCCCCCTCTGTTCCAGCCCCTCTGTTTCAGCCCCTCTGTTTCAGCCACTCTGTTTCAGCCCCTCTGTTTCAGCCCCTCTGTTTCAGCCCCTCTGTTTCTCGCCCTCTGTTTCAGCCCCTCTGTTTCTCGCCCTCTGTTTCAGCCCCACTGTTTCAGCCACTCTGTTTCTCGCCCTCTGTTTCAGCCCCTCTGTTTCTCACCCTCTGTTTCAGCCCCTCTGATTCAGCCCCTCTGTTTCTCGCCCTCTGTTTCAGCCCCTCTGTTTCTCGCCCTCTGTTTCAGCCCCTCTGTTTCTCGCCCTCTGTTTCAGCCCCTCTGTTTCAGCCCCTCTGTTTCTCGCCCTCTGTTTCAGACCCCCCTGTTTCTCGCCCTGTGTTCAGCCCCTATGTTTCTCGCCCTCTGTTTCAGCCCCTCTGTTTCCCGCCCTCTGTTTCAGCCCCTCTGTTTCAGCCCCTCTGTTTCTCGCCCTCTGTTTCTGCTCCTCTGTTTCTCGCCCTGTGTTCAGCCCCTATGTTTCTCGCCCTCTGTTTCAGCCCCTCTGTTTCTCGCCCTCTGTTTCAGCCCCGCTGATTCAGCCCCTCTGTTTCAGCCCCTCTGAATCAGCCCCTCTGATTCAGCCCCTCTGTTTCAGCCCCTCTGTTTCAGCCCCTCTGTTTCTCGCCCTCTGTTTTAGCCCATCTGATTCTCGCCCTCTGTTTCAGCCCTTCTGATTCGCGCCCTCTGATTCAGCCCCTCTGATTCAGCCCCTCTGTTTCAGCCCCTCTGATTCAGCCCCTCTGATTCAGCCCCTCTGATTCAGCCCCTCTGTTTCTCGCCCTCTGTTCCAGCCCCTCTGTTTCAGCCCCTCTGTTTCAGCGCCTCTGTTTCTCGCCCTCTGTTTCAGCCCCTCTGTTTCTCGCCCTCTGTTTCAGCCCCTCTGATTCAGCCCCTCTGTTTCAGCCCCTATGTTTCTCCCCCTCTGTTCCAGCCCCTCTGTTTCAGCCCCTCTGTTTCAGCCACTCTGTTTCAGCCCCTCTGTTTCAGCCCCTCTGTTTCAGCCCCTCTGTTTCTCGCCCTCTGTTTCAGCCCCTCTGTTTCTCGCCCTCTGTTTCAGCCCCTCTGTTTCGGCCACTCTGTTTCTCGCCCTCTGTTTCAGCCCCTCTGTTTCTCACCCTCTGTTTCAGCCCCTCTGATTCAGCCCCTCTGTTTCTCGCCCTCTGTTTCAGCCCCTCTGTTTCTCGCCCTCTGTTTCAGCCCCTCTGTTTCAGCCCCTCTGTTTCAGCCCCTCTGTTTCTCGCCCTCTGTTTCAGCCCCTCTGTTTCTCGCCCTCTGTTTCAGCCCCTCTGTTTCAGCCCGTCTGTTTCAGCCACTCTGTTTCAGCCCCTCTGTTTCAGCGCCTCTGTTTCTCACCCTCTGTTTCAACCCCTCTGATTCAGCCCCTCTGTTTCTTGCCCTCTGTTTCAGCCCCTCTGTTTCTCGCCCTCTGTTTCAGCCCCTCTGTTTCAGCCCCTCTGTTTCAGCCCCTCTGTTACTCGCCCTCTGTTTCAGCCACTCTGTTTCTCGCCCTCTGTTTCAGGCCCCCTGTTTCTCGCCCTCTGTTTCTGCCCCTCTGTTTCTCACCCTCTGTTTCAGCCCCTCTGTTTCTCGCCCTCTGTTTCAGCCCCGCTGATTCAGCCCCTCTGTTTCAGCCCCTCTGAATCAGCCCCTCTGATTCAGCCCCTCTGTTTCAGCCCCTCTGTTTCAGCCCCTCTGTTTCTCGCCCTCTGTTTCAGCCCATCTGATTCTCGCCCTCTGTTTCAGGCCCTCTGATTCTCGCCCTCTGTTTCAGCCCCTCTGATTCAGCCCCTCTGTTTCAGCCCCTCTGATTCAGCCCCTCTGATTCAGCCCCTCTGATTCAGCCCCTCTGTTTCTCGCCCTCTGTTTCAGCCCCTCTGTTTCAGCCCCTCTGTTCCAGCCCCTCCGTTTCTCACCCTCTGTTTCAGCCCCTCTGTTTCTCCCCCTCTGTTTCAGCCCCTCTGTTTCTCGCCCTCTGTTTCAGCCCCTCTGTTCCTCGCCCTCTGTTTCAGCCCCTCTGTTTCAGCCCATCTGTTTCTCGCCCTCTGTTTCAGCCCCTCTGTTTCTCGCCCTCTGTTTCAGCCCCGCTGTTTCTCGCCCTCTGTTTCATCGCCGCTGATTCAGCCCCCCTGTTTCAGCCCCTCTGAATCAGCCCCTCTGATTCAGCCCCTCTGTTTCAGCCCCTCTGTTTCAGCCCCTCTGTTTCAGCCCCTCTGTTTCTCGCCCTCTGTTTCAGCCCCTCTGATTCTCGCCCTCTGTTTCAGCGCCTGGGTTTCTCGTCCTCTGTTTAAGCCCCTCTGATTCAGCCCCTCTGTTTCAGCCCCTCTGATTCAGCACCTCTGATTCAGCCCCTCTGTTTCTCGCCCTCTTTTTCAGCCCCTCTGTTTCAGCCCCTCTGTTTCAGCCCCTCTGTTTCTCACCCTCTGTTTCAGCCCCCTGATTCAGCCCCTCTGATTCAGCCCCTCTTATTCAGCCCCTCTGTCTCCCGCCCCTCTGTTTCAGCCCCTCTTTTTCTCGCCCTCTGTTTCAGCCGCTCTGTTTCTCGCCTTCTGTTTCAGCCCCTCTGTTTCAGTCCCTCTGTTTCAGTCCCTCTGTTTCTCGCCCTCTGTTTCAGCCCCTCTGTTTCAGTCCCTCTGTTTCTCGCCCTCTGTTTCTCGCCCTCTGTTTCAGCCCCTCTGTTTCTTGCCCTCTGTTTCAGCCCCTCTGATTCTCGCCCTCTGCTTCAGCCCCTCTGTTTCAGCCCCTCTGTTTCAGCCCCTCTGTTTCTCGCCCTCTGTTTCAGCCCCTCTGTTTCTCGCCCTCTGTTTCATCCCCTCTGTTTCTCGCCCTCTGTTTCAGCCCCTCTGTTTCAGCCCCTATATTTCAGACCCTCTGTTTCTCGTCCTCTGTTTCAGCCCCTCTGTTTCTCGACCTCTGTTTCAGCCCCTCTGTTTCTCGCCCTCTGTTTCAGCCGCTCTGATTCAGCCCCTCTGTTTCAGCCCCTCTGATTCAGCCCCTCTGTTTCAGCCCCTGTGATTCAGCCCCTCTGTTTCAGCCCCTCTGTTTCTTGCCCTCTATTTCTCACCCTCTGTTTCTCGCCCTCTGTTTCATTCCCTCTGTTTCTCGCCCTCTGTTTCAGCCCCTCTGTTTCAGCCCCTATATTTCAGACCCTCTGTTTCTCGTCCTCTGTTTCAGCCCCTCTGTTTCTCGCCCTCTGTTTCAGCCCCTCTGTTTCTCGCCCTCTGTTTCAGCCCCTCTGTTTCAGCCCCTCTGTTTCAGCCCCTCTGTTTCTCGCCCTCTGTTTCAGACCCCCCTGTTTCTCGCCCTGTGTTCAGCCCCTATGTTTCTCGCCCTCTTTTTCAGCCCCTCTGTTTCCCGCCCTCTGTTTCAGCCCCTCTGTTTCAGCCCCTCTGTTTCTCGCCCTCTGTTTCTGCTCCTCTGTTTCTCGCCCTGTGTTCAGCCCCTATGTTTCTCGCCCTCTGTTTCAGCCCCTCTGTTTCTCGCCCTCTGTTTCAGCCCCGCTGATTCAGCCCCTCTGTTTCAGCCCCTCTGAATCAGCCCCTCTGATTCAGCCCCTCTGTTTCAGCCCCTCTGTTTCAGCCCCTCTGTTTCTCGCCCTCTGTTTTAGCCCATCTGATTCTCGCCCTCTGTTTCAGCCCTTCTGATTCGCGCCCTCTGATTCAGCCCCTCTGATTCAGCCCCTCTGTTTCAGCCCCTCTGATTCAGCCCCTCTGATTCAGCCCCTCTGATTCAGCCCCTCTGTTTCTCGCCCTCTGTTTCAGCCCCTCTGTTTCAGCCCCTCTGTTTCAGCGCCTCTGTTTCTCGCCCTCTGTTTCAGCCCCTCTGTTTCTCGCCCTCTGTTTCGGCCCCTCTGATTCAGCCCCTCTGTTTCAGCCCCTATGTTTCTCCCCCTCTGTTCCAGCCCCTCTGTTTCAGCCCCTCTGTTTCAGCCACTCTGTTTCAGCCCCTCTGTTTCAGCCCCTCTGTTTCAGCCCCTCTGTTTCTCGCCCTCTGTTTCAGCCCCTCTGTTTCTCGCCCTCTGTTTCAGCCCCACTGTTTCAGCCACTCTGTTTCTCGCCCTCTGTTTCAGCCCCTCTGTTTCTCACCCTCTGTTTCAGCCCCTCTGATTCAGCCCCTCTGTTTCTCGCCCTCTGTTTCAGCCCCTCTGTTTCTCGCCCACTGTTTCAGCCCCTCTGTTTCAGCCCCTCTGTTTCAGCCCCTCTGTTTCAGCCCCTCTGTTTCTCGCCCTCTGTTTCAGCCCCTCTGTTTCTCGCCCTCTGTTTCAGCCCCTCTGTTTCAGCCCGTCTGTTTCAGCCACTCTGTTTCAGCCCCTCTGTTTCAGCCCCTCTGTTTCTCACCCTCTGTTTCAACCCCTCTGATTCAGCCCCTCTGTTTCTTGCCCTCTGTTTCAGCCCCTCTGTTTCTCGCCCTCTGTTTCAGCCCCTCTGTTTCAGCCCCTCTGTTTCAGCCCCTCTGTTAGTCGCCCTCTGTTTCAGCCACTCTGTTTCTCGCCCTCTGTTTCAGGCCCCCTGTTTCTCGCCCTCTGTTTCTGCCCCTCTGTTTCTCACCCTCTGTTTGAGCCCCTCTGTTTCTCGCCCGCTGTTTCAGCCCCGCTGATTCAGCCCCTCTGTTTCAGCCCCTCTGAATCAGTCCCTCTGATTCAGCCCCTCTGTTTCAGCCCCTCTGTTTCAGCCCCTCTGTTTCTCGCCCTCTGTTTCAGCCCATCTGATTCTCGCCCTCTGTTTCAGGCCCTCTGATTCTCGCCCTCTGTTTCAGCCCCTCTGATTCAGCCCCTCTGTTTCAGCCCCTCTGATTCAGCCCCTCTGATTCAGCCCCTCTGATTCAGCCCCTCTGTTTCTCGCCCTCTGTTTCAGCCCCTCTGTTTCAGCCCCTCTGTTCCAGCCCCTCCGTTTCTCACCCTCTGTTTCAGCCCCTCTGATTCAGCACCTCTGATTCAGCCCCTCTGATTCAGCCCCTCTGTTTCAGCGCCTCTGTTTCTCGCCCTCTCTTTCAGCCCCTCTGTTTCAGCCCCTCTGTTTCAGCTCCTCTGTTTCAGCCCCTCTGTTTCTCGCCCTCTGTTTCAGCCCCTCTGTTTCTCGCCCTCTGTTTCAGCCCCTCTGTTTCTCGCCCTCTGTTTCAGCCCCTCTGTTTCAGCCCCTCTGTTTCAGCCCCACTGTTTCAGCCCCTCTGTTTCTCGCCCTCTGTTTCAGCCCCTCTGTTTCTCCCCCTCTGTTTCAGCCCCTCTGTTTCTCGCCCTCTGTTTCAGCCCCTCTGTTCCTCGCCCTCTGTTTCAGCCCCTCTGTTTCTCGCCCTCTGTTTCAGCCCCTCTGTTTCTCGCCCTCTGTTTCAGGCCCTCTGTTTCTCGCCCTCTGTTTCAGCCCCTCTGTTTCAGCCCCTCTGTTTCAGCCCCTCTGAATCAGCCCCTCTGATTCAACCCCTCTGTTTCAGCCCCTCTGTTTCAGCCCCTCTGTTTCTCGCCCTCTGTTTCAGCCCCTCTGATTCTCGCCCTCTGTTTCAGCGCCTGGGTTTCTCGTCCTCTGTTTAAGCCCCTCTGATTCAGCCCCTCTGTTTCAGCCCCTCTGATTCAGCCCCTCTGATTCAGCCCCTCTGTTTCTCGCCCTCTTTTTCAGCCCATCTGTTTCAGCCCCTCTGTTTCAGCCCCTCTGTTTCTCACCCTCTGTTTCAGCCCCCTGATTCAGCCCCTCTGATTCAGCCCCTCTGATTCAGCCCCTCTGTGTCCCGCCCCTCTGTTTCAGCCCCTCTGTTTCTCGCCCTCTGTTTCATCCCCTCTGTTTCTCGCCTTCTGTTTCAGCCCCTCTGTTTCAGCCACTCTGTTTCAGTCCCTCTGTTTCTCGCCCTCTGTTTCAGCCCCTCTGTTTCTCGCCCTCTGTTTCAGCCCCTCTGTTTCAGCCCCTCTGTTTCAGTCCCTCTGTTTCTCGCCCTCTGTTTCTCGCCCTCTGTTTCAGCCCCTATGTTTCTCGCCCTCTGTTTCAGCCCCTCTGTTTCTCGCCCTCTGCTTCAGCCCCTCTGTTTCAGCCCCTCTGTTTCAGCCCCTCTGTTTCAGCCCCTCTGTTTCTCGCCCTCTGTTTCAGCCCCTCTGTTTTTCGCCCTCTGTTTCATCCCCTCTGTTTCTCGCCCTCTGTTTCAGCCCCTCTGTTTCAGCCCCTATATTTCAGACCCTCTGTTTCTCGTCCTCTGTTTCAGCCCCTCTGTTTCTCGCCCTCTGTTTCAGCCCCTCTGTTTCTCGCCCTCTGTTTCAGCCCCTCTGATTCAGCCCCTCTGTTTCAGCCCCTCTGATTCAGCCCCTCTGTTTCAGCCCCTGTGTTTCAGACCCTCTGTTTCAGCCCCTCTGCTTCTTGCCCTCTATTTCTCACCCTCTGTTTCTCGCCCTCTGTTTCATCGCTCTGTTTCTCGCCCTCTGTTTCAGCCCCTCTGTTTCAGCCCCTATATTTCAGCCCCTCTGTTTCTCGCCCTCTGTTTCAGCCCCTCTGTTTCTAGCCCTCTGTTTCAGCCCCTCTGTTTCAGCCCCTCTGTTTCAGCCCCTCTGTTTCAGCCCCTCTGTTTCTCGCCCTCTGTTTCAGACCCGTCTGTTTCTCGCCCTCTGTTCAGCCCCTATGTTTCTCGCCCTCTGTTTCAGCCCCTCTGTTTCCCGCCCTCTGTTTCAGCCCCTCTGTTTCAGCCCCTCTGTATCTCGCCCTCTGTTTCTGCTCCTCTGTTTCTCGCCCTCTGTTTCAGCCCCTCTGTTTCTCGCCCTCTGTTTCAGCCCCGCTGATTTAGCCCCTCTGTTTCAGCCCCTCTGAATCAGCCCCTCTGATTCAGCCCCTCTGTTTCAGCCCCTCTGTTTCAGCCCCTCTGTTTCTCGCCCTCTGTTTCAGCCCATCTGATTCTCGCCCTCTGTTTCAGCCCTTCTGATTCTCGGCCTCTGTTTCAGCCCCTCTGATTCAGCCCCTCTGTTTCAGCCCCTCTGATTCAGCCCCCCTGATTCAGCCCCTCTGATTCAGCCCCTCTGCTTCTCGCCCTCGGTTTCAGCCCCTCTGTTTCAGCCCCTCTGTTTCAGCGCCTCTGTTTCTCGCCCTCTGTTTCAGCCCCTCTGTTTATCGCCCTCTGTTTCAGCCCCTCTGTTTCAGCCCCTCTGTTTCAGCCCCTATGTTTCTCCCCCTCTGTTCCAGCCCCTCTGTTTCAGCCCCTCTGTTTCAGCCCCTCTGTTTCAGCCCCTCTGTTTCAGCCCCTCTGTTTCTCGCCCTCTGTTTCAGCCCCTCTGTTTCTCGCCCTCTGTTTCAGCCCCTCTGTTTCAGCCCGTCTGTTTCAGCCACTCTGTTTCTCGCCCTCTGTTTCAGCCCCTCTGTTTCTCACCCTCTGTTTCAGCCCCTCTGATTCAGCCCCTCTGTTTCTCGCCCTCTGTTTCAGCCCCTCTGTTTCTCGCCCTCTGTTTCTCGCCCTCTGTTTCAGCCCCTCTGTTTCAGCCCCTCTGTTTCTCGCCCTCTGTTTCAGCCCCTCTGTTTCTCGCCCTCTGTTTCAGCCCCTCTGTTTCAGCCCCTCTGTTTCAGCCCCTCTGTTTCTCGCCCTCTGTTTCAGCCCCTCTGTTTCTCGCCCTCTGTTCCAGCCCCTCTGTTTCAGCCCGTCTGTTTCAGCCACTCTGTTTCTCGCCCTCTGTTTCAGCCCCTCTGTTTCTCACCCTCTGTTTCAGCCCCTCTGATTCAGCCCCTCTGTTTCTCGCCCTCTGTTTCAGCCCCTTGTTTCTCGCCCTCTGTTTCAGCCCCTCTGTTTCAGCCCCTCTGTTTCAGCCCCTCTGTTTCTCGCCCTCTGTTTCAGCCACTCTGTTTCTCGCCCTCTGTTTCAGGCCCCCTGTTTCTCGCCCTCTGTTTCAGCCTCTCTGATTCAGCCCCTCTGTTTCGGCCCAACTGATTCAGCCCCTCTGTTTCAGCCCCTCTGTTTCAGCCCCTCTGTTTCAGCCCCTCTGTTTCTCGCCCTCTGTTTCTCGCCCGCTGTTTCAGCCCCTTTGTTTCTCGCCCTCTGTTTCAGCCCCACTGTTTCAGCCCCTCTGATTCAGCCCCTCTGATTCAGCCCCTCTGTTTCTCGCCCTCTGTTTCAGCCCCTCTGTTTCAGCCCCTCTGTTTCAGCCCCTCTGTTTCTCGCCCTCTGTTTCAGCCCCTCTGTTTCTCGCCCTCTGTTTCAGCCCCTCTGTTTCAGCCCCTCTGTTTCTCGACCTCTGTTTCTGCCCCTCTGTTTCTCGCCCTCTGTTTCAGCCCCTCTGTTTCTCGCCCTCTGTTTCAACCCCGCTGATTCAGACCCTCTGTTCCAGCCCCTCTGAATCAGCCCCTCTGATTCAGCCCCTCTGTTTCAGCCCCTCTGTTTCAGCGCCTCTGTTTCTCGCCCTCTGTTTCAGCCCCTCTGTTTCTCGCCCTCTGTTTCAGCCCCTCTGTTTCAGCCCCTCTGTTTCAGCCCCTATGTTTCTCCCCCTCTGTTCCAGCCCCTCTGTTTCAGCCCCTCTGTTTCAGCCCCTCTGTTTCAGCCCCTCTGTTTCAGCCCCTCTGTTTCAGCCCCTCTGTTTCTCGCCCTCTGTTTCAGCCCCTCTGTTTCTCGCCCTCTGTTTCAGCCCCTCTGTTTCAGCCCGTCTGTTTCAGCCACTCTGTTTCTCGCCCTCTGTTTCAGCCCCTCTGTTTCTCACCCTCTGTTTCAGCCCCTCTGATTCAGCCCCTCTGTTTCTCGCCCTCTGTTTCAGCCCCTCTGTTTATCGCCCTCTGTTTAAGCCCCTCTGTTTCAGCCCCTCTGTTTCAGCCCCTCTGTTTCTCGCCCTCTGTTTCAGCCCCTCTGTTTCTCGCCCTCTGTTTCAGCCCCTCTGTTTCAGCCCCTCTGTTTCAGCCCCTCTGTTTCTCGCCCTCTGTTTCAGCCCCTCTGTTTCTCGCCCTCTGTTCCAGCCCCTCTGTTTCAGCCCGTCTGTTTCAGCCACTCTGTTTCTCGCCCTCTGTTTCAGCCCCTCTGTTTCTCACCCTCTGTTTCAGCCCCTCTGATTCAGCCCCTCTGTTTCTCGCCCTCTGTTTCAGCCCCTTGTTTCTCGCCCTCTGTTTCAGCCCCTCTGTTTCAGCCCCTCTGTTTCAGCCCCTCTGTTTCTCGCCCTCTGTTTCAGCCACTCTGTTTCTCGCCCTCTGTTTCAGGCCCCCTGTTTCTCGCCCTCTGTTTCAGCCACTCTGATTCAGCCCCTCTGTTTCAGCCCAACTGATTCAGCCCCTCTGTTTCAGCCCCTCTGTTTCAGCCCCTCTGTTTCAGCCCCTCTGTTTCTCGCCCTCTGTTTCTCGCCCGCTGTTTCAGCCCCTGTGTTTCTCGCCCTCTGTTTCAGCCCCACTGTTTCAGCCCCTCTGATTCAGCCCCTCTGATTCAGCCCCTCTGTTTCTCGCCCTCTGTTTCAGCCCCTCTGTTTCAGCCCCTCTGTTTCAGCCCCTCTGTTTCTCGCCCTCTGTTTCAGCCCGTCTGTTTCTCGCCCTCTGTTTCAGCCCCTCTGTTTCAGCCCCTCTGTTTCTCGCCCTCTGTTTCGGCCCCTCTGTTTCTCGCCCTCTGTTTCAGCCCCTCTGTTTCTCGCCCTCTGTTTCAGCCCCGCTGATTCAGACCCTCTGTTCCAGCCCCTCTGAATCAGCCCCTCTGATTCAGCCCCTCTGTTTCAGCCCCTCTGTTTCAGCCCCTCTGTTTATCGCCCTCTGTTTCAGCCCATCTGTTTTTGGCCTCTGTTTCATTCCCTCTGATTCTCGCCCTCTGTTTCAGCCCCTCTGATTCAGCCCCTCTGTTTCAGCCCCTCTGATTCAGCCCCTCTGATTCAGCCCCTCTGATTCAGCCCCTCTGTTTCTCGCCCTCTGTTTCAGCCCCTCTGTTTCAGCCCCTCCGTTTCTCACCCTCTGTTTCAGCCCCTCTGATTCAGCACCTCTGATTCAGCCCCTCTGATTCAGCCCCTCTGTTTCAGCGCCTCTGTTTCTCGCCCTCTCTTTCAGCCCCTCTGTTTCAGCCCCTCTGTTTCAGCTCCTCAGTTTCAGCCCCTCTGTTTCTCGCCCTCTGTTTCAGCCCCTCTGTTTCTCGCCCTCTGTTTCAGCCCCTCTGTTTCTCGCCCTCTGTTTCAGCCCCTCTGTTTCTCCCCCTCTGTTTCAGCCCCTCTGTTTCTCGCCCTCTGTTTCAGCCCCTCTGTTCCTCGCCCTCTGTTTCAGCCCCTCTGTTTCAGCCCCTCTGTTTCTCGCCCTCTGTTTCTGCCCCTCTGTTTCTCGCCCACTGTTTCAGCCCCGCTGTTTCTCGCCCTCTGTTTCAGCCCCGCTGATTCAGCCCCTCTGTTTCAGCCCCTCTGAATCAGCCCCTCTGATTCAGCCCCTCTGTTTCAGCCCCTCTGTTTCAGCCCCTCTGTTTCAGCCCCTCTGTTTCTCGCCCTCTGTTTCAGCCCCTCTGATTCTCGCCCTCTGTTTCAGCGCCTGGGTTTCTCATCCTCTGTTTAAGCCCCTCTGATTCAGCCCAACTGTTTCAGCCCCTCTGATTCAGCCCCTCTGATTCAGCCCCTCTGTTTCTCGCCCTCTTTTTCAGCCCCTCTGTTTCAGCCCGTCTGTTTCAGCCCCTCTGTTTCTCACCCTCTGTTTCAGCCCCCTGATTCAGCCCCTCTGATTCAGCCCCTCTGATTCAGCCCCTCTGTCTCCCGCCCCTCTGTTTCAGACCATCTGTTTCTCGCCCTCTGTTTCAGCCCCTCTGTTTCTCGCCCTCTGTTTCAGCCCCTCTGTTTCAGCCCCTCTGTTTCAGTCCCTCTGTTTCTCGCCCTCTGTTTCTCGCCCTCTGTTTCAGCCCCTCTGTTTCAGCCCCTCTGTTTCAGCCCCTCTGTTTCTCGCCCTCTGTTTCAGCCCCTCTGTTTCTCGCCCTCTGTTTCATCCCCTCTGTTTCTCGCCCTCTGTTTCAGCCCCTATATTTCAGACCCTCTGTTTCTCGCCCTCTGTTCCAGCCCCTCTGTTTCAGCCCGTCTGTTTCAGCCACTCTGTTTCTCGCCCTCTGTTTCAGCCCCTCTGTTTCTCACCCTCTGTTTCAGCCCCTCTGATTCAGCCCCTCTGTCTCTCGCCCTCTGTTTCAGCCCCTTGTTTCTCGCCCTCTGTTTCAGCCCCTCTGTTTCAGCCCCTCTGTTTCAGCCCCTCTGTTTCTCGCCCTCTGTTTCAGCCACTCTGTTTCTCGCCCTCTGTTTCAGGCCCCCTGTTTCTCGCCCTCTGTTTCAGCCACTCTGATTCAGCCCCTCTGTTTCAGCCCAACTGATTCAGCCCCTCTGTTTCAGCCCCTCTGTTTCAGCCCCTCTGTTTCAGCCCCTCTGTTTCTCGCCCTCTGTTTCTCGCCCGCTGTTTCAGCCCCTTTGTTTCTCGCCCTCTGTTTCAGCCCCACTGTTTCAGCCCCTCTGATTCAGCCCCTCTGATTCAGCCCCTCTGTTTCTCGCCCTCTGTTTCAGCCCCTCTGTTTCAGCCCCTCTGTTTCAGCCCCTCTGTTTCTCGCCCTCTGTTTCAGCCCCTCTGTTTCTCGCCCTCTGTTTCAGCCCCTCTGTTTCAGCCCCTCTGTTTCTCGCCCTCTGTTTCTGCCCCTCTGTTTCTCGCCCTCTGTTTCAGCCCCTCTGTTTCTCGCCCTCTGTTTCAGCCCCGCTGATTCAGCCCCTCTGTTTCAGCCCCTCTGAATCAGCCCCTCTGATTCAGCCCCTCTGTTTCAGCCCTTCTGTTTCAGCCCCTCTGTTTCTCGCCCTCTGTTTCAGCCCATCTGATTCTCGCCCTCTGTTTCATTCCCTCTGATTCTCGCCCTCTGTTTCAGCCCCTCTGATTCAGCCCCTCTGTTTCAGCCCCTCTGATTCTGCCCCTCTGATTCAGCCCCTCTGATTCAGCCCCTCTGTTTCTCGCCCTCTGTTTCAGCCCCTCTGTTTCAGCCCCTCCGTTTCTCACCCTCTGTTTCAGCCCCTCTGATTCAGCACCTCTGATTCAGCCCCTCTGATTCAGCCCCTCTGTTTCAGCGTCTGTGTTTCTCGCCCTCTCTTTCAGCCCCTCTGTTTCAGCCCCTCTGTTTCAGCTCCTCTGTTTCAGCCCCTCTGTTTCTCGCCCTCTGTTTCAGCCCCTCTATTTCTCGCCCTCTGTTTCAGCCCCTCTGTTTCTCGCCCTCTGTTTCAGCCCCTCTGTTTCAGCCCCTCTGTTTCAGCCCCACTGTTTCAGCCTCTCTGTTTCTCGCCCTCTGTTTCAGCCCCTCTGTTTCTCCCCCTCTGTTTCAGCCCCTCTGTTTCTCGCCCTCTGTTTCAGCCCCTCTGTTCCTCGCCCTCTGTTTCAGCCCCTCTGTTTCAGCCCCTCTGTTTCTCGCCCTCTGTTTCAGCCCCGCTGTTTCTCGCCCTCTGTTTCAGCCCCGCTGATTCAGCCCCTCTGTTTCAGCCCCTCTGAATCAGCCCCTCTGATTCAGCCCCTCTGTTTCAGCCCCTCTGTTTCAGCCCCTCTGTTTCAGCCCCTCTGTTTCTCGCCCTCTGTTTCAGCCCCTCTGATTCTCGCCCTCTGTTTCAGCGCCTGGATTTCTCATCCTCTGTTTAAGCCCCTCTGATTCAGCCCAACTGTTTCAGCCCCTCTGATTCAGCCCCTCTGATTCAGCCCCTCTGTTTCTCGCCCTCTTTTTCAGCCCCTCTGTTTCAGCCCGTCTGTTTCAGCCCCTCTGTTTCTCACCCTCTGTTTCAGCCCCCTGATTCAGCCCCTCTGATTCAGCCCCTCTGATTCAGCCCCTCTGTCTCCCGCCCCTCTGTTTCAGCCCCTCTGTTTCTCGCCCTCTGTTTCAGCCCCTCTGTTTCTCGCCCTCTGTTTCAGCCCCTCTGTTTCAGCCCCTCTGTTTCAGTCCCTCTGTTTCTCGCCCTCTGTTTCTCGCCGTCTGTTTCAGCCCCTCTGTTTCAGCCCCTCTGTTTCAGCCCCACTGTTTCTCGCCCTCTGTTTCAGCCCCTCTGTTTCTCGCCCTCTGTTTCATCCCCTCTGTTTCTCGCCCTCTGTTTCAGCCCCTCTGTTTCAGCCCCTATATTTCAGACCCTCTGTTTCTCGTCCTCTGTTTCAGCCCCTCTGTTTCTCGCCCTCTGTTTCAGCCCCTCTGTTTCTCGCCCTCTGTTTCAGCCCCTCTGATTCAGCCCCTCTGTTTCAGCCCCTCTGATTCAGCCCCTCTGTTTCAGCCCCTGTGTTTCAGCCCCTCTGTTTCAGCCCATCTCTTTCTTGCCCTCTATTTCTCACCCTCTGTTTCTCGCCCTCTGTTTCATCCCCTCTATTTCTCCCCCTCTGTTTCAGCCCCTCTGTTTCAGCCCCTATATTTCAGTCCCTCTGTTTCTCGTCCTCTGTTTCAGCCCCTCTGTTTCTCGCCCTCTGTTTCAGCCCCTCTGTTTCTAGCCCTCTGTTTCAGCCCCTGTGTTTCAGCCCCTCTGTTTCAGCCCCTCTGTTTCAGCCCCTATGTTTCTCGCCCTCTGTTTCAGACCCCTCTGTTTCAGCCCCTCTGTTTCTCGCCCTCTGTTTCTGTTCCTCTGTTTCTCGCCCTCTGTTTCAGCCCCTCTGTTTCTCGCCCTCTGTTTCAGCCCCGCTGATTTAGCCCCTCTGTTTCAGCCCCTCTGAATCAGCCCCTCTGATTCAGCCCCTCTGTTTCAGCCCCTCTGTTTCAGCCCCTCTGTTTCTCGCCCTCTGTTTCAGCCCATCTGATTCTCGCCCTCTGTTTCAGCCCTTCTGATTCTCGCCCTCTGTTTCAGCCCCTCTGATTCAGCCCCTCTGTTTCAGCCCCTCTGATTCAGCCCCTCTGATTCAGCCCCTCTGTTTCTCGCCCTCTGTTTCAGCCCCTCTGTTTCAGCCCCTCTGTTTCAGCGCCTCTGTTTTTCGCCCTCTGTTTCAGCCCCTCTGTTTCTCGCCCTCTGTTTCAGCCCCTCTGATTCAGCCCCTCTGTTTCAGCCCCTATGTTTCTCCCCCTCTGTTCCAGCCCCTCTGTTTCAGCCCCTCTGTTTCAGCCACTCTGTTTCAGCCCCTCTGTTTCAGCCCCTCTGTTTCAGCCCCTCTGTTTCTTGCCCTCTGTTTCAGCCCCTCTGTTTCTCGCCCTCTGTTTCAGCCCCTCTGTTTCAGTCCGTCTGTTTCAGCCACTCTGTTTCTCGCCCTCTGTTTCAGCCCCTCTGTTTCTCACCCTCTGTTTCAGCCCCTCTGATTCAGCCCCTCTGTTTCTCGCCCTCTGTTTCAGCCCCTCTGTTTCTCGCCCTCTGTTTCAGCCCCTCTGTTTCAGCCCCTCTGTTTCAGCCCCTCTGTTTCTCGCCCTCTGTTTCAGCCCCTCTGTTTCTCGCCCTCTGTTCCAGCCCCTCTGTTTCAGCCCGTCTGTTTCAGCCACTCTGTTTCTCGCCCTCTGTTTCAGCCCCTCTGTTTCTCACCCTCTGTTTCAGCCCCTCTGATTCAGCCCCTCTGTTTCTCGCCCTCTGTTTCAGCCCCTCTGTTTCTCGCCCTCTGTTTCAGCCCCTCTGTTTCAGCCCCTCTGTTTCAGCCCCTCTGTTTCTCGCCCTCTGTTTCAGCCCCTCTGTTTCTCGCCCTCTGTTTCAGGCCCCCTGTTTCTCGCCCTCTGTTTCAGCCACTCTGATTCAGCCCCTCTGTTTCAGCCCAACTGATTCAGCCCCTCTGTTTCAGCCCCTCTGTTTCAGCCCCTCTGTTTCAGCCCCTCTGTTTCTCGCCCTCTGTTTCTCGCCCGCTGTTTCAGCCCCTTTGTTTCTCGCCCTCTGTTTCAGCCCCACTGTTTCAGCCCCTCTGATTCAGCCCCTCTGATTCAGCCCCTCTGTTTCTCGCCCTCTGTTTCAGCCCCTCTGTTTCAGCCCCTCTGTTTCAGCCCCTCTGTTTCTCGCCCTCTGTTTCAGCCCCTCTGTTTCTCGCCCTCTGTTTCAGCCCCTCTGTTTCAGCCCCTCTGTTTCTCGCCCTCTGTTTCGGCCCCTCTGTTTCTCGCCCTCTGTTTCAGCCCCTCTGTTTCTCGCCCTCTGTTTCAGCCCCGCTGATTCAGCCCCTCTGTTTCAGCCCCTCTGAATCAGCCCCTCTGATTCAGTCCCTCTGTTTCAGCCCCTCTGTTTCAGCCCCTCTGTTTCTCGCCCTCTGTTTCAGCCCATCTGATTCTCGCCCTCTGTTTCATTCCCTCTGATTCTCGCCCTCTGTTTCAGCCCCTCTGATTCAGCCCCTCTGTTTCAGCCCCTCCGATTCAGCCCCTCTGATTCAGCCCCTCTGATTCAGCCCATCTGTTTCTCTCCCTCTGTTTCAGCCCCTCTGTTTCAGCCCCTCTGTTTCAGCCCCTCCGTTTCTCACCCTCTGTTTCAGCCCCTCTGATTCAGCACCTCTGATTCAGCCCCTCTGATTCAGCCCCTCTGTTTCAGCGCCTCTGTTTCACGCCCTCTCTTTCAGCCCCTCTGTTTCAGCCCCTCTGTTTCAGCTCCTCTGTTTCAGCCCCTCTGTTTCTCGCCCTCTGTTTCAGCCCCTCTGTTTCTCGCCCTCTGTTTCAGCCCATCTGTTTCTCGCCCTCTGTTTCAGCCCCTCAGTTTCAGCCCTTCTGTTTCAGCCCCACTGTTTCAGCCCCTCTGTTTCTCGCCCTCTGTTTCAGCCCCTCTGTTTCTCCCCCTCTGTTTCAGCCCCTCTGTTTCTCGCCCTCTGTTTCAGCCCCTCTGTTCCTCGGCCTCTGTTTCAGCCCCTCTGTTTCAGCCCCTCTGTTTCTCGCCCTCTGTTTCTGCCCCTCTGTTTCTCGCCCTCTGTTTCAGCCCCGCTGTTTCTCGCCCTCTGTTTCAGCCCCGCTGATTCAGCCCCTCTGTTTCAGCCCCTCTGAATCAGCCCCTCTGATTCAGCCCCTCTGTTTCAGCCCCTCTGTTTCAGCCCCTCTGTTTCAGCCCCTCTGTTTCTCGCCCTCTGTTTCAGCCCCTCTGATTCTCGCCCGCTGTTTCAGCGCCTGGGTTTCTCATCCTCTGTTTAAGCCCCTCTGATTCAGCCCAACTGTTTCAGCCCCTCTGATTCAGCCCCTCTGATTCAGCCCCTCTGTTTCTCGCCCTCTTTTTCAGCCACTCTGTTTCAGCCCCCCTGTTTCAGCCACTCTGTTTCTCACCCTCTGTTTCAGCCCCCTGATTCAGCCCCTCTGATTCAGCCCCTCTGATTCAGCCCCTCTGTCTCTCGCCCCTCTGTTTCAGCCCCTCTGTTTCTCGCCCTCTGTTTCAGCCCCTCTGTTTCTCGCCTTCTGTTTCAGCCCCTCTGTTTCAGCCCCTCTGTTTCAGTCCCACTGTTTCTCGCCCTCTGTTTCAGCCCCTCTGTTTCTCGCCCTCTGTTTCAGCCCCTCTGTTTCAGCCCCTCTGTTTCAGTCCCTCTGTTTCTCGCCCTCTGTTTCTCGCCCTCTGTTTCAGCCCCTCTTTTTCTCGCCCTCTGTTTCAGCCCCTCTGTCTCTCGCCCTCTGCTTCAGCCCCTCTGTTTCAGCCCCTCTGTTTCAGCCCCTCTGTTTCAGCCCCTCTGTTTCTCGCCCTCTGTTTCAGCCCCTCTGTTTCTCGCCCTCTGTTTCATCCCCTCTGTTTCAGCCCCTATATTTCAGACCCTCTGTTTCTCGTCCTCTGTTTCAGCCCCTCTGTTTCTCGCCCTCTGTTTCAGCCCCTCTGTTTCTCGCCCTCTGTTTCAGCCCCTCTGATTCAGCCCCTCTGTTTCAGCCCCTCTGATTCAGCCCTTCTGTTTCAGCCCCTGTGTTTCAGCCCCTCTGTTTCAGCCCCTCTGTTTCTTGCCCTCTATTTCTCACCCTCTGTTTCTCGCCCTCTGTTTCAGCCCCTCTGTTTTTCGCCCTCTGTTTCAGCCCCTCTGTTTCTCGACCTCTGTTTCAGGCTCTCTGTTTCAGCCTGTCTGTTTCAGCCCCTCTGTTTCAGCCCCTCTCTTTCGCGCCCTCTGTTTCTCGCTCGCTGTTTCAGCCCCTTTGTTTCTCGCCCACTGTTTCAGTGCCTGTGTTTCAGCCCCTCTGATTCAGCCCATCTGATTCAGCCCCTCTGTTTCTCGCCATCTGTTTCAGCCCCTCTGTTTCAGCCTCTCTGTTTCAGCTCCTCTGTTTCAGCGCCTCTGTTTCTCGCCCTCTGATTCAGCCCCTCTGTTTCTCGCCCTCTGTTTCAGCCCCTCTGTTTCAGCCCCTCTGTTTCAGCCCCTCTGTTTCTCGCCCTCTGTTTCAGCCCCTCTGTTTCTCGCCCTCTGTTTCAGCCCGTCTGTTTCAGCCCCTCAGTTTCAGCCCCTCTGTTTCTCGCTCTCTGTTTCAGCCCCTCTGTTTCAGCCCCTCTGTTTCAGCCCCTCTGTTTCAGCTCCTCTGTTTCTCGCCCTCTGTTTCAGACCCCTCTGTTTCTCGCCCTCTGTTCAGCCCCTCTGTTTCTCGCCCTCTGTTTCTGCCCCTCTGTTTCTCGCCCTCTGTTTCAGCCCCTCTGATTCTCGCCCTCTGTTTCAGCCCCTCTGTTTCAGCCCCTCTGTTTCAGTCCCTCTGTTTCTCGCCCTCTGTTTCTCGCCCTCTGTTTCAGCCCCTCTGTTTCTCGCCCTCTGTTTCAGCCCCTCTGTTTCTCGCCCTCTGCTTCAGCCCCTCTGTTTCAGCCCCTCTGTTTCAGCCCCTCTGTTTCTCGCCCTCTGTTTCAGCCCCTCTGTTTCTCGCCCTCTGTTTCAGCCCCTGTGTTTCAGCCCCTCTGTTTCAGCCCCTCTGTTTCTCGCCCTCTGTTTCAGCCCCTCTGTTTCTCGCCCTCTGTTTCAGCCCCTCTGTTTCAGCCCCTATATTTCAGACCCTCTGTTTCTCGTCCTCTGTTTCAGCCCCTCTGTTTCTCGCCCTCTGTTTCAGCCCCTCTGTTTCTCGCCCTCTGTTTCAGCCCCTCTGATTCAGCCCCTCTGTTTCAGCCCCTCTGATTCAGCCCCTCTGTTTCAGCCCCTGTGTTTCAGCCCCTCTGTTTCAGCCCCATCTGTTTCTTGCCCTCTATTTCTCACCCTCTGTTTCTCGCCCTCTGTTTCATCCCCTCTGTTTTTCGCCCTCTGTTTCAGCCCCTCTGTTTCTCGACCTCTGTTTCAGGCTCTCTGTTTCAGCCCATCTGTTTCAGCCCCTCTGTTTCAGCCCCTCTGTTTCGCGCCCTCTGTTTCTCGCTCGCTGTTTCAGCCCCTTTGTTTCTCACCCTCTGTTTCAGCCCCTCTGTTTCTCGCCATCTGTTTCAGCCCCTCTGTTTCAGCCTCTCTGTTTCAGCACCTCTGTTTCAGCGCCTCTGTTTCTCGCCCTCTGATTCAGCCCCTCTGTTTCTCGCCCTCTGTTTCAGCCCCTCTGTTTCAGCCCCTCTGTTTCAGCCCCGCTGTTTCTCGCCCTCTGTTTCAGCCCCTCTGTTTCTCGCCCTCTGTTTCAGCCCCTCTGTTTCAGCCCCTCTGTTTCAGCCCCTCTGTTTCTCGACCTCTGTTTCAGCCCCTCTGTTTCTCGCCCTCTGTTTCAGCCCCTCTGTTTCAGCCCCTCTGTTTCAGCCCCTCTGTTTCTCGCCCTCTGTTTCAGCCCCTCTGTTTCTCGCCCTCTGTTTCAGCCCCTCTGTTTCAGCCCCTATATTTCAGACCCTCTGTTTCTCGTCCTCTGTTTCAGCCCCTCTGTTTCTCGCCCTCTGTTTCAGCCCCTCTGTTTCTCGCCCTCTGTTTCAGCCCCTCTGATTCAGCCCCTCTGTTTCAGCCCCTCTGATTCAGCCCCTCTGTTTCAGCCCCTGTGTTTCAGCCCCTCTGTTTCAGCCCCATCTGTTTCTTGCCCTCTATTTCTCACCCTCTGTTTCTCGCCCTCTGTTTCATCCCCTCTGTTTTTCGCCCTCTGTTTCAGCCCCTCTGTTTCTCGACCTCTGTTTCAGGCTCTCTGTTTCAGCCCATCTGTTTCAGCCCCTCTGTTTCAGCCCCTCTGTTTCGCGCCCTCTGTTTCTCGCTCGCTGTTTCAGCCCCTTTGTTTCTCACCCTCTGTTTCAGCCCCTCTGTTTCTCGCCATCTGTTTCAGCCCCTCTGTTTCAGCCTCTCTGTTTCAGCACCTCTGTTTCAGCGCCTCTGTTTCTCGCCCTCTGATTCAGCCCCTCTGTTTCTCGCCCTCTGTTTCAGCCCCTCTGTTTCAGCCCCTCTGTTTCAGCCCCGCTGTTTCTCGCCCTCTGTTTCAGCCCCTCTGTTTCTCGCCCTCTGTTTCAGCCCCTCTGTTTCAGCCCCTCTGTTTCAGCCCCTCTGTTTCTCGCCCTCTGTTTCAGCCCCTCTGTTTCAGCCCCTCTGTTTCAGCCCATCTGATTCAGCCCCTCTGTTTCTCGCCATCTGTTTCAGCCCCTCTGTTTCAGCCTCTCTGTTTCAGCTCCTCTGTTTCAGCGCCTCTGTTTCTCGCCCTCTGATTCAGCCCCTCTGTTTCTCGCCCTCTGTTTCAGCCCCTCTGTTTCAGCCCCTCTGTTTCAGCCTCTCTGTTTCTCGCCCTCTGTTTCAGCCCCTCTGTTTCTCGCCCTCTGTTTCAGCCCCTCTGTTTCAGCCCCTCAGTTTCAGCCCCTCTGTTTCTCGCCCTCTGTTTCAGCCCCTCTGTTTCAGCCCCTCTGTTTCAGCCCCTCTGTTTCAGCTCCTCTGTTTCTCGCCCTTTGTTTCAGACCCCTCTGTTTCTCGCCCTCTGTTCAGCCCCTATGTTTCTCGCCCTCTGTTTCAGCCCCTCTGTTTCTCGCCCTCTGTTTCTGCCCCTCTGTTTCTCGCCCTCTGTTTCAGCCCCTCTGTTTCTCGCCCTCTGTTTCAGCCCCGCTGATTCAGCCCCTCTGTTTCAGCCCCTCTGAATCAGCCCCTCTGATTCAGCCCCTCTGTTTCAGCCCCTCTGTTTCAGCCCCTCTGTTTCTCCCCCTCTGTTTCAGCCCATCTGATTCTCGCCCTCTGTTTCAGCCCTTCTGATTCTCGCCCTCTTTTTCAGCCCCTCTGATTCAGCCCCTCTGTTTCAGCCCCTCTGATTCAGCCCCTCTGATTCAGCCCCTCTGATTCAGCCCCTCTGTTTCTCGCCCTCTGTTTCAGCCCCTCTGTTTCTGCCCCTCTGTTTCAGCGCCTCTGTTTCTCGCCCTCTGTTTCTGTTCCTCTGGTTCTCGCCCTCTGTTTCAGCCCCTCTGATTCAGCCCCTCTGTTTCAGCTCCTATGTTTCTCCCCCTCTGTTCCAGCCCCTCTGTTTCAGCCCCTCTGTTTCAGCCACTCTGTTTCAGCCCCTCTGTTTCAGCCCCTCTGTTTCAGCCCCTCTGTTCCTCGCCCTCTGTTTCAGCCCCTCTGTTTCTCGCCCTCTGTTTCAGCCCCTCTGTTTCAGCCCGTCTGTTTCAGCCACTCTGTTTCTCGCCCTCTGTTTCAGCCCCTCTGTTTCTCACCCTCTGATTCAGCCCCTCTGTTTCAGCCCCTCTGATTCAGCCCCTCTGATTCAGCCCCTCTGATTCAGCCCCTCTGTTTCTCGCCCTCTGTTTCAGCCCCTCTGTTTCTGCCCCTCTGTTTCAGCGCCTTTGTTTCTCGCCCTCTGTTTCTGTCCCTCTGTTTCTCGCCCTCTGTTTCAGCCCCTCTGATTCAGCCGCTCTGATTCAGCCCCTCTGTTTCAGCCCCTCTGTTTCAGCCCCTCTGTTTCTCGCCCTCTGTTTCTGCCCCTCTGTTTCTCGCCCTCTGTTTCAGCCCTGCTGATTCAGCCCCTCTGTTTCAGCACCTCTGAATCAGCCCCTCTGATTCAGCCCCTCTGTTTCAGCCCCTCTGTTTCAGCCCCTCTGTTTCAGCCGCTCTGTTTCTCGCCCTCTGTTTCAGCCCCTCTGATTCTCGCGCTCTGTTTCAGCGCCTGGGTTTCTAGTCCTCTGTTTAAGCACCTCTGATTCAGCCCCTCTGTTTCAGCCCCTCTGATTCAGCCCCTCTGATTCAGCCCCTCTGTTTCTCGCTCTCTTTTTCAGCCCCTCTGTTTCAGCCCCTCTGTTTCAGCCCCTCTGTTTCTCACCCTCTGTTTCAGCCCCCTGATTCAGCCCCTCTGATTCAGCCCCTCTGATTCAGCCCCTCTGTCTCCCGCCCCTCTGTTTCAGCCCCTCTGTTTCTCGCCCTCTGTTTCAGCCCCTCTGTTTCTCGCCTTCTGTTTCAGCCCCTCTGTTTCAGCCCCTCTGTTTCAGTCCCTCTGTTTCTCGCCCTCTGTTTCAGCCCCTCTGATTCTCGCCCTCTGTTTCAGCCCCTCTGTTTCAGCCCCTCTGTTTCAGTCCCTCTGTTTCTCGCCCTCTGTTTCACGCCCTCTGTTTCAGCCCCTCTGTTTCTCGCCCTCTGTTTCAGCCGCTCTGTTTCTCGCCCTCTGTTTCAGCCCCTCTGATTCTCGCGCTCTGTTTCAGCGCCTGGGTTTCTAGTCCTCTGTTTAAGCACCTCTGATTCAGCCCCTCTGTTTCAGCCCCTCTGATTCAGCCCCTCTGATTCAGCCCCTCTGTTTCTCGCTCTCTTTTTCAGCCCCTCTGTTTCAGCCCCTCTGTTTCAGCCCCTCTGTTTCTCACCCTCTGTTTCAGCCCCCTGATTCAGCCCCTCTGATTCAGCCCCTCTGATTCAGCCCCTCTGTCTCCCGCCCCTCTGTTTCAGCCCCTCTGTTTCTCGCCCTCTGTTTCAGCCCCTCTGTTTCTCGCCTTCTGTTTCAGCCCCTCTGTTTCAGCCCCTCTGTTTCAGTCCCTCTGTTTCTCGCCCTCTGTTTCAGCCCCTCTGATTCTCGCCCTCTGTTTCAGCCCCTCTGTTTCAGCCCCTCTGTTTCAGTCCCTCTGTTTCTCGCCCTCTGTTTCTCGCCCTCTGTTTCAGCCCCTCTGTTTCTCGCCCTCTGTTTCAGCCCCTCTGTTTCAGCCCCTCTGTTTCTCGCCCTCTGTTTCAGCCCCTCTGTTTCTCGCCCTCTGTTTCAGCCCCTCTGTTTCAGCCCCTCTGTTTCAGCCCCTCTGTTTCTCGCCCTCTGTTTCAGCCCCTCTGTTTCTCGCCCTCTGTTTCAGCCCCTCTGTTTCTGCCCCTATATTTCAGACCCTCTGTTTCTCGTCCTCTGTTTCAGCCCCTCTGTTTCTCGCCCTCTGTTTCAGCCCCTCTGTTTCTCGCCCTCTGTTTCAGCCCCTCTGATTCAGCCCCTCTGTTTCAGCCCCTCTGATTCAGCCCCTCTGTTTCAGCCCCTGTGTTTCAGCCCCTCTGTTTCAGCCCCATCTGTTTCTTGCCCTCTATTTCTCACCCTCTGTTTCTCGCCCTCTGTTTCATCCCCTCTGTTTTTCGCCCTCTGTTTCAGCCCCTCTGTTTCTCGACCTCTGTTTCAGGCTCTCTGTTTCAGCCCATCTGTTTCAGCCCCTCTGTTTCAGCCCCTCTGTTTCGCGCCCTCTGTTTCTCGCTCGCTGTTTCAGCCCCTTTGTTTCTCACCCTCTGTTTCAGCCCCTCTGTTTCTCCCCCTCTGTTTCAGCCCCTCTGTTTCAGCCTCTCTGTTTCAGCACCTCTGTTTCAGCGCCTCTGTTTCTCGCCCTCTGATTCAGCCCCTCTGTTTCTCGCCCTCTGTTTCAGCCCCTCTGTTTCAGCCCCTCTGTTTCAGCCCCGCTGTTTCTCGCCCTCTGTTTCAGCCCCTCTGTTTCTCGCCCTCTGTTTCAGCCCCTCTGTTTCAGCCCCTCTGTTTCAGCCCCTCTGTTTCTCGCCCTCTGTTTCAGCCCCTCTGTTTCAGCCCCTCTGTTTCAGCCCCTCTGTTTCAGCCCCTCTGTTTCTCGCCCTCTGTTTCAGACCCCTCTGTTTCTCGCCCTCTGTTCAGCCCCTATGTTTCTCGCCCTCTGTTTCAGCCCCTCTGTTTCTCGCCCTCTGTTTCTGCCCCCCTGTTTCTCACCCTCTGTTTCAGCCCCTCTGTTTCTCGCCCTCTGTTTCAGCCCCGCTGATTCAGCCCCTCTGTTTCAGCCCCTCTGAATCAGCCCCTCTGATTCAGCCCCTCTGTTTCAGCCCCTCTGTTTCAGCCCCTCTGTTTCTCGCCCTCTGTTTCAGCCCATCTGATTCTCGCCCTCTGTTTCAGCCCTTCTGATTCTCGGCCTCTGTTTCAGCGCCTCTGATTCAGCCCCTCTGTTTCAGCCCCTCTGATTCAGCCCCTCTGATTCAGCCCCTCTGATTCAGCCCCTCTGTTTCTCGCCCTCTGTTTCAGCCCCTCTGTTTCTGCCCCTCTGTTTCAGCGCCTCTGTTTCTCGCCCTCTGTTTCTGTCCCTCTGTTTCTCGCCCTCTGTTTCAGCCCCTCTGATTCATCCGCTCTGTTTCAGCTCCTATGTTTCTCCCCCTCTGTTCCAGCCACTCTGTTTCAGCCCCTTTGTTTCAGCCACTCTGTTTCAGCCCCTCTGTTTCAGCCTCTCTGTTTCAGCCCCTCTGTTTCTCGCCCTCTGTTTCAGCCCCTCTGTTTCTCGCCCTCTGTTTCAGCCCCTCTGTTTCAGCCCGTCTGTTTCAGCCACTCTGTTTCTCGCCCTCTGTTTCAGCCCCTCTGTTTCTCACCCTCTGATTCAGCCCCTCTGTTTCAGCCCCTCTGATTCAGCCCCTCTGATTCAGCCCCTCTGATTCAGCCCCTCTGTTTCTCGCCCTCTGTTTCAGCCCCTCTGTTTCTGCCCCTCTGTTTCAGCGCCTCTGTTTCTCGCCCTCTGTTTCTGTCCCTCTGTTTCTCGCCCTCTGTTTCAGCCCCTCTGATTCAGCCCCTCTGATTCAGCCCCTCTGTTTCAGCCCCTCTGATTCAGCCCCTCTGTTTCAGCCCCTCTGTTTCAGCCCCTCTGTTTCAGCCACTCTGTTTCTCGTCCTCTATTTCTCACCCTCTGTTTCTTGCCCTCTGTTTCAGCCCCTCTGTTTTTCGCCCTCTGTTTCAGCCCCTCTGTTTCTTGCCCTCTGTTTCAGGCTCTCTGTTTCAGCCCGTCTGTTTCAGCCCCTCTGTTTCAGCCCCTCTGTTTCTCGCCCTCTGTTTCAGCCCCTCTGATTCTCGCCCTCTGTTTCAGCCCCTCTGTTTCTCGCACTCTGTTTCTGCCCCTCTGTTTCTCGCCCTCTGTTTCAGCACCTCTGTTTCTCGCCCTCTGTTTCAGCCCCGCTGATTCAGCCCCTCTGTTTCAGCCCCTCTGAATCACCCCCACTGATTCAGCCCCTCTGTTTCAGCCCCTCTGTTTCAGCCCCTGTGTTTCTCGCCCTCTGTTTCAGCCCATCTGATTCTCGCTCTCTGTTTCAGCCCCTCTGATTCTCGCCCTCTGTTTCAGCCCCTCTGTTTCAGCCCCTCTGATTCAGCCCCTCTAATTCAGCCCCTCTGATTCAGCCCCTCTGTTTCTCGCCCTCTGTTTCAGCCCCTCTGTTTCAGCCCCTCGGTTTCAGCCCCTCTGTTTCTCACCCTCTGTTTCAGCCCCTCTGATTCAGCACCTCTGATTCAGCCCCTCTGATTCAGCCCCTCTTTTTCAGCGCCTCTGATTCAGCCCCTCTGTTTCTCGCCCTCTCTTTCAGCCCCTCTGTTTCAGCCTCTCTGTTTCAGCTCCACTGTTTCAGCCCCTCTGTTTCTCGCCCTCTGTTTCAGCCCCTCTGTTTCTCGCCCTCTGTTTCAGCCCCTCTGTTTCTCGCCCTCTGTTTCAGCCCCTCTGCTTCAGCCCCTCTGTTTCTCGCCCTCTGTTTCAGCCCCTCTGTTTCTCCCCCTCTGTTTCATCCCCTCTGTTTCTCTCCCTCTGTTTCAGCCCCTCTGTTTCTCGCCCTCTGTTTCAGCCCCTCTGTTTCAGCCCCGCTGTTTCTCGCCCTCTGATTCTGCCCCTCTGTTTCTGCCCCTCTGTTTCAGCCCCGCTGTTTCTCGCCCTCTGTTTCAGCCCCGCTGATTCAGCCCCTCTGTTTCAGACCCTCTGAATCAGCCCCTCTGATTCAGCCCCTCTGTTTCAGCCCCTCTGTTTCAGCCCCTCTGTTTCAGCCCCTCTGATTCAGCCCCTCTGTTTCAGCCCCTCTGATTCAGCCCCTCTGATTCAGGCCCTCTGTTTCTCGCCCTCTGTTTCAGCCCCTCTGTTTCAGCCCCTCTGTTTCAGCCCCTCTGTTTCTCACCCTCTGTTTCAGACCCCTGATTCAGCCCCTCTGATTCAGCCACTCTGATTCAGCCCCTCTGTTTCCCGCCCCTCTGTTTCAGCCCCTCTGTTTCTCGCCCTCTGTTTCAGCCCCTCTGTTTCAGCCCCTCTGTTTCAGTCCCTCTGTTTCTCGCCCTCTGTTTCAGCCCCTCTGTTTCTCGCCCTCTGTTTCAGACCCTCTGTTTCAGCCCCTCTGTTTCAGTCCCTATGTTTCTCGCCTTCTGTTTCTCGCCCTCTGTTTCAGCCCCTCTGTTTCTCGCCCTCTGTTTCAGCCCCTCTGTTTCTCGCCCTCTGCTTCAGCCCCTCTGTTTCAGCCCCTCTGTTTCAGCCCCTCTGTTTCAGCCCCTCGGTTTCTCGCCCTCTGTTTCAGCCCCTCTGTTTCTCGCCCTCTGTTTCATCCCCTCTGTTTCTCGCCATCTGTTTCAGCCCCTCTGTTTCATGCCCTCTGTTTCAGCCCCTCTGTTTCAGCCCCTATATTTCAGCCCCTCTGTTTCTCGTCCTCTGTTTCAGACCCTCTGTTTCTCGCCCTCTGTTTCAGACCCTCTGTTTCTCGCCCTCTGTTTCAGCCCCTCTGATTCAGCCCCTCTGATTCAGCCCCTCTGATGTAGCCCCTCTGTTTCAGCCCCTCTGATTCAGCCCCTCTGTTTCAGCCCCTCTGTTTCAGCCCCTCTGTTTCTCGCCCTCTGTTTCAGCCCCTCTGTTTTTCGCCCTCTGTTTCAGCCCCTCTGTTTCTCGACCTCTGTTTCAGGCTCTCTGTTTTAGCCCGTCTGTTTCAGCCCCTCTGTTTCAGCCCCTCTATTTCGCGCCCTCTGTTTGTCGCCCGCTGTTTCAGCCCCTTTGTTTCTCGCCCTCTGTTTTAGCCCCTCTGTTTCAGCCCCTCTGATTCAGCCCCTCTGTTTCAGCCCCTCTGTTTCAGCCTCTCTGTTTCAGCTCCTCTGTTTCAGCCCCTCTGTTTCTCGCCCTCTGTTTCAGCCCCTCTGTTTCTCGCCCTCTGTTTCTCGCCCTGTGTTTCAGCCCCTCTGTTTCAGCCGCTCTGTTTCTCGCCGTCTGTTTCAGCCCCTCTGTTTCTCGCCCTCTGTTTCAGCCCCTCTGTTTCAGCCCCTCTGTTTCAGCCCCTCTGTTTCTCGCCCTCTGTTTCAGCCCCTCTGTTTCAGCCCCTCTGTTTCAGCCCCTCTGTTTCAGCCCCTCTGTTTCTCGCCCTCTGTTTCAGACCCCTCTGTTTCTCGCCCTCTGTTCAGCCCCTATGTTTCTCGCTCTCTGTTTCAGCCCCTCTGTTTCAGCCCCTCTGTTTCAGCCCCTCTGTTTCTCGCCCTCTGTTTCAGCCCCTCTGTTTCAGCCCCTCTGTTTCAGCCCCTCTGTTTCAGCCCCTCTGTTTCTCGCCCTCTGTTTCAGACCCCTCTGTTTCTCGCCCTCTGTTCAGCCCCTATATTTCTCGCCCTCTGTTTCAGCCACTCTGTTTCTGCCCCTCTGTTTCTCGCCCTCTGTTTCTGCCCCTCTGTTTCTCGCCCTCTGTTTCAGCCACTCTATTTCTCGCCCTCTGTTTCAGCCCCGCTGATTCAGCCCCTCTGTTTCATACCCTCTGAATCAGCCCCTCTGATTCAGCACCTCTGTTTCAGCCCCTCTGTTTCAGCCCCTCTGTTTCTCGCCCTCTGTTTCAGCCCATCTGATTCTCGCCCTCTGTTTCAGCCCTTCTGATTCTCGCCCTCTGTTTCAGCCCCTCTGATTCAGCCCCTCTGTTTCAGCCCCTCTGTTTCAGCCCCTCTGTTTCTCGCCCTCTGTTTCAGCCCCTCTGTTTCTCGCCCTCTGTTTCAGCCCCTCTGTTTCAGCCCGTCTGTTACAGCCACTCTGTTTCTCGCCCACTGTTTCAGCCCCTCTGTTACTCACCCTCTGTTTCATCCCCTCTGATTCAGACCCTCTGTTTCTCGCCCTCTGTTTCAGCCCCTCTGTTTCTCGCCGTCTGTTTCAGCCCCTCTGTTTCAGCCCCTCTGTTTCAGCCCCTCTGTTTCTCGCCCTCTGTTTCAGGCCCTCTGTTTCTCGCCCTCTGTTTCAGCCCCTCTGATTCAGCCCCTCTGTTTCAGCCCCTCTGATTCAGCCCCTCTGTTTCAGCCCCTCTGTTTCAGCCCCTCTGTTTCTCGCCCTCTATTTCTCACCCTCTGTTTCTCGCCCTCTGTTTCAGCCCCTCTGTTTTTCGCCCTCTGTTTCAGCCCCTCTGTTTCTTGCCCTCTGTTTCAGGCTCTCTGTTTGAGCCCGTCTGTTTCAGCCCCTCTGTTTCAGCCCCTTTGTTTCTCGCCCTCTGTTTCAGCCCCTCTGATTCTCGCCCTCTGTTTCAGCCCCTCTGTTTCTCGCCCTCTGTTTCAGCCCCTCTGATTCAGCCCCTCTGTTTCAGCCCCTCTGATTCATCCCCTCTGATTCAGCCCCTCTGATTCAGCCTCTCTGTTTCTCGCCCTCTGTTTCAGCCCCTCTGTTTCTGCCCCTCTGTTTCAGCCCCTCTGTTTCTCGCCCTCTGTTTCAGCCCCTCTGATTCAGCCCCTCTGATTCAACCCCTCTGATTCAGCCCCTCTGTTTCCCGCCCCTCTGTTTCAGCTTTTCTGTTTCTCGCCCTCTGTTTCAGTCCCTCTGTTTCTCGCCCTCTGTTTCAGCCCCACTGTTTCAGCCCCTCTGTTTCAGCCCCTCTGTTTCAGCGCCTCTGTTTCTCGCCCTCTGTTTCAGCCCCTCTGTTTCTCGCCCTCTGTTTCAGCCCCTCTGATTCAGCCTCTCTGTTTCAGACCCTCTGTTTCTCCGCCTCTGTTCCAGCCCCTCTGTTTCAGCCCCTCTGTTTCAGCCACTCTGTTTCAGCCACTCTGTTTCAGCCCCTCTGTTTCAGCCCCTCTGTTTCAGCCCCTCTGTTTCAGCCCCTCTGTTTCTCGCCCTCTGTTTCAGCCCCACTGTTTCAGCCCGTCTGTTTCAGCCACTCTGTTTCCCGCCCTCTGTTTCAGCCCCTCTGTTTCTCACCCTCTGTTTCAGCCCCTCTGATTCAGCGCCTCTGTTTCTCGCCCTCTGTTTCAGCCCCTTTGTTTCTCGCCCTCTGTTTCAGCCCCTCTGTTTCAGCCCCTCTGTTTCAGCCCCTCTGTTTCTCGCCCTCTGATTCAGCCCCTCTGATTCAGCCCCTCTGTTTCAGCCCCTCTGATTCAGCCCCTCTGTTTCAGCCCCTCTGTTTCAGCCCCTCTGTTTCAGCCCCTCTGTTTCTCGCCCTCTGTTTCTCGCCCGCTGTTTCAGCCCCTTTGTTTCTCGCCCTCTGTTTCAGCCCCACTGTTTCAGCCCCTCTGATTCAGCCCCTCTGATTCAGCCCCTCTGTTTCTCGCCCTCTGTTTCAGCCCCTCTGTTTCAGCCCCTCTGTTTCAGCCCCTCTCTTTCTCGCCCTCTGTTTCAGCCCCTCTGTTTCTCGCCCTCTGTTTCAGCCGTCTCTGTTTCACGCCCTCTGTTTCAGCCCCTCTGTTTCTCGCCCTGTGTTTTAGCCCCGCTGCTTCTCGCCCTCTGTTTCAGCCCCGCTGATTCAGCACCTCTGTTTCAGCCCCTCTGAATCAGCCCCTCTGATTCAGCCCCTCTGTTTCAGCCCCTCTGTTTCAGCCCCTCTGTTTCTCGCCCTCTGTTTCAGCCCCTCTGATTCTCGCCCGCTGTTTCAGCCCCTCTGTTTCTTTCCGTCTGTTTTAGCCCCTCTGATTCAGCCCCTCTGTTTCAGCCCCTCTGATTCAGCCCCTCTGATTCAGCCCCTCTGATTCGGCCCTTCGGTTTCTTGCCCTCTGTTTCAGCCCCTCTGTTTCAGCCCCTCTGTTTCTCACCCTCTGTTTCAGCCCCTCTGATTCAGCCCCTCTGATTCAGCCCCTCTGATTCAGCCGCTCTGTTTCCCGCCCCTCTGTTTCAGCCCCTCTGTTTCTCGCCCTCTGTTTCAGCCCCTCTGTTTCTCGCCCTCTGTTACAGCCCCTCTGTTTCAGCCCCTCTGTTTCAGCCCCTCTGTTTCAGCGCCTCTGTTCCAGCCCCTCTGTTTCAGCCCCTCTGTTTCAGCCACTCTGTTTCAGCCCCTCTCTTTCAAAACCTCTGTTTCAGCCCCTCTGTTTCTCGCCCTCTGTTTCAGCCCCTCTGTTTCTCGCCCTCTGTTTCAGCCCCTCTGTTTCAGCCCGTCTGTTTCACGCACTCTGTTTCTCGCCCTCTGTTTCAACCCCTCTGTTTCTCACCCTCTGTTCCAGCCCCTCTGATTCAGCCCCTCTGTTTCTCGCCATCTGTTTCAGCCCCTCTGTTTCTCGCACTCTGTTTCAGCCCCTCTGTTTCTCGCCCTCTGTTTCAGCCCCTCTGTTTCAGCCCCTCTGATTCAGCCTCTCTGTTTCTCGCCCTCTGTTTCAGTCCCTCTGTTTCTCGCCCTCTGTTTCAGCCCCTCTGTTTCTCGCCCTCTGTTTCAGCCCCTCTGTTTCAGCCCGTCTGTTTCACCCACTCTGTTTCTCGCCCTCTGTTTCAGCCCCTCTGTTTCTCACCCTCTGTTTCAGCCCCTCTGATTCAACCCCTCTGTTTCAGCCCCTCTGATTCAGCACCTCTGTTTCACCCCCTCTGTTTCAGCCCCTCTGTTTTGCCCCCCTGTTTCTCGCCCTCCCTTTCTCACCCTCTGTTTCAGCTCCTCTGTTTCAGCCGCTCTGTTTCTCGCCCTCTGTTTCAGCCCCTCTGTTTCTCGCCCTCTGTTTCAGCCCCTCTGTTTCTTGCCCTCTGTTTCAGCCCCTCTGTTTCAGCCCCTCTGTTTCAGCCCCTCTGTTTCCCGCCCTCTGTTTCAGACCCCTCTGTTTCTCGCCCTCTGTTCAGCCCCTATGTTTCTCGCCCTCTGTTTCAGCCCCTCTGTTTCCCGCCCTCTGTTTCAGCCCTTCTGTTTCAGCCCCTCTGTTTCCCGCCCTCTGTTCCAGACCCCTCTGTTTCTCGCCCTCTGTTCAGCCCCTATGTTTCTCGCCCTCTGTTTCAGCCCCTCTGTTTCCCGCCCTCTGTTTCAGCCCCTCTGTTTCAGCCCCTCTGTTTCTCACCCTCTGTTTCTGCTCCTCTGTTTCTCGCCCTCTGTTTCAGCCCCTCTGTTTCTCGCCCTCTGTTTCAGCCCCGCTGATTCAGCCCCTCTGTTTCAGCCCCTCTGAATCAGCCCCTCTGATTCAGCCCCTCTGTTTCAGCCCCTCTGTTTCAGCCCCTCTGTTTCTAACCCTCTGTTTCAGCCCATCTGATTCTCGCCCTCTGTTTCAGCCCTTCTGATTCTCGCCCTCTGTTTCAGCCCCTCTGATTCAGCCCCTCTGATTCAGCCCCTCTGATTCAGCCCCTCTGTTTCTCGCCCTCTGTTTCAGCCCCTCTGTTTCAGCCACTCTGTTTCAGCCCCTCTGTTACAGCCCCTCTGTTTCAGCCCCTCTGTTTCTCGCCCTCTGTTTCAGCCCATCTGTTTCTCGCCCTCTGTTTCAGCCACTCTGTTTCTCGCCCTCTGTTTCAGCCCCTCTGTTTCTCACCCTCTGTTTCAGCCCCTCTGTTTCAGCCACTCTGTTTCTCGCCCTCTGTTTCAGCCCCTCTGTTTCTCGCCCTCTGTTTCAGCCCCTCTGTTTCAGCCCCTCTGTTTCAGCTCCTCTGTTTCTCGCCCTCTGTTTCAGCCCCTCTGTTTCTCGCCCTGTGTTTCAGCCCCTCTGTTTCAGCCCGTCTGTTTCAGCCCCTCTGTTTCTCGCCCTCTGTTTCAGCCCCTCTGTTTTTCACCCTCTGTTTCAGCCCCTCTGATTCAGCCCCTCTGTTTCTTGCCCTCTGTTTCAGCCCCTCTGTTTCTCGCCCTCTGTTTCAGCCCCTCTGTTTTAGCCCCTCTGTTTCAGCCCCTCTGTTTCTCGCCCTCTGTTTCAGCCACTCTGTTTCTCGCCGTCTGTTTCAGGCCCTCTGTTTCTCGCCCTCTGTTTCAGCCACTCTGATTCAGCCCCTCTGTTTCAGCCCAACTGATTCAGCACCTCTGTTTCAGCCCCTCTGTTTCAGCCCCTCTGTTTCATCCCTCTGTTTCTCGCCCTCTGTTTCTCGCCCGCTGTTTCAGCCCCTTTGTTTCTCACCCTCTGTTTCAGCCCCTCTGTTTCAGCCCCTCTGATTCAGCCCCTCTGATTCAGCCCCTCTGTTTCTCACCCTCTGTTTCAGCCCCTCTGATTCAGTTCCTCTGATTCAGCCCCTCTGATTCAGCCCCTCTGTTTCCCGCCCCTCTGTTTCAGCCCCTCTGTTTCTCGCCCTCTGTTTCAGCCCCTCTGTTTCTCGCCCTCTGTTACAACCCCTCTGTTTCAGCCCCTCTGTTTCAGCCCCTCTGTTTCAGCGCCTCTGTCCCAGCCCCTCTGTTTCAGCCCCTCTGTTTCAGCCACTCTCTTTCAGCCCCTCTCTTTCAAACCCTCTGTTTCAGCCCCTCTGTTTCAGCCCCTCTGTTTCAGCCCCTCTGTTTCTCGCCCTCTGTTTCAGACCCTCTCTTTCAGCCCGTCTGTTTCACCCACTCTGTTGCTCGCCCTCTGTTTCAGCCCCTCTGTTTCTCACCCTCTGTTCCAGCCCCTCTGATTCAGCCCCTCTGTTTCTCGCCCTCTGTTTCAGCCCCTCTGTTTCTCGTCCTCTGTTTCAGCCCATCTGTTTCTCGCCCTCTGTTTCAGCCCCTCTGTTTCAGCACCTCTGTTTCAGCCCCTCTGTTTCTCCCCCTCTGTTTCAGCCCCTCTGTTTCTCGCCCTCTGTTTCAGCCCCTCTGTTTCAGCCCGTCTGTTTCACCCACTCTGTTTCTCGCCCTCTGTTTCAGCCCCTCTGTTTCTCACCCTCTGTTTCAGCCCCTCCGATTCAACCCCTCTGTTTCAGCCCCTCTGATTCAGCCCCTCTGTTTCACCCCCTCTGTTTCAGCCCCTCTGTTTTGCCCCCCTGTTTCTCGCCCTCCCTTTCTCACCCTCTGTTTCAGCTCCTCTGTTTCAGCCGCTCTGTTTCTCGCCCTCTGTTTCAGCCCCTCTGTTTCTCGCCCTCTGTTTCAGCCCCTCTGTTTCTTGCCCTCTTTTTCAGCCCCTCTGTTTCAGCCCCTCTGTTTCAGCCCCTCTGTTTCTGCCCCTCTGTTTCTCGCACTGTGTTTCAGCCCCTCTGTTTCAGCCCCTCTGTTTCAGCCCCACTGTTTCTCGCCCTCTGTTTCAGCCCCTCTGTTTCAGCCCCTCTGTTTCAGCCCCTCTGTTTCCCACCCTCTGTTTCAGACCCCTCTGTTTCTCGCCCACTGTTCAGCCCCTATGTTTCTCGCCCTCTGTTTCAGCCCCTCTGTTTCCCGCCCTCTGTTTCAGCCCCTCTGTTTCACCCCCTCTGTTTCTCACCCTCTGTTTCTGCTCCTCTGTTTCTCGCCCTCTGTTTCAGCCCCTCTGTTTCTCGCCCTCTGTTTCAGCCCCGCTGATTCAGCCCCTCTGTTTCAGCCCCTCTGAATCAGCCCCTCTGATTCAGCCCCTCTGTTTCAGCCCCTCTGTTTCAGCCCCTCTGTTTCTCGCCCTCTGTTTCAGCCCATCAGATTCTCGCCCTCTGTTTCAGCCCCTCTGTTTCTCGCCCTCTGTTTCAGCCCCTCTCTTTCAGCCCGTCTGTTTCACCCACTCTGTTTCTCGCCCTCTGTTTCAGCCCCTCTGATTCAGCCCCTCTGTTTCACCCCCTCTGTTTCAGTCCCTCTGTTTCAGCCCCTCTGTTTCTCGCCCTCCCTTTCTCACCCTCTGTTTCAGCTCCTCTGTTTCAGCCCCTCTGTTTCTCGCCCTCTGTTTCAGCCCCTCTGTTTCTTGTCCTCTGTTTCAGCCCCTCTGTTTCAGCCCCTCTGTTTCAGCTCCTCTGTTTCTGCCCCTCTGTTTCTCGCCCTGTGTTTCAGCCCCTCTGTTTCAGCCCCTCTGTTTCAGCCCCACTGTTTCTCGCCCTCTGTTTCAGCCCCTCTGTTTCAGACCCTCTGTTTCAGCCCCTCTGTTTCAGCCCCTCTGTTTCTCGCCCTCTGTTTCAGACCCCTCTGTTTCTCGCCCTCTGTTCAGCCCCTATGTTTCTCGCCCTCAGTTTCAGCCCCTCTGTTGCTCACCCTCTGTTTCTGCTCCTCTGTTTCTCGCCCTCTGTTTCAGCCCCTCTGTTTCTCGCCCTCTGTTTCAGCCCTGCTGACTCAGCCCCTCTGTTTCAGCCCCTCAGAATCAGCCCCTCTGATTCAGCCGCTCTGTTTCAGCCCCTCTGTTTCAGCCCCTCTGTTTCTCGCCCTCTGTTTCTGCCCATCTGATTCTCGCCCTCTGTTTCAGCCCTTCTGATTCTCGCTCTCTGTTTCAGCCCCTCTGATTCAGCCCCTCTGATTCAGCCCCTCTGATTCAGCCCCTCTGTTTCTCGCCCTCTGTTTCAGCCCCTCTGTTTCAGCCACTCTGTTTCAGCCCCTCTGTTTCAACCCCTCTGTTTCTCGCCCTCTGTTTCAGCCCCTCTGTTTCTCGCCCTCTGTTTCAGCCACTCTGTTTCTCGCCCTCTGTTTCAGCCCCTCTGTTTCTCACCCTCTGTTTCAGCCCCTCTGATTCAGCCCCTCTATTTCTCGCCCTCTGTTTCAGCCCCGCTGATTCAGCCCCTCTGTTTCAGCCCCTCTGAATCAGCCCCTCTGATTCAGCCCCTCTGTTTCAGCCCCTCTGTTTCAGCCCCTCTGTTTCTCGCCCTCTGTTTCAGCCCCTCTGTTTCAGCCCGTCTGTTTCAGCCACTCTGTTTCTCGCCCTCTGTTTCAGCCCCTCTGTTTCTCACCCTCTGTTTCAGCCCCTCTGATTCAGCCCCTCTGTTTCACCCCCTCTGTTTCAGTCCCTCTGTTTCAGCCCCTCTGTTTCTCGCCCTCCCTTTCTCACCCTCTGTTTCAGCTCCTCTGTTTCAGCCCCTCTGTTTCTCGCCCTCTGTTTCAGCCCCTCTGTTTCTTGCCCTCTGTTTCAGCCCCTCTGTTTCAGCCCCTCTGTTTCAGCTCCTCTGTTTCTGCCCCTCTGTTTCTCGCCCTGTATTTCAGCCCCTCTGTTTCAGCCCCTCTGTTTCAGCCCCACTGTTTCTCGCCCTCTGTTTCAGCCCCTCTGTTTCAGACCCTCTGTTTCAGCCCCTCTGTTTCAGCCCCTCTGTTTCTCGCCCTCTGTTTCAGACCCCTCTGTTTCTCGCCCTCTGTTCAGCCCCTATGTTTCTCGCCCTCTGTTTCAGCCCCTCTGTTTCTCGCCCTCTGTTTCAGCCCTGCTGACTCAGCCCCTCTGTTTCAGCCCCTCAGAATCAGCCCCTCTGTTTCAGCCGCTCTGTTTCAGCCCCTCTGTTTCAGCCCCTCTGTTTCTCGCCCTCTGTTTCTGCCCATCTGATTCTCGCCCTCTGTTTCAGCCCTTCTGATTCTCGCCCTCTGTTTCAGCCCCTCTGATTCAGCCCCTCTGATTCAGCCCCTCTGATTCAGCCCCTCTGTTTCTCGCCCTCTGTTTCAGCCCCTCTGTTTCAGCCACTCTGTTTCAGCCCCTCTGTTTCAACCCCTCTGTTTCTCGCCCTCTGTTTCAGCCCCTCTGTTTCTCGCCCTCTGTTTCAGCCACTCTGTTTCTCGCCCTCAGTTTCAGCCCCTCTGTTTCTCACCCTCTGTTTCAGCCCCTCTGATTCAGCCCCTCTATTTCTCGCCCTCTGTTTCAGCCCCGCTGATTCAGCCCCTCTGTTTCAGCCCCTCTGAATCAGCCCCTCTGATTCAGCCCCTCTGTTTCAGCCCCTCTGTTTCAGCCCCTCTGTTTCTCGCCCTCTGTTTCAGCCCCTCTGTTTCAGCCCGTCTGTTTCAGCCACTCTGTTTCTCGCCCTCTGTTTCAGCCCCTCTGTTTCTCACCCTCTGTTTCAGCCCCTCTGATTCAGCCCCTCTGTATCTTGCCCTCTGTTTCAGCCCCTCTGTTTCTCGCCCTCTGTTTCAGCCCCTCTGTTTTAGCCCCTCTGTTTCAGCCCCTCTGTTTCTCGCCCTCTGTTTCAGCCACTCTGTTTCTCGCCCTCTGTTTCAGGCCCTCTGTTTCTCGCCCTCTGTTTCAGCCACTCTGATTCAGCCCCTCTGTTTCAGCCCAACTGATTCAGCCCCTCTGTTTCATCCCTCTGTTTCTCACCCTCTGTTTCTCGCCCGCTGTTTCAGCCCCTTTGTTTCTCACCCTCTGTTTCAGCCCCACTGTTTCAGCCCCTCTGATTCAGCCCCTCTGATTCAGTCCCTCTGTTTCTCGCCCTCTGTTTCAGCCCCTCTGTTTCAGCCCCTCAGTTTCAGCCCCTCTGTTTCTCACCCTCTGTTTCAGCCCCTCTGATTCAGCCCCTCTGATTCAGCCCCTCTGATTCAGCCCCTCTGTTTCCCGCCCCTCTGTTTCAGCCCCTCTGTTTCTCGCCCTCTGTTTCAGCCCCTCTGTTTCTCGCCCTCTGTTACAACCCCTCTGTTTCAGCCCCTCTGTTTCAGCCCCTCTGTTTCAGCGCCTCTGTCCCAGCCCCTCTGTTTCAGCCCCTCTGTTTCAGCCACTCTCTTTCAGCCCCTCTCTTTCAAACCCTCTGTTTCAGCCCCTCTGTTTCAGCCCCTCTGTTTCAGCCCCTCTGTTTCTCGCCCTCTGTTTCAGACCCTCTCTTTCAGCCCGTCTGTTTCACCCACTCTGTTGCTCGCCCTCTATTTCAGCCCCTCTGTTTCTAACCCTCTGTTCCAGCCCCTCTGATTCAGCCCCTCTGTTTCTCGCCCTCTGTTTCAGCCCCTCTGTTTCTCGTCCTCTGTTTCAGCCCCTCTGTTTCTCGCCCTCTGTTTCAGCCCCTCTGTTTCAGCCCCTCTGATTCAGCCTCTCTGTTTCTCCCCCTCTGTTTCAGCCCCTCTGTTTCTCACCCTCTGTTTCAGCCCCTCTGTTTCTCGCCCTCTGTTTCAGCCCCTCTGTTTCAGCCCGTCTGTTTCACCCACTCTGTTTCTCGCCCTCTGTTTCAGCCCCTCTGTTTCTCACCCTCTGTTTCAGCCCCTCTGATTCAGCCCCTCTGTTTCAGCCCCTCTGATTCAGCCCCTCTGTTTCACCCCCTCTGTTTCAGTCCCTCTGTTTCAGCCCCTCTGTTTCTCGCCCTCCCTTTCTCACCCTCTGTTTCAGCTCCTCTGTTTCAGCCACTCTGTTTCTCGCCCTCTGTTTCAGCCCCTCTGTTTCTTGCTCTCTGTTTCAGCCCCTCTGTTTCAGCCCCTCTGTTTCAGCTCCTCTGTTTCTGCCCCTCTGTTTCTCGCCCTGTGTTTCAGCCCCTCTGTTTCAGCCCCTCTGTTTCAGCCCCACTGTTTCGCGCCCTCTGTTTCAGCCCCTCTGTGTCAGCCCCTCTGTTTCAGCCCCTCTGTTTCTCGCCCTCTGTTTCAGACCCCTCTGTTTCTCGCCCTCTGTTCAGCCCCTATGTTTCTCGCCCTCTGTTTCAGCCCCTATGTTTCCCGCCCTCTGTTTCAGCCCCTCTGTTTCAGCCCCTCTGTTTCTCACCCTCTGTTTCTGCTCCTCTGTTTCTCGCCCTCTGTTTCAGCCCCTCTGTTTCTCGCCCTCTGTTTCAGCCCTGCTGACTCAGCCCCACTGTTTCAGCCCCTCAGAATCAGCCCCTCTGATTCAGCCGCTCTGTTTCAGCCCCTCTGTTTCAGCCCCTCTGTTTCTCGCCCTCTGTTTCTGCCCATCTGATTCTCGCCCTCTGTTTCAGCCCTTCTGATTCTCGCCCTCTGTTTCAGCCCCTCTGATTCAGCCCCTCTGATTCAGCCCCTCTGATTCAGCCCCTCTGTTTCTCGCCCTCTGTTTCAGCCCCTCTGTTTCAGCCACTCTGTTTCAGCCCCTCTGTTTCAACCCCTCTGTTTCTCGCCCTCTGTTTCAGCCCCTCTGTTTCTCGCCCTCTGTTTCAGCCACTCTGTTTCTCGCCCTCTGTTTCAGCCCCTCTGTTTCTCACCCTCTGTTTCAGCCCCTCTGATTCAGCCCCTCTATTTCTCGCCCTCTGTTTCAGCCCCGCTGATTCAGCCCCTCTGTTTCAGCCCCTCTGAATCAGCCCCTCTGATTCAGCCCCTCTGTTTCAGCGCCTCTGTTTCAGCCCCTCTGTTTCTCGCCCTCTGTTTCAGCCCCTCTGTTTCAGCCCGTCTGTTTCAGCCACTCTGTTTCTCGCCCTCTGTTTCAGCCCCTCTGTTTCTCACCCTCTGTTTCAGCCCCTCTGATTCAGCCCCTCTGTTTCTTGCCCTCTGTTTCAGCCCCTCTGTTTCTCGCCCTCTGTTTCAGCCCCTCTGTTTTAGCCCCTCTGTTTCAGCCCCTCTGTTTCTCGCCCTCTGTTTCAGCCACTCTGTTTCTCGCCCTCTGTTTCAGGCCCTCTGTTTCTCGCCCTCTGTTTCAGCCACTCTGATTCAGCCCCTCTGTTTCAGCCCAACTGATTCAGCCCCTCTGTTTCAGCCCCTCTGTTTCAGCCCCTCTGTTTCAGCCCCTGTGTTTCTCGCCCTCTGTTTCTCGCCCGCTGTTTCAGCCCCTTTGTTTCTCGCCCTCTGTTTCAGCCCCACTGTTTGAGCCCCTCTGATTCAGCCCCTCTGAAAAAGCGCCTCTGTTTCTCGCCCTCTGTTTCAGCCCCTCTGTTTCAGCCCCTCTGTTTCAGCCCCACTGTTTCTCGCCCTCTGTTTCAGCCCCTCTGTTTCTCGCTCTCTGTTTCATCCCCTCTGTTTCTCGCCCTCTGTTTCAGCCCCTCTGTTTCAGCTCCTCTGTTTCTCGCCCTCTGTTTCTGCCCCTCTGTTTCTCGCACTCTGTTTCAGCACCGCTGTTTCTCGCCCTCTGTTTCAGCCCCGCTGATTCAGCCCCTCTGTTTCAGCCCCTCTGAATCAGCCCCTCTGATTCAGCCCCTCTGTTTCAGCCCCTCTGTTTCAGCCCCTCTGTTTCTCGCCCTCTGTTTCAGCCCCTCTGATTCTCGCCCTCTGTTTCAGCCCCTCTGTTTCTCGCCCTCTGTTTTAGCCCCTCTGATTCAGCCCCTCTGCTTCAGCCCCTCTGATTCAGCCCCTCTGATTCAGCCCCTCTGATTCAGCCCCTCTGTTTCTCGCCCTCTGTTTCAGCCCCTCTGTTTAAGCCCCTCTGTTTCTCGCCCTCTGTTTCAGACCCTCTCTTTCAGCCCGTCTGTTTCACCCACTCTGTTGCTCGCCCTCTGTTTCAGTCCCTCTGTTTCTCACCCTCTGTTTCAGCCCCTCTGATTCAGCCGCTCTGTTTCTCGCCCTCTGTTTCAGCCCCTCTGATTCTCGCCCTCTGTTTCAGCCCCTCTGTTTCTCGCCCTCTGTTTCAGCCCCTCTGTTTCAGCCCCTCTGATTCAGCCTCTCTGTTTCTCGCCCTCTGTTTCAGCCCCTCTGTTTCTCGCCCTCTGTTTCAGCCCCTCTGTTTCAGCACGTCTGTTTCACCCACTCTGTTTCTCGCCCTCTGTTTCAGCCCCTCTGTTTCTCACCCTCTGTTTCAGCCCCTCTGATTCAGCCCCTCTGTTTCACCCCCTCTGATTCAGCCCCTCTGTTTCACCCCCTCTGTTTCAGCCCCTCTGTTTCAGCCCCTCTGTTTCTCGCCCTCCCTTTCTCACCCTCTGTTTCAGCTCCTCTGTTTCAGCCGCTCTGTTTCTCGCACTCTGTTTCAGCCCCTCTGTTTCTCGCCCTCTGTTTCAGCCCCTCTGTTTCTTGCCCTCTGTTTCAGCCCCTCTGTTTCAGCCCCTCTGTTTCAGCCCCTCTGTTTCAGCCCCTCTGTTTCCCGCCCTCTGTTTCAGCCCCTCTGTTTCAGCCCCTCTGTTTCTCGCCCTCTGTTTCTGCTCCTCTGTTTCTCGCCTTCTGTTTCAGCCCCTCTGCTTCTCGCCCTCTGTTTCAGCACCGCTGATTCAGCCCCTCTGTTTCACCCCTCTGAATCAGCCCCTCTGATTCAGCCCCTCTGTTTCAGCCCCCCTGTTTCAGCCCCTCTGTTTCTCGCCCTCTGTTTCAGCCCATCTGATTCTCGCCCTCTGTTTCAGCCCTTCTGATTCTCGCCCTCTGTTTCAGCCCCTCTGATTCAGCCCCTCTGATTCAGCCCCTCTGATTCAGCCCCTCTGTTTCTCGCCCTCTGTTTCAGCCCCTCTGTTTCAGCCACTCTGTTTCAGCCCCTCTGTTTCAACCCCTCTGTTTCTCGCCCTCTGTTTCAGCCCCTCTGTTTCTCGCCCTCTGTTTCAGCCACTGTTTCTCGCCATCAGTTTCAGCCCCTCTGTTTCTCACCCTCTGTTTCAGCCCCTCTGATTCAGCCCCTCTATTTCTCGCCCTCTGTTTCAGCCCCGCTGATTCAGCCCCTCTGTTTCAGCCCCTCTGAATCAGCCCCTCTGATTCAGCCCCTCTGTTTCAGCCCCTCTGTTTCAGCCCCTCTGTTTCTCGCCCTCTGTTTCAGCCCCTCTGTTTCAGCCCGTCTGTTTCAGCCACTCTGTTTCTCGCCCTCTGTTTCAGCCCCTCTGTTTCTCACCCTCTGTTTCAGCCCGTCTGATTCAGCCCCTCTGTATCTTGCCCTCTGTTTCAGCCCCTCTGTTTCTCGCCCTCTGTTTCAGCCCCTCTGTTTTAGCTCCTCTGTTTCAGCCCCTCTGTTTCTCGCCCTCTGTTTCAGCCACTCTGTTTCTCGCCCTCTGTTTCAGGCCCTCTGTTTCTCGCCCTCTGTTTCAGCCACTCTGATTCAGCCCCTCTGTTTCAGCCCAACTGATTCAGCCCCTCTGTTTCATCCCTCTGTTTCTCGCCCTCTGTTTCTCGCCCGCTGTTTCAGCACCTTTGTTTCTCACCCTCTGTTTCAGCCCCACTGTTTCAGCCCCTCTGATTCAGCCCCTCTGATTCAGCCCCTCTGTTTCTCGCCCTCTGTTTCAGCCCCTCTGTTTCAGCCCCTCAGTTTCAGCCCCTCTGTTTCTCACCCTCTGTTTCAGCCCCTCTGATTCAGCCCCTCTGATTCAGCCCCTCTGATTCAGCCCCTCTGTTTCCCGCCCATCTGTTTCAGCCCCTCTGTTTCTCGCCCTCTGTTTCAGCCTCTCTGTTTCTCGCCCTCTGTTACAACCCCTCTGTTTCAGCCCCTCTGTTTCAGCCCCTCTGTTTCAGCGCCTCTGTCCCAGCCCCTCTGTTTCAGCCACTCTCTTTCAGCCCATCTCTTTCAAACCCTCTGTTTCAGCCCCTCTGTTTCAGCCCCTCTGTTTCAGCCCCTCTGTTTCTCGCCCTCTGTTTCAGACCCTCTCTTTCAGCCCGTCTGTTTCACCCACTCTGTTACTCGCCCTCTGTTTCAGCCCCTCTGTTTCTCACCCTCTGTTCCAGCCCCTCTGATTCAGCCCCTCTGTTTCTCGCCCTCTGTTTCAGCCCCTCTGTTTCTCATCCTCTGTTTCAGCCCCTCTGTTTCTCGCCCTCTGTTTCAGCCCCTCTGTTTCAGCCCCTCTGATTCAGCCTCTCTGTTTCTCGCCCTCTGTTTCAGCCCCTCTGTTTCTCACCCTCTGTTTCAGCCCCTCTGTTACTCGCCCTCTGTTTCAGCCCCTCTGTTTCAGCCCGTCTGTTTCACCCACTCTGTTTCTCGCCCTCTGTTTCAGCCCCTCTGTTTCTCACCCTCTGTTTCAGCCCCTCTGATTCAGCCCCTCTGTTTCAGCCCCTCTGATTCAGCCCCTCTGTTTCACCCCCTCTGTTTCAGTCCCTCTGTTTCAGCCCCTCTGTTTCTCGCCCTCCCTTTCTCACCCTCTGTTTCAGCTCCTCTGTTTCAGCCACTCTGTTTCTCGCCCTCTGTTTCAGCCCCTCTGTTTCTTGCTCTCTGTTTCATCCCCTCTGTTTCAGCCCCTCTGTTTCAGCTCCTCTGTTTCTGCCCCTCTGTTTCTCGCCCTGTGTTTCAGCCCCTCTGTTTCAGCCCCTCTGTTTCAGCCCCACTGTTTCTCGCCCTCTGTTTCAGCCCCTCTGTGTCAGCCCCTCTGTTTCAGCCCCTCTGTTTCAGCTCCTCTGTTTCTGCCCCTCTGTTTCTCGCCCTGTGTTTCAGCCCCTCTGTTTCAGCCCCTCTGTTTCAGCCCCACTGTTTCTCGCCCTCTGTTTCAGCCCCTCTGTGTCAGCCCCTCTGTTTCAGCCCCTCTGTTTCTCGCCCTCTGTTTCAGACCCCTCTGTTTCTCGCCCTCTGTTCAGCCCCTATGTTTCTCGCCCTCTGTTTCAGCCCCTATGTTTCCCGCCCTCTGTTTCAGCCCCTCTGTTTCAGCCCCTCTGTTTCTCACCCTCTGTTTCTGCTCCTCTGTTTCTCGCCCTCTGTTTCAGCCCCTCTGTTTCTCGCCCTCTGTTTCAGCCCTGCTGACTCAGCCCCTCTGTTTCAGCCCCTCAGAATCAGCCCCTCTGATTCAGCCGCTCTGTTTCAGCCCCTCTGTTTCAGCCCCTCTGTTTCTCGCCCTCTGTTTCTGCCCATCTGATTCTCGCCCTCTGTTTCAGCCCTTCTGATTCTCGCCCTCTGTTTCAGCCCCTCTGATTCAGCCCCTCTGATTCAGCCCCTCTGATTCAGCCCCTCTGTTTCTCGCCCTCTGTTTCAGCCCCTCTGTTTCAGCCACTCTGTTTCAGCCCCTCTGTTTCAACACCTCTGTTTCTCGCCCTCTGTTTCAGCCCCTCTGTTTCTCGCCCTCTGTTTCAGCCACTCTGTTTCTCGCCCTCTGTTTCAGCCCCTCTGTTTCAGCCACTCTGATTCAGCCCCTCTATTTCTCGCCCTCTGTTTCAGCCCCGCTGATTCAGCCCCTCTGTTTCAGCCCCTCTGAATCAGCCCCTCTGATTCAGCCCCTCTGTTTCAGCCCCTCTGTTTCAGCCCGTCTGTTTCACCCACTCTGTTTCTCGCCCTCTGTTTCAGCCCCTCTGTTTCTCACCCTCTGTTTCAGCCCCTCTGATTCAGCCCCTCTGTTTCAGCACCTCTGATTCAGCCCCTCTGTTTCACCCCCTCTGTTTCAGTCCCTCTGTTTCAGCCCCTCTGTTTCTCGCCCTCCCTTTCTCACCCTCTGTTTCAGCTCCTCTGTTTCAGCCACTCTGTTTCTCGCCCTCTGTTTCAGCCCCTCTGTTTCTTGCTCTCTGTTTCAGCCCCTCTGTTTCAGCCCCTCTGTTTCAGCTCCTCTGTTTCTGCCCCTCTGTTTCTCGCCCTGTGTTTCAGCCCCTCTGTTTCAGCCCCTCTGTGTCAGCCCCTCTGTTTCAGCCCCTCTGTTTCTCGCCCTCTGTTTCAGACCCCTCTGTTTCTCGCCCTCTGTTCAGCCCCTATGTTTCTCGCCCTCTGTTTCAGCCCCTATGTTTCCCGCCCTCTGTTTCAGCCCCTCTGTTTCAGCCCCTCTGTTTCTCACCCTCTGTTTCTGCTCCTCTGTTTCTCGCCCTCTGTTTCAGCCCCTCTGTTTCTCGCCCTCTGTTTCAGCCCCTCTGATTCTCGCCCTCTGTTTCAGCCCCTCTGTTTCTCGCCCTCTGTTTTAGCCCCTCTGATTCAGCCCCTCTGTTTCAGCCCCTCTGATTCAGCCCCTCTGATTCAGCCCCTCTGATTCAGCCCCTCTGTTTCTCGCCCTCTGTTTCAGCCCCTCTGTTTAAGCCCCTCTGTTTCTCGCCCTCTGTTTCAGACCCTCTCTTTCAGCCCGTCTGTTTCACCCACTCTGTTGCTCGCCCTCTGTTTCAGTCCCTCTGTTTCTCACCCTCTGTTTCAGCCCCTCTGATTCAGCCGCTCTGTTTCTCGCCCTCTGTTTCAGCCCCTCTGATTCTCGCCCTCTGTTTCAGCCCCTCTGTTTCTCGCCCTCTGTTTCAGCCCCTCTGTTTCAGCCCCTCTGATTCAGCCTCTCTGTTTCTCGCCCTCTGTTTCAGCCCCTCTGTTTCTCGCCCTCTGTTTCAGCCCCTCTGTTTCAGCACGTCTGTTTCACCCACTCTGTTTCTCGCCCTCTGTTTCAGCCCCTCTGTTTCTCACCCTCTGTTTCAGCCCCTCTGATTCAGCCCCTCTATTTCACCCCCTCTGATTCAGCCCCTCTGTTTCACCCCCTCTGTTTCAGCCCCTCTGTTTCAGCCCCTCTGTTTCTCGCCCTCCCTTTCTCACCCTCTGTTTCAGCTCCTCTGTTTCAGCCGCTCTGTTTCTCGCACTCTGTTTCAGCCCCTCTGTTTCTCGCCCTCTGTTTCAGCCCCTCTGTTTCTTGCCCTCTGTTTCAGCCCCTCTGTTTCAGCCCCTCTGTTTCAGCCCCTCTGTTTCAGCCCCTCTGTTTCCCGCCCTCTGTTTCAGCCCCTCTGTTTCAGCCCCTCTGTTTCTCGCCCTCTGTTTCTGCTCCTCTGTTTCTCGCCTTCTGTTTCAGCCCCTCTGCTTCTCGCCCTCTGTTTCAGCACCGCTGATTCAGCCCCTCTGTTTCACCCCTCTGAATCAGCCCCTCTGATTCAGCCCCTCTGTTTCAGCCCCCCTGTTTCAGCCCCTCTGTTTCTCGCCCTCTGTTTCAGCCCATCTGATTCTCGCCCTCTGTTTCAGCCCTTCTGATTCTCGCCCTCTGTTTCAGCCCCTCTGATTCAGCCCCTCTGATTCAGCCCCTCTGATTCAGCCCCTCTGTTTCTCGCCCTCTGTTTCAGCCCCTCTGTTTCAGCCACTCTGTTTCAGCCCCTCTGTTTCAACCCCTCTGTTTCTCGCCCTCTGTTTCAGCCCCTCTGTTTCTCGCCCTCTGTTTCAGCCACTGTTTCTCGCCATCAGTTTCAGCCCCTCTGTTTCTCACCCTCTGTTTCAGCCCCTCTGATTCAGCCCCTCTATTTCTCGCCCTCTGTTTCAGCCCCGCTGATTCAGCCCCTCTGTTTCAGCCCCTCTGAATCAGCCCCTCTGATTCAGCCCCTCTGTTTCAGCCCCTCTGTTTCAGCCCCTCTGTTTCTCGCCCTCTGTTTCAGCCCCTCTGTTTCAGCCCGTCTGTTTCAGCCACTCTGTTTCTCGCCCTCTGTTTCAGCCCCTCTGTTTCTCACCCTCTGTTTCAGCCCGTCTGATTCAGCCCCTCTGTATCTTGCCCTCTGTTTCAGCCCCTCTGTTTCTCGCCCTCTGTTTCAGCCCCTCTGTTTTAGCTCCTCTGTTTCAGCCCCTCTGTTTCTCGCCCTCTGTTTCAGCCACTCTGTTTCTCGCCCTCTGTTTCAGGCCCTCTGTTTCTCGCCCTCTGTTTCAGCCACTCTGATTCAGCCCCTCTGTTTCAGCCCAACTGATTCAGCCCCTCTGTTTCATCCCTCTGTTTCTCGCCCGCTGTTTCAGCACCTTTGTTTCTCACCCTCTGTTTCAGCCCCACTGTTTCAGCCCCTCTGATTCAGCCCCTCTGATTCAGCCCCTCTGTTTCTCGCCCTCTGTTTCAGCCCCTCTGTTTCAGCCCCTCAGTTTCAGCCCCTCTGTTTCTCACCCTCTGTTTCAGCCCCTCTGATTCAGCCCCTCTGATTCAGCCCCTCTGATTCAGCCCCTCTGTTTCCCGCCCATCTGTTTCAGCCCCTCTGTTTCTCGCCCTCTGTTTCAGCCTCTCTGTTTCTCGCCCTCTGTTACAACCCCTCTGTTTCAGCCCCTCTGTTTCAGCCCCTCTGTTTCAGCGCCTCTGTCCCAGCCCCTCTGTTTCAGCCACTCTCTTTCAGCCCATCTCTTTCAAACCCTCTGTTTCAGCCCCTCTGTTTCAGCCCCTCTGTTTCAGCCCCTCTGTTTCTCGCCCTCTGTTTCAGACCCTCTCTTTCAGCCCGTCTGTTTCACCCACTCTGTTACTCGCCCTCTGTTTCAGCCCCTCTGTTTCTCACCCTCTGTTCCAGCCCCTCTGATTCAGCCCCTCTGTTTCTCGCCCTCTGTTTCAGCCCCTCTGTTTCTCGTCCTCTGTTTCAGCCCCTCTGTTTCTCGCCCTCTGTTTCAGCCCCTCTGTTTCAGCCCCTCTGATTCAGCCTCTCTGTTTCTCGCCCTCTGTTTCAGCCCCTCTGTTTCTCACCCTCTGTTTCAGCCCCTCTGTTACTCGCCCTCTGTTTCAGCCCCTCTGTTTCAGCCCGTCTGTTTCACCCACTCTGTTTCTCGCCCTCTGTTTCAGCCCCTCTGTTTCTCACCCTCTGTTTCAGCCCCTCTGATTCAGCCCCTCTGTTTCAGCCCCTCTGATTCAGCCCCTCTGTTTCACCCCCTCTGTTTCAGTCCCTCTGTTTCAGCCCCTCTGTTTCTCGCCCTCCCTTTCTCACCCTCTGTTTCAGCTCCTCTGTTTCAGCCACTCTGTTTCTCGCCCTCTGTTTCAGCCCCTCTGTTTCTTGCTCTCTGTTTCAGCCCCTCTGTTTCAGCCCCTCTGTTTCAGCTCCTCTGTTTCTGCCCCTCTGTTTCTCGCCCTGTGTTTCAGCCCCTCTGTTTCAGCCCCTCTGTTTCAGCCCCACTGTTTCTCGCCCTCTGTTTCAGCCCCTCTGTGTCAGCCCCTCTGTTTCAGCCCCTCTGTTTCTCGCCCTCTGTTTCAGACCCCTCTGTTTCTCGCCCTCTGTTCAGCCCTTATGTTTCTCGCCCTCTGTTTCAGCCCCTATGTTTCCCGCCCTCTGTTTCAGCCCCTCTGTTTCAGCCCCTCTGTTTCTCACCCTCTGTTTCTGCTCCTCTGTTTCTCGCCCTCTGTTTCAGCCCCTCTGTTTCTCGCCCTCTGTTTCAGCCCTGCTGACTCAGCCCCTCTGTTTCAGCCCCTCAGAATCAGCCCCTCTGATTCAGCCGCTCTGTTTCAGCCCCTCTGTTTCAGCCCCTCTGTTTCTCGCCCTCTGTTTCTGCCCATCTGATTCTCGCCCTCTGTTTCAGCCCTTCTGATTCTCGCCCTCTGTTTCAGCCCCTCTGATTCAGCCCCTCTGATTCAGCCCCTCTGATTCAGCCCCTCTGTTTCTCGCCCTCTGTTTCAGCCCCTCTGTTTCAGCCACTCTGTTTCAGCCCCTCTGTTTCAACCCCTCTGTTTCTCGCCCTTTGTTTCAGCCCCTCTGTTTCTCGCCCTCTGTTTCAGCCACTCTGTTTCTCGCCCTCTGTTTCAGCCCCTCTGTTTCAGCCACTCTGATTCAGCCCCTCTATTTCTCGCCCTCTGTTTCAGCCCCGCTGATTCAGCCCCTCTGTTTCAGCCCCTCTGAATCAGCCCCTCTGATTCAGCCCCTCTGTTTCAGCCCCTCTGTTTCAGCCCGTCTGTTTCACCCACTCTGTTTCTCGCCCTCTGTTTCAGCCCCTCTGTTTCTCACCCTCTGTTTCAGCCCCTCTGATTCAGCCCCTCTGTTTCAGCCCCTCTGATTCAGCCCCTCTGTTTCACCCCCTCTGTTTCAGTCCCTCTGTTTCAGCCCCTCTGTTTCTCGCCCTCCCTTTCTCACCCTCTGTTTCAGCTCCTCTGTTTCAGCCACTCTGTTTCTCGCCCTCTGTTTCAGCCCCTCTGTTTCTTGCTCTCTGTTTCAGCCCCTCTGTTTCAGCCCCTCTGTTTCAGCTCCTCTGTTTCTGCCCCTCTGTTTCTCGCCCTGTGTTTCAGCCCCTCTGTTTCAGCCCCTCTGTGTCAGCCCCTCTGTTTCAGCCCCTCTGTTTCTCGCCCTCTGTTTCAGACCCCTCTGTTTCTCGCCCTCTGTTCAGCCCCTATGTTTCTCGCCCTCTGTTTCAGCCCCTATGTTTCCCGCCCTCTGTTTCAGCCCCTCTGTTTCAGCCCCTCTGTTTCTCACCCTCTGTTTCTGCTCCTCTGTTTCTCGCACTCTGTTTCAGCCCCTCTGTTTCTCGCCCTCTGTTTCAGCCCTGCTGACTCAGCCCCTCTGTTTCAGCCCCTCAGAATCAGCCCCTCTGATTCAGCCGCTCTGTTTCAGCCCCTCTGTTTCAGCCCCTCTGTTTCTCGCCCTCTGTTTCTGCCCATCTGATTCTCGCCCTCTGTTTCAGCCCTTCTGATTCTCGCCCTCTGTTTCAGCCCCTCTGATTCAGCCCCTCTGATTCAGCCCCTCTGATTCAGCCCCTCTGTTTCTCGCCCTCTGTTTCAGCCCCTCTGTTTCAGCCACTCTGTTTCAGCCCCTCTGTTTCAACCCCTCTGTTTCTCGCCCTCTGTTTCAGCCCATCTGTTTCTCGCCCTCTGTTTCAGCCACTCTGTTTCTCGCCCTCTGTTTCAGCCCCTCTGTTTCTCACCCTCTGTTTCAGCCCCTCTGATTCAGCCCCTCTATTTCTCGCCCTCTGTTTCAGCCCCGCTGATTCAGCCCCTCTGTTTCAGCCCCTCTGAATCAGCCCCTCTGATTCAGCCCCTCTGTTTCAGCCCCTCTGTTTCAGCCCCTCTGTTTCTCGCCCTCTGTTTCAGCCCCTCTGTTACAGCCCGTCTGTTTCAGCCCCTCTGTTTCTCACCCTCTGTTTCAGCCCCTCTGATTCAGCCCCTCTGTTTCTTGCCCTCTGTTTCAGCCCCTCTGTTTTTCGCCCTCTGTTTCAGCCCCTCTGTTTTAGCCCCTCTGTTTCAGCCCCTCTGTTTCTCGCCCTCTGTTTCAGCCACTCTGTTTCTCGCCCTCTGTTTCAGCCCCTCTGATTCAGCCGCTCTGTTTCTCGCCCTCTGTTTCAGCCCCTCTGATTCTCGCCCTCTGTTTCAGCCCCTCTGTTTCTCGCCCTCTGTTTCAGCCCCTCTGTTTCAGCCCCTCTGATTCAGCCTCTCTGTTTCTCGCCCTCTGTTTCAGCCCCTCTGTTTCTCGCCCTCTGTTTCAGCCCCTCTGTTTCAGCACGTCTGTTTCACCCACTCTGTTTCTCGCCCTCTGTTTCAGCCCCTCTGTTTCTCACCCTCTGTTTCAGCCCCTCTGATTCAGCCCCTCTGTTTCACCCCCTCTGATTCAGCCCCTCTGTTTCACCCCCTCTGTTTCAGCCCCTCTGTTTCAGCCCCTCTGTTTCTCGCCCTCCCTTTCTCACCCTCTGTTTCAGCTCCTCTGTTTCAGCCGCTCTGTTTCTCGCACTCTGTTTCAGCCCCTCTGTTTCTCGCCCTCTGTTTCAGCCCCTCTGTTTCTTGCCCTCTGTTTCAGCCCCTCTGTTTCAGCCCCTCTGTTTCAGCCCCTCTGTTTCAGCCCCTCTGTTTCCCGCCCTCTGTTTCAGCCCCTCTGTTTCAGCCCCTCTGTTTCTCGCCCTCTGTTTCTGCTCCTCTGTTTCTCGCCTTCTGTTTCAGCCCCTCTGCTTCTCGCCCTCTGTTTCAGCACCGCTGATTCAGCCCCTCTGTTTCACCCCTCTGAATCAGCCCCTCTGATTCAGCCCCTCTGTTTCAGCCCCCCTGTTTCAGCCCCTCTGTTTCTCGCCCTCTGTTTCAGCCCATCTGATTCTCGCCCTCTGTTTCAGCCCTTCTGATTCTCGCCCTCTGTTTCAGCCCCTCTGATTCAGCCCCTCTGATTCAGCCCCTCTGATTCAGCCCCTCTGTTTCTCGCCCTCTGTTTCAGCCCCTCTGTTTCAGCCACTCTGTTTCAGCCCCTCTGTTTCAACCCCTCTGTTTCTCGCCCTCTGTTTCAGCCCCTCTGTTTCTCGCCCTCTGTTTCAGCCACTGTTTCTCGCCATCAGTTTCAGCCCCTCTGTTTCTCACCCTCTGTTTCAGCCCCTCTGATTCAGCCCCTCTATTTCTCGCCCTCTGTTTCAGCCCCGCTGATTCAGCCCCTCTGTTTCAGCCCCTCTGAATCAGACCCTCTGATTCAGCCCCTCTGTTTCAGCCCCTCTGTTTCAGCCCCTCTGTTTCTCGCCCTCTGTTTCAGCCCCTCTGTTTCAGCCCGTCTGTTTCAGCCACTCTGTTTCTCGCCCTCTGTTTCAGCCCCTCTGTTTCTCACCCTCTGTTTCAGCCCGTCTGATTCAGCCCCTCTGTATCTTGCCCTCTGTTTCAGCCCCTCTGTTTCTCGCCCTCTGTTTCAGCCCCTCTGTTTTAGCTCCTCTGTTTCAGCCCCTCTGTTTCTCGCCCTCTGTTTCAGCCACTCTGTTTCTCGCCCTCTGTTTCAGGCCCTCTGTTTCTCGCCCTCTGTTTCAGCCACTCTGATTCAGCCCCTCTGTTTCAGCCCAACTGATTCAGCCCCTCTGTTTCATCCCTCTGTTTCTCGCCCGCTGTTTCAACACCTTTGTTTCTCACCCTCTGTTTCAGCCCCACTGTTTCAGCCCCTCTGATTCAGCCCCTCTGATTCAGCCCCTCTGTTTCTCGCCCTCTGTTTCAGCCCCTCTGTTTCAGCCCCTCAGTTTCAGCCCCTCTGTTTCTCACCCTCTGTTTCAGCCCCTCTGATTCAGCCCCTCTGATTCAGCCCCTCTGATTCAGCCCCTCTGTTTCCCGCCCATCTGTTTCAGCCCCTCTGTTTCTCGCCCTCTGTTTCAGCCTCTCTGTTTCTCGCCCTCTGTTACAACCCCTCTGTTTCAGCCCCTCTGTTTCAGCCCCTCTGTTTCAGCGCCTCTGTCCCAGCCCCTCTGTTTCAGCCACTCTCTTTCAGCCCATCTCTTTCAAACCCTCTGTTTCAGCCCCTCTGTTTCAGCCCCTCTGTTTCAGCCCCTCTGTTTCTCGCCCTCTGTTTCAGACCCTCTCTTTCAGCCCGTCTGTTTCACCCACTCTGTTACTCGCCCTCTGTTTCAGCCCCTCTGTTTCTCACCCTCTGTTCCAGCCCCTCTGATTCAGCCCCTCTGTTTCTCGCCCTCTGTTTCAGCCCCTCTGTTTCTCGTCCTCTGTTTCAGCCCCTCTGTTTCTCGCCCTCTGTTTCAGCCCCTCTGTTTCAGCCCCTCTGATTCAGCCTCTCTGTTTCTCGCCCTCTGTTTCAGCCCCTCTGTTTCTCACCCTCTGTTTCAGCCCCTCTGTTACTCGCCCTCTGTTTCAGCCCCTCTGTTTCAGCCCGTCTGTTTCACCCACTCTGTTTCTCGCCCTCTGTTTCAGCCCCTCTGTTTCTCACCCTCTGTTTCAGCCCCTCTGATTCAGCCCCTCTGTTTCAGCCCCTCTGATTCAGCCCCTCTGTTTCACCCCCTCTGTTTCAGTCCCTCTGTTTCAGCCCCTCTGTTTCTCGCCCTCCCTTTCTCACCCTCTGTTTCAGCTCCTCTGTTTCAGCCACTCTGTTTCTCGCCCTCTGTTTCAGCCCCTCTGTTTCTTGCTCTCTGTTTCAGCCCCTCTGTTTCAGCCCCTCTGTTTCAGCTCCTCTGTTTCTGCCCCTCTGTTTCTCGCCCTGTGTTTCAGCCCCTCTGTTTCAGCCCCTCTGTGTCAGCCCCTCTGTTTCAGCCCCTCTGTTTCTCACCCTCTGTTTCAGCCCCTCTGATTCAGCCCCTCTGTTTCAGCCCCTCTGATTCAGCCCCTCTGTTTCACCCCCTCTGTTTCAGTCCCTCTGTTTCAGCCCCTCTGTTTCTCGCCCTCCCTTTCTCACCCTCTGTTTCAGCTCCTCTGTTTCAGCCACTCTGTTTCTCGCCCTCTGTTTCAGCCCCTCTGTTTCTTGCTCTCTGTTTCAGCCCCTCTGTTTCAGCCCCTCTGTTTCAGCTCCTCTGTTTCTGCCCCTCTGTTTCTCGCCCTGTGTTTCAGCCCCTCTGTTTCAGCCCCTCTGTGTCAGCCCCTCTGTTTCAGCCCCTCTGTTTCTCGCCCTCTGTTTCAGACCCCTCTGTTTCTCGCCCTCTGTTCAGCCCCTATGTTTCTCGCCCTCTGTTTCAGCCCCTATGTTTCCCGCCCTCTGTTTCAGCCCCTCTGTTTCAGCCCCTCTGTTTCTCACCCTCTGTTTCTGCTCCTCTGTTTCTCGCCCTCTGTTTCAGCCCCTCTGTTTCTCGCCCTCTGTTTCAGCCCTGCTGACTCAGCCCCTCTGTTTCAGCCCCTCAGAATCAGCCCCTCTGATTCAGCCGCTCTGTTTCAGCCCCTCTGTTTCAGCCCCTCTGTTTCTCGCCCTCTGTTTCTGCCCATCTGATTCTCGCCCTCTGTTTCAGCCCTTCTGATTCTCGCCCTCTGTTTCAGCCCCTCTGATTCAGCCCCTCTGATTCAGCCCCTCTGATTCAGCCCCTCTGTTTCTCGCCCTCTGTTTCAGCCCCTCTGTTTCAGCCACTCTGTTTCAGCCCCTCTGTTTCAACCCCTCTGTTTCTCGCCCTCTGTTTCAGCCCATCTGTTTCTCGCCCTCTGTTTCAGCCACTCTGTTTCTCGCCCTCTGTTTCAGCCCCTCTGTTTCTCACCCTCTGTTTCAGCCCCTCTGATTCAGCCCCTCTATTTCTCGCCCTCTGTTTCAGCCCCGCTGATTCAGCCCCTCTGTTTCAGCCCCTCTGAATCAGCCCCTCTGATTCAGCCCCTCTGTTTCAGCCCCTCTGTTTCAGCCCCTCTGTTTCTCGCCCTCTGTTTCAGCCCCTCTGTTACAGCCCGTCTGTTTCAGCCCCTCTGTTTCTCACCCTCTGTTTCAGCCCCTCTGATTCAGCCCCTCTGTTTCTTGCCCTCTGTTTCAGCCCCTCTGTTTTTCGCCCTCTGTTTCAGCCCCTCTGTTTTAGCCCCTCTGTTTCAGCCCCTCTGTTTCTCGCCCTCTGTTTCAGCCACTCTGTTTCTCGCCCTCTGTTTCAGCCCCTCTGATTCAGCCGCTCTGTTTCTCGCCCTCTGTTTCAGCCCCTCTGATTCTCGCCCTCTGTTTCAGCCCCTCTGTTTCTCGCCCTCTGTTTCAGCCCCTCTGTTTCAGCCCCTCTGATTCAGCCTCTCTGTTTCTCGCCCTCTGTTTCAGCCCCTCTGTTTCTCGCCCTCTGTTTCAGCCCCTCTGTTTCAGCACGTCTGTTTCACCCACTCTGTTTCTCGCCCTCTGTTTCAGCCCCTCTGTTTCTCACCCTCTGTTTCAGCCCCTCTGATTCAGCCCCTCTGTTTCACCCCCTCTGATTCAGCCCCTCTGTTTCACCCCCTCTGTTTCAGCCCCTCTGTTTCAGCCCCTCTGTTTCTCGCCCTCCCTTTCTCACCCTCTGTTTCAGCTCCTCTGTTTCAGCCGCTCTGTTTCTCGCACTCTGTTTCAGCCCCTCTGTTTCTCGCCCTCTGTTTCAGCCCCTCTGTTTCTTGCCCTCTGTTTCAGCCCCTCTGTTTCAGCCCCTCTGTTTCAGCCCCTCTGTTTCAGCCCCTCTGTTTCCCGCCCTCTGTTTCAGCCCCTCTGTTTCAGCCCCTCTGTTTCTCGCCCTCTGTTTCTGCTCCTCTGTTTCTCGCCTTCTGTTTCAGCCCCTCTGCTTCTCGCCCTCTGTTTCAGCACCGCTGATTCAGCCCCTCTGTTTCACCCCTCTGAATCAGCCCCTCTGATTCAGCCCCTCTGTTTCAGCCCCCCTGTTTCAGCCCCTCTGTTTCTCGCCCTCTGTTTCAGCCCATCTGATTCTCGCCCTCTGTTTCAGCCCTTCTGATTCTCGCCCTCTGTTTCAGCCCCTCTGATTCAGCCCCTCTGATTCAGCCACTCTGATTCAGCCCCTCTGTTTCTCGCCCTCTGTTTCAGCCCCTCTGTTTCAGCCACTCTGTTTCAGCCCCTCTGTTTCAACCCCTCTGTTTCTCGCCCTCTGTTTCAGCCCCTCTGTTTCTCGCCCTCTGTTTCAGCCACTGTTTCTCGCCATCAGTTTCAGCCCCTCTGTTTCTCACCCTCTGTTTCAGCCCCTCTGATTCAGCCCCTCTATTTCTCGCCCTCTGTTTCAGCCCCGCTGATTCAGCCCCTCTGTTTCAGCCCCTCTGAATCAGACCCTCTGATTCAGCCCCTCTGTTTCAGCCCCTCTGTTTCAGCCCCTCTGTTTCTCGCCCTCTGTTTCAGCCCCTCTGTTTCAGCCCGTCTGTTTCAGCCACTCTGTTTCTCGCCCTCTGTTTCAGCCCCTCTGTTTCTCACCCTCTGTTTCAGCCCGTCTGATTCAGCCCCTCTGTATCTTGCCCTCTGTTTCAGCCCCTCTGTTTCTCGCCCTCTGTTTCAGCCCCTCTGTTTTAGCTCCTCTGTTTCAGCCCCTCTGTTTCTCGCCCTCTGTTTCAGCCACTCTGTTTCTCGCCCTCTGTTTCAGGCCCTCTGTTTCTCGCCCTCTGTTTCAGCCACTCTGATTCAGCCCCTCTGTTTCAGCCCAACTGATTCAGCCCCTCTGTTTCATCCCTCTGTTTCTCGCCCGCTGTTTCAGCACCTTTGTTTCTCACCCTCTGTTTCAGCCCCACTGTTTCAGCCCCTCTGATTCAGCCCCTCTGATTCAGCCCCTCTGTTTCTCGCCCTCTGTTTCAGCCCCTCTGTTTCAGCCCCTCAGTTTCAGCCCCTCTGTTTCTCACCCTCTGTTTCAGCCCCTCTGATTCAGCCCCTCTGATTCAGCCCCTCTGATTCAGCCCCTCTGTTTCCCGCCCATCTGTTTCAGCCCCTCTGTTTCTCGCCCTCTGTTTCAGCCTCTCTGTTTCTCGCCCTCTGTTACAACCCCTCTGTTTCAGCCCCTCTGTTTCAGCCCCTCTGTTTCAGCGCCTCTGTCCCAGCCCCTCTGTTTCAGCCACTCTCTTTCAGCCCATCTCTTTCAAACCCTCTGTTTCAGCCCCTCTGTTTCAGCCCCTCTGTTTCAGCCCCTCTGTTTCTCGCCCTCTGTTTCAGACCCTCTCTTTCAGCCCGTCTGTTTCACCCACTCTGTTACTCGCCCTCTGTTTCAGCCCCTCTGTTTCTCACCCTCTGTTCCAGCCCCTCTGATTCAGCCCCTCTGTTTCTCGCCCTCTGTTTCAGCCCCTCTGTTTCTCGTCCTCTGTTTCAGCCCCTCTGTTTCTCGCCCTCTGTTTCAGCCCCTCTGTTTCAGCCCCTCTGATTCAGCCTCTCTGTTTCTCGCCCTCTGTTTCAGCCCCTCTGTTTCTCACCCTCTGTTTCAGCCCCTCTGTTACTCGCCCTCTGTTTCAGCCCCTCTGTTTCAGCCCGTCTGTTTCACCCACTCTGTTTCTCGCCCTCTGTTTCAGCCCCTCTGTTTCTCACCCTCTGTTTCAGCCCCTCTGATTCAGCCCCTCTGTTTCAGCCCCTCTGATTCAGCCCCTCTGTTTCACCCCCTCTGTTTCAGTCCCTCTGTTTCAGCCCCTCTGTTTCTCGCCCTCCCTTTCTCACCCTCTGTTTCAGCTCCTCTGTTTCAGCCACTCTGTTTCTCGCCCTCTGTTTCAGCCCCTCTGTTTCTTGCTCTCTGTTTCAGCCCCTCTGTTTCAGCCCCTCTGTTTCAGCTCCTCTGTTTCTGCCCCTCTGTTTCTCGCCCTGTGTTTCAGCCCCTCTGTTTCAGCCCCTCTGTTTCAGCCCCACTGTTTCTCGCCCTCTGTTTCAGCCCCTCTGTGTCAGCCCCTCTGTTTCAGCCCCTCTGTTTCTCGCCCTCTGTTTCAGACCCCTCTGTTTCTCGCCCTCTGTTCAGCCCCTATGTTTCTCGCCCTCTGTTTCAGCCCCTATGTTTCCCGCCCTCTGTTTCAGCCCCTCTGTTTCAGCCCCTCTGTTTCTCACCCTCTGTTTCTGCTCCTCTGTTTCTCGCCCTCTGTTTCAGCCCCTCTGTTTCTCGCCCTCTGTTTCAGCCCTGCTGACTCAGCCCCTCTGTTTCAGCCCCTCAGAATCAGCCCCTCTGATTCAGCCGCTCTGTTTCAGCCCCTCTGTTTCAGCCCCTCTGTTTCTCGCCCTCTGTTTCTGCCCATCTGATTCTCGCCCTCTGTTTCAGCCCTTCTGATTCTCGCCCTCTGTTTCAGCCCCTCTGATTCAGCCCCTCTGATTCAGCCCCTCTGATTCAGCCCCTCTGTTTCTCGCCCTCTGTTTCAGCCCCTCTGTTTCAGCCACTCTGTTTCAGCCCCTCTGTTTCAACCCCTCTGTTTCTCGCCCTTTGTTTCAGCCCCTCTGTTTCTCGCCCTCTGTTTCAGCCACTCTGTTTCTCGCCCTCTGTTTCAGCCCCTCTGTTTCAGCCACTCTGATTCAGCCCCTCTATTTCTCGCCCTCTGTTTCAGCCCCGCTGATTCAGCCCCTCTGTTTCAGCCCCTCTGAATCAGCCCCTCTGATTCAGCCCCTCTGTTTCAGCCCCTCTGTTTCAGCCCGTCTGTTTCACCCACTCTGTTTCTCGCCCTCTGTTTCAGCCCCTCTGTTTCTCACCCTCTGTTTCAGCCCCTCTGATTCAGCCCCTCTGTTTCAGCCCCTCTGATTCAGCCCCTCTGTTTCACCCCCTCTGTTTCAGTCCCTCTGTTTCAGCCCCTCTGTTTCTCGCCCTCCCTTTCTCACCCTCTGTTTCAGCTCCTCTGTTTCAGCCACTCTGTTTCTCGCCCTCTGTTTCAGCCCCTCTGTTTCTTACTCTCTGTTTCAGCCCCTCTGTTTCAGCCCCTCTGTTTCAGCTCCTCTGTTTCTGCCCCTCTGTTTCTCGCCCTGTGTTTCAGCCCCTCTGTTTCAGCCCCTCTGTGTCAGCCCCTCTGTTTCAGCCCCTCTGTTTCTCGCCCTCTGTTTCAGACCCCTCTGTTTCTCGCCCTCTGTTCAGCCCCTATGTTTCTCGCCCTCTGTTTCAGCCCCTATGTTTCCCGCCCTCTGTTTCAGCCCCTCTGTTTCAGCCCCTCTGTTTCTCACCCTCTGTTTCTGCTCCTCTGTTTCTCGCCCTCTGTTTCAGCCCCTCTGTTTCTCGCCCTCTGTTTCAGCCCTGCTGACTCAGCCCCTCTGTTTCAGCCCCTCAGAATCAGCCCCTCTGATTCAGCCGCTCTGTTTCAGCCCCTCTGTTTCAGCCCCTCTGTTTCTCGCCCTCTGTTTCTGCCCATCTGATTCTCGCCCTCTGTTTCAGCCCTTCTGATTCTCGCCCTCTGTTTCAGCCCCTCTGATTCAGCCCCTCTGATTCAGCCCCTCTGATTCAGCCCCTCTGTTTCTCGCCCTCTGTTTCAGCCCCTCTGTTTCAGCCACTCTGTTTCAGCCCCTCTGTTTCAACCCCTCTGTTTCTCGCCCTCTGTTTCAGCCCCTCTGTTTCTCGCCCTCTGTTTCAGCCACTCTGTTTCTCGCCCTCTGTTTCAGCCCCTCTGTTTCTCACCCTCTGTTTCAGCCCCTCTGATTCAGCCCCTCTATTTCTCGCCCTCTGTTTCAGCCCCGCTGATTCAGCCCCTCTGTTTCAGCCCCTCTGAATCAGCCCCTCTGATTCAGCCCCTCTGTTTCAGCCCCTCTGTTTCAGCCCCTCTGTTTCTCGCCCTCTGTTTCAGCCCCTCTGTTACAGCCCGTCTGTTTCAGCCCCTCTGTTTCTCACCCTCTGTTTCAGCCCCTCTGATTCAGCCCCTCTGTTTCTTGCCCTCTGTTTCAGCCCCTCTGTTTTTCGCCCTCTGTTTCAGCCCCTCTGTTTTAGCCCCTCTGTTTCAGCCCCTCTGTTTCTCGCCCTCTGTTTCAGCCACTCTGTTTCTCGCCCTCTGTTTCAGGCCCTCTGTTTCTCGCCCTCTGTTTCAGCCACTCTGATTCAGCCCCTCTGTTTCAGCCCAACTGATTCAGCCCCTCTGTTTCAGCCCCTCTGTTTCAGCCCCTCTGTTTCAGCCCCTGTGTTTCTCGCCCTCTGTTTCTTGCCCGCTGTTTCAGCCCCTTTGTTTCTCGCCCTCTGTTTCAGCCCCACTGTTTCAGCCCCTCTGATTCAGCCCCTCTGAAACAGCCCCTCTGTTTCTCGCCCTCTGTTTCATGCCCTCTGTTTCAGCCCCTCTGTTTCAGCCCCACTGTTTCTCGCCCTCTGTTTCAGCCCCTCTGTTTCTCGCTCTCTGTTTCATCCCCTCTGTTTCTCGCCCTCTGTTTCAGCCCCTCTGTTTCAGCCCCTCTGTTTCTCGCCCTCTGTTTCTGCCCCTCTGTTTCTCGCACTCTGTTTCAGCCCCGCTATTTCTCGCCCTCTGTTTCAGCCCCGCTGATTCAGCCCCTCTGTTTCAGCCCCTCTGAATCAGCCCCTCTGATTCAGCCCCTCTGTTTCAGCCCCTCTGTTTCAGCCCCTCTGTTTCTCGCCCTCTGTTTCAGCCCCTCTGATTCTCGCCCTCTGTTTCAGCCCCTCTGTTTCTCGCCCTCTGTTTTAGCCCCTCTGATTCAGCCCCTCTGTTTCAGCCCCTCTGATTCAGCCCCTCTGATTCAGCCCCTCTGATTCAGCCCCTCTGTTTCTCGCCCTCTGTTTCAGCCCCTCTGTTTAAGCCCCTCTGTTTCTCGCCCTCTGTTTCAGACCCTCTCTTTCAGCCCGTCTGTTTCACCCACTCTGTTTCTGCCCCTCTGTTTCTCGCACTCTGTTTCAGCCCCGCTGTTTCTCGCCCTCTGTTTCAGCCCCGCTGATTCAGCCCCTCTGTTTCAGCCCCTCTGAATCAGCCCCTCTGATTCAGCCCCTCTGTTTCAGCCCCTCTGTTTCAGCCCCTCTGTTTCTCGCCCTCTGTTTCAGCCCCTCTGATTCTCGCCCTCTGTTTCAGCCCCACTGTTTCTCGCCCTCTGTTTTAGCCCCTCTGATTCAGCCCCTCTGTTTCAGCCCCTCTGATTCAGCCCCTCTGATTCAGCCCCTCTGATTCAGCCCCTCTGTTTCTCGCCCTCTGTTTCAGCCCCTCTGTTTAAGCCCCTCTGTTTCTCGCCCTCTGTTTCAGACCCTCTCTTTCAGCCCGTCTGTTTCACCCACTCTGTTGCTCGCCCTCTGTTTCAGTCCCTCTGTTTCTCACCCTCTGTTTCAGCCCCTCTGATTCAGCCGCTCTGTTTCTCGCCCTCTGTTTCAGCCCCTCTGATTCTCGCCCTCTGTTTCAGCCCCTCTGTTTCTCGCCCTCTGTTTCAGCCCCTCTGTTTCAGCCCCTCTGATTCAGCCTCTCTGTTTCTCGCCCTCTGTTTCAGCCCCTCTGTTTCTCGCCCTCTGTTTCAGCCCCTCTGTTTCAGCACGTCTGTTTCACCCACTCTGTTTCTCGCCCTCTGTTTCAGCCCCTCTGATTCAGCCCCTCTGTTTCACCCCCTCTGATTCAGCCCCTCTGTTTCACCCCCTCTGTTTCAGCCCCTCTGTTTCAGCCCCTCTGTTTCTCGCCCTCCCTTTCTCACCCTCTGTTTCAGCTCCTCTGTTTCAGCCGCTCTGTTTCTCGCACTCTGTTTCAGCCCCTCTGTTTCTCGCCCTCTGTTTCAGCCCCTCTGTATCTTGCCCTCTGTTTCAGCCCCTCTGTTTCAGCCCCTCTGTTTCAGCCCCTCTGTTTCAGCCCCTCTGTTTCTCGCCCTGTGTTTCAGCCCCTCTGTTTCAGCCCCTCTGTTTCAGCCCCACTGTTTCTCGCCCTCTGTTTCAGCCCCTCTTTTTCAGCCCCTCTGTTTCAGCCCCTCTGTTTCAGCCCCTCTGTTTCTCGCCCTCTGTTTCAGACCCCTCTGTTTCTCGCCCTCTGTTCAGCCCCTATGTTTCTCGCCCTCTGTTTCAGCCCCTCTGTTTCCCGCCCTCTGTTTCAGCCCCTCTGTTTCTCGCCCTCTGTTTCTGCTCCTCTGTTTCTCGCCTTCTGTTTCAGCCCCTCTGCTTCTCGCCCTCTGTTTCAGCACCGCTGATTCAGCCCCTCTGTTTCAGCCCCTCTGAATCAGCCCCTCTGATTCAGCCCCTCTGTTTCAGCCCCCCTGTTTCAGCCCCTCTGTTTCTCGCCCTCTGTTTCAGCCCATCTGATTCTCGCCCTCTGTTTCAGCCCTTCTGATACTCGCCCTCTGTTTCAGCCCCTCTGTTCCAGCCCCCCTGTTTCAACCCCTCTGTTTCAGCCACTCTGTTTCAGCCCCTCTGTTTCAGCCACTCTGTTTCAGCCCCTCTGTTTCTCGCCCTCTGTTTCAGCCCCTCTGTTTCTCGCCCTCTGTTTCAGCCCCTCTGTTTCAGCCGTCTGTTTCAGCCACTCTGTTTCTCGCCCTCTGTTTCAGCCCCTCTGTTTCTCACCCTCTGTTTCAGCCCCGCTGATTCAGCCCCTCTGTTTCAGCCCCTGTGTTTCTCGCCCTCTGTTTCAGCCCCTCTGTTTCTCACCCTCTGTTTCAGCCCCTCTGATTCAGCCCCTCTGTTTCAGCCCCTCTGATTCAGCCCCTCTGTTTCACCCCCTCTGTTTCAGTCCCTCTGTTTCAGCCCCTCTGTTTCTCGCCCTCCCTTTCTCACCCTCTGTTTCAGCTCCTCTGTTTCAGCCACTCTGTTTCTCGCCCTCTGTTTCAGCCCCTCTGTTTCTTGCTCTCTGTTTCAGCCCCTCTGTTTCAGCCCCTCTGTTTCAGCTCCTCTGTTTCTGCCCCTCTGTTTCTCGCCCTGTGTTTCAGCCCCTCTGTTTCAGCCCCTCTGTTTCAGCCCCACTGTTTCTCGCCCTCTGTTTCAGCCCCTCTGTGTCAGCCCCTCTGTTTCAGCCCCTCTGTTTCTCGCCCTCTGTTTCAGACCCCTCTGTTTCTCGCCCTCTGTTCAGCCCCTATGTTTCTCGCCCTCTGTTTCAGCCCCTATGTTTCCCGCCCTCTGTTTCAGCCCCTCTGTTTCTCACCCTCTGTTTCTGCTCCTCTGTTTCTCGCCCTCTGTTTCAGCCCCTCTGTTTCTCGCCCTCTGTTTCAGCCCTGCTGACTCAGCCCCTCTGTTTCAGCCCCTCAGAATCAGCCCCTCTGATTCAGCCGCTCTGTTTCAGCCCCTCTGTTTCAGCCCCTCTGTTTCTCGCCCTCTGTTTCTGCCCATCTGATTCTCGCCCTCTGTTTCAGCCCTTCTGATTCAGCCCCTCTGATTCAGCCCCTCTGATTCAGCCCCTCTGATTCAGCCCCTCTGTTTCTCGCCCTCTGTTTCAGCCCCTCTGTTTCAGCCACTCTGTTTCAGCCCCTCTGTTTCAACCCCTCTGTTTCTCGCCCTCTGTTTCAGCCCCTCTGTTTCTCGCCCTCTGTTTCAGCCACTCTGTTTCTCGCCCTCTGTTTCAGCCCCTCTGTTTCTCACCCTCTGTTTCAGCCCCTCTGATTCAGCCCGTCTATTTCTCGCCCTCTGTTTCAGGCCCGCTGATTCAGCCCCTCTGTTTCAGCCCCTCTGAATCAGCCCCTCTGATTCAGCCCCTCTGTTTCAGCCCCTCTGTTTCAGCCCGTCTGTTTCACCCACTCTGTTTCTCGCCCTCTGTTTCAGCCCCTCTGTTTCTCACCCTCTGTTTCAGCCCCTCTGATTCAGCCCCTCTGTTTCAGCCCCTCTGATTCAGCCCCTCTGTTTCACCCCCTCTGTTTCAGTCCCTCTGTTTCAGCCCCTCTGTTTCTCGCCCTCCCTTTCTCACCCTCTGTTTCAGCTCCTCTGTTTCAGCCACTCTGTTTCTCGCCCTCTGTTTCAGCCCCTCTGTTTCTTGCTCTCTGTTTCAGCCCCTCTGTTTCAGCCCCTCTGTTTCAGCTCCTCTGTTTCTGCCCCTCTGTTTCTCGCCCTGTGTTTCAGCCCCTCTGTTTCAGCCCCTCTGTTTCAGCCCCACTGTTTCTCGCCCTCTGTTTCAGCCCCTCTGTGTCAGCCCCTCTGTTTCAGCCCCTCTGTTTCTCGCCCTCTGTTTCAGACCCCTCTGTTTCTCGCCCTCTGTTCAGCCCCTATGTTTCTCGCCCTCTGTTTCAGCCCCTATGTTTCCCGCCCTCTGTTTCAGCCCCTCTGTTTCAGCCCCTCTGTTTCTCACCCTCTGTTTCTGCTCCTCTGTTTCTCGCCCTCTGTTTCAGCCCCTCTGTTTCTCGCCCTCTGTTTCAGCCCTGCTGACTCAGCCCCTCTGTTTCAGCCCCTCAGAATCAGCCCCTCTGATTCAGCCGCTCTGTTTCAGCCCCTCTGTTTCAGCCCCTCTGTTTCTCGCCCTCTGTTTCTGCCCATCTGATTCTCGCCCTCTGTTTCAGCCCTTCTGATTCTCGCCCTCTGTTTCAGCCCCTCTGATTCAGCCCCTCTGATTCAGCCCCTCTGATTCAGCCCCTCTGTTTCTCGCCCTCTGTTTCAGCCCCTCTGTTTCAGCCACTCTGTTTCAGCCCCTCTGTTTCAACCCCTCTGTTTCTCGCCCTCTCTTTCAGCCCCTCTGTTTCTCGCCCTCTGTTTCAGCCACTCTGTTTCTCGCCCTCTGTTTCAGCCCCTCTGTTTCTCACCCTCTGTTTCAGCCCCTCTGATTCAGCCCCTCTATTTCTCGCCCTCTGTTTCAGCCCCGCTGATTCAGCCCCTCTGTTTCAGCCCCTCTGAATCAGCCCCTCTGATTCAGCCCCTCTGTTTCAGCCCCTCTGTTTCAGCCCCTCTGTTTCTCGCCCTCTGTTTCAGCCCCTCTGTTACAGCCCGTCTGTTTCAGCCCCTCTGTTTCTCACCCTCTGTTTCAGCCCCTCTGATTCAGCCCCTCTGTTTCTTGCCCTCTGTTTCAGCCCCTCTGTTTTTCGCCCTCTGTTTCAGCCCCTCTGTTTTAGCCCCTCTGTTTCAGCCCCTCTGTTTCTCGCCCTCTGTTTCAGCCACTCTGTTTCTCGCCCTCTGTTTCAGGCCCTCTGTTTCTCGCCCTCTGTTTCAGCCACTCTGATTCAGCCCCTCTGTTTCAGCCCAACTGATTCAGCCCCTCTGTTTCAGCCCCTCTGTTTCAGCCCCTCTGTTTCAGCCCCTGTGTTTCTCGCCCTCTGTTTCTCGCCCGCTGTTTCAGCCCCTTTGTTTCTCGCCCTCTGTTTCAGCCCCACTGTTTCAGCCCCTCTGATTCAGCCCCTCTGAAATAGCCCCTCTGTTTCTCGCCCTCTGTTTCATGCCCTCTGTTTCAGCCCCTCTGTTTCAGCCCCACTGTTTCTCGCCCTCTGTTTCAGCCCCTCTGTTTCTCGCTCTCTGTTTCATCCCCTCTGTTTCTCGCCCTCTGTTTCAGCCCCTCTGTTTCAGCCCCTCTGTTTCTCGCCCTCTGTTTCTGCCCCTCTGTTTCTCGCACTCTGTTTCAGCCCCGCTGTTTCTCGCCCTCTGTTTCAGCCCCGCTGATTCAGCCCCTCTGTTTCAGCCCCTCTGAATCAGCCCCTCTGATTCAGCCCCTCTGTTTCAGCCCCTCTGTTTCAGCCCCTCTGTTTCTCGCCCTCTGTTTCAGCCCCTCTGATTCTCGCCCTCTGTTTCAGCCCCTCTGTTTCTCGCCCTTTGTTTTAGCCCCTCTGATTCAGCCCCTCTGATTCAGCCCCTCTGATTCAGCCCCTCTGATTCAGCCCCTCTGTTTCTCGCCCTCTGTTTCAGCCCCTCTGTTTAAGCCCCTCTGTTTCTCGCCCTCTGTTTCAGACCCTCTCTTTCAGCCCGTCTGTTTCACCCACTCTGTTGCTCGCCCTCTGTTTCAGTCCCTCTGTTTCTCACCCTCTGTTTCAGCCCCTCTGATTCAGCCGCTCTGTTTCTCGCCCTCTGTTTCAGCCCCTCTGATTCTCGCCCTCTGTTTCAGCCCCTCTGTTTCTCGCCCCCTGTTTCAGCCCCTCTGTTTCTCGCCCTCTGTTTCAGCCCATCTGATACTCGCCCTCTGTTTCAGCCCCTCTGTTCCAGCCCCTCTGTTTCAACCCCTCTGTTTCAGCCACTCTGTTTCAGCCCCTCTGTTTCTAGCCCTCTGTTTCAGCCCCTCTGTTTCTCGCCCTCTGTTTCAGCCCCTCTGTTTCTCGCCCTCTGTTTCAGCCCCTCTGTTTCAGCCCGTCTGTTTCAGCCACTCTGTTTCTCGCCCTCTGTTTCAGCCCCTCTGTTTCTCACCCTCTGTTTCAGCCCCTCTGATTCAGCCCCTCTGTTTCTCGCCCTCTGTTTCAGCCCCTCTGTTTCTCGCCCTCTGTTCCAGCCCCTCTGTTTCAGCCCCTCTGTTTCAGCCCCTCTGTTTCTCGCCCTCTGTTTCAGCCCCTCTGTTTCTCGCGCTCTGTTTCAGCCCCTCTGTTTCAGCCCGTCTGTTTCAGCCACTCTGTTTCTCGCCCTCTGTTTCAGCCCCTCTGTTTCTCACCCTCTGTTTCAGCCCCTCTGATTCAGCCCTTCTGTTTCTCGCCCTCTGTTTCAGCCCCTCTGTTTCTCGCCCTCTGTTTCAGCCCCTCTGTTTCAGCCACTCTGTTTCAGCCCCTCTGTTTCTCGCCCTCTGTTTCAGCCACTCTGTTTCTCGCCCTCTGTTTCAGGCCCTCTGTTTCTCGCCCTCTGTTTCAGCCACTCTGATTCAGCCCCTCTCTTTCAGCCCAACTGATTCAGCCCCTCTGTTTCAGCCCCTCTGTTTCAGCCCCTCTGATTCAGCCGCTCTGTTTCTCGCCCTCTGTTTCAGCCCCTCTGATTCTCGCCCTCTGTTTCAGCCCCTCTGTTTCTCGCCCTCTGTTTCAGCCCCTCTGTTTCAGCCCCTCTGATTCAGCCTCTCTGTTTCTCGCCCTCTGTTTCAGCCCCTCTGTTTCTCGCCCTCTGTTTCAGCCCCTCTGTTTCAGCACGTCTGTTTCACCCACTCTGTTTCTCGCCCTCTGTTTCAGCCCCTCTGTTTCTCACCCTCTGTTTCAGCCCCTCTGATTCAGCCCCTCTGTTTCACCCCCTCTGATTCAGCCCCTCTGTTTCACCCCCTCTGTTTCAGCCCCTCTGTTTCAGCCCCTCTGTTTCTCGCCCTCCCTTTCTCACCCTCTGTTTCAGCTCCTCTGTTTCAGCCGCTCTGTTTCTCGCACTCTGTTTCAGCCCCTCTGTTTCTCGCCCTCTGTTTCAGCCCCTCTGTTTCTCACCCTCTGTTTCAGCCCCTCTGTTTCAGCCCCTCTGTTTCAGCCCCTCTGTTTCTCGCCCTGTGTTTCAGCCCCTCTGTTTCAGCCCCTCTGTTTCAGCCCCACTGTTTCTCGCCCTCTGTTTCAGCCCCTCTTTTTCAGCCCCTCTGTTTCAGCCCCTCTGTTTCAGCCCCTCTGTTTCTCGCCCTCTGTTTCAGACCCCTCTGTTTCTCGCCCTCTGTTCAGCCCCTATGTTTCTCGCCCTCTGTTTCAGCCCCTCTGTTACCCGCCCTCTGTTTCAGCCCCTCTGTTTCAGCCCCTCTGTTTCTCGCCCTCTGTTTCTGCTCCTCTGTTTCTCGCCTTCTGTTTCAGCCCCTCTGCTTCTCGCCCTCTGTTTCAGCACCGCTGATTCAGCCCCTCTGTTTCAGCCCCTCTGAATCAGCCCCTCTGATTCAGCCCCTCTGTTTCAGCCCCCCTGTTTCAGCCCCTCTGTTTCTCGCCCTCTGTTTCAGCCCATCTGATTCTCGCCCTCTGTTTCAGCCCTTCTGATACTCGCCCTCTGTTTCAGCCCCTCTGTTCCAGCCCCTCTGTTTCAACCCCTCTGTTTCAGCCACTCTGTTTCAGCCCCTCTGTTTCTAGCCCTCTGTTTCAGCCCCTCTGTTTCTCGCCCTCTGTTTCAGCCTCTCTGTTTCTCGCCCTCTGTTTCAGCCCCTCTGTTTCAGCCCGTCTGTTTCAGCCACTCTGTTTCTCGCCCTCTGTTTCAGCCCCTCTGTTTCTCACCCTCTGTTTCAGCCCCTCTGATTCAGCCCCTCTGTTTCTCGCCCTCTGTTTCAGCCCCTCTGTTTCTCGCCCTCTGTTCCAGCCCCTCTGTTTCAGCCCCTCTGTTTCAGCCCCTCTGTTTCTCGCCCTCTGTTTCAGCCCCTCTGTTTCTCGCGCTCTGTTTCAGCCCCTCTGTTTCAGCCCGTCTGTTTCAGCCACTCTGTTTCTCGCCCTCTGTTTCAGCCCCTCTGTTTCTCACCCTCTGTTTCAGCCCCTCTGATTCAGCCCCTCTGTTTCTCGCCCTCTGTTTCAGCCCCTCTGTTTCTCGCCCTCTGTTTCAGCCCCTCTGTTTCAGCCACTCTGTTTCAGCCCATCTGTTTCTCGCCCTCTGTTTCAGCCACTCTGTTTCTCGCCCTCTGTTTCAGGCCCTCTGTTTCTCGCCCTCTGTTTCAGCCACTCTGATTCAGCCCCTCTCTTTCAGCCCAACTGATTCAGCCCCTCTGTTTCAGCCCCTCTGTTTCAGCCCCTCTGTTTCAGCCCTCTGTTTCTCGCCCTTAGTTTCTCGCCCGCTGTTTCAGCCCCTTTGTTTCTCGCCCACTGTTTCAGCCCCACTGTTTCAGCCCCTCTGTTTCAGCCCCTCTGATTCAGCCCCTCTGTTTCTCGCCCTCTGTTTCAGCCCCTCTGTTTCAGCCCCTCTGTTTCAGCCCCTCTGTTTCTCGCCCTCTGTTTCAGCCCCTCTGTTTCTCGCCCTCTGTTTCAGCCCCTCTGTTTCAGCCCCTCTGTTTCTCGCCCTCTGTTTCTGCCCCTCTGTTTCTCGCACTCTGTTTCAGCCCGGCTGTTTCTCGCCCTCTGTTTTGGCCCTGCTGATTCAGCCCCTCTGTTTCAGCCCCTCTGAATCAGCCCCTCTGATTCAGCCCCTCTGTTTCAGCCCCTCTGTTTCAGCCCCTCTGTTTCTCGCCCTCTGTTTCAGCCCCTCTGATTCTCGCCCTCTGTTTCAGCCCCTCTGTTTCTCGCCCTCTGTTTTAGCCCCTCTGATTGAGCCCCTCTGTTTCAGCCCCTCTGATTCAGACCCTCTGATTCAGCCCCTCTGATTCAGCCCCTCTGTTTCTCGCCCTCTGTTTCAGCCCCTCTGTTTGTGCCCCTCTGTTTCTCGCCCTCTGTTTCAGCCCCTCTGATTCTCGCCCTCTGTTTCAGCCCCTCTGTTTCTCGCCCTCTGTTTTAGCACCTCTGATTCAGCCCCTCTGTTTCAGCCCCTCTGATTCAGCCCCTCTGATTCAGCCCCTCTGATTCAGCCCCTCTGTTTCTCGCCCTCTGTTTCAGCCCCTCTGTTTCAGCCCCTCTGTTTCAGCCCCACTGTTTCTCACCCTCTGTTTCAGCCCCTCTGATTCAGCCCCTCTGATTCAGCCCCTCTGATTCAGCCCCTCTGTTTCCCGCCCCTCTGTTTCAGCCCCTCTGTTTCTCGCCCTCTGTTTCAGCCCCTCTGTTTCTCGCCCTCTGTTACAGCCCCTCTGTTTCAGCCCCTCTGTTTCAGCCCCTCTGATTCAGCGCCTCTGTTCCAGCCCCTCTGTTTCAGCCCCTCTGTTTCAGCCATTCTGTTTCAGCCCCTCTCTTTCAGCCCCTCTGTTTCAGCCCCTCTGTTTCTCGCCCTCTGTTTCAGCCCCTCTGTTTCTCGCCCTCTGTTTCAGCCCCTCTCTTTCAGCCCGTCTGTTTCACCCACTCTGTTGCTCGCCCTCTGTTTCAGCCCCTCTGTTTCTCACCCACTGTTTCAGCCCCTCTGATTCAGCCCCTCTGTTTCTCGCCCTCTGTTTCAGCCCCTCTGTTTCTCGCCCTCTGTTTCAGCCCCTCTGTTTCTCGCCCTCTGTTTCAGCCCCTCTGTTTCAGCCCCTCTGATTCAGCCTCTCTGTTTCTCGCCCTCTGTTTCAGCCCCTCTGTTTCTCGCCCTCTGTTTCAGCCCCTCTGTTTCTCGCCCTCTGTTTCAGCCCCTCTGTTTCAGCCCGTCTGTTTCACCCACTCTGTTTCTCGCCCTCTGTTTCAGCCCCTCTGTTTCTCACCCTCCGTTTCAGCCCCTCTGATTCAGCCCCTCTGTTTCAGCCCCTCTGATTCAGCCCCTCTGTTTCAGCCCCTCTGTTTCAGCCCCTCTGCTTCAGCCCCTCTGTTTCTCGCCCTCCCTTTCTCACACTCTGTTTCTCGCCCTCTGTTTCAGCCCCTCTGTTTTTCGCCCTCTGTTTCAGCCCCTCTGTTTCTCGACCTCTGTTTCAGGCTCTCTGTTTCAGCCCCTATGTTTCAACCCCTCTGATTCAGCCCCTCTGATTCAGCCCCTCTGTTTCTCACCATCTGTTTCAGCCCCTCTGTTTCAGCCCCTCTGTTTCAGCTCCTCTGTTTCAGCCGCTCTGTTTCTCGCCCTCTGTTTCAGCCCCTCTGTTTTTCGCCCTCTGTTTCAGCCCCTCTGTTTCTCGCCCTCTGTTTCAGCCCCTCTGTTTCAGCCCCTCTGTTTCTCGCCCTGTGTTTCAGCCCCTCTGTTTCAGCCCCTCTGTTTCAGCCCCACTGTTTCTCGCCCTCTGTTTCAGCACCTCTGTTTCATCCCCTCTGTTTCAGCCCCTCTGTTTTAGCCCCTCTATTTCTCGCTCTCTGTTTCAGACCCCTCTGTTTCTCGCCCTCTGTTCAGCCCCTATGTTTCTCGCCCTCTGTTTCAGCCCCTCTGATTCAGCCCCTCTGCTTCTCGCCCTCTGTTTCAGCCCCTCTGTTTCTCGCCCTCTGTTTCAGCCCCTCTGTTTCAGCCCCTCTGTTTCAGCCCCTCTGTTTCTCGCCCTGTGTTTCAGCCCCTCTGTTTCTCGCCCTCTGTTTCAGCCCCTCTGTTTCAGCCCGTCTGTTTCAGCCACTCTGTTTCTCGCCCTCTGTTTCAGCCCCTCTGATTCTCACCCTCTGTTTCAGCCCCTCTGATTCAGCCCCTCTGTTTCTCGCCCTCTGTTTCAGCCCCTCTGTTTCTCGCCCTCTGTTTCAGCCCCTCTGTTTCTCGCCCTCTGTTTCAGCCCCTCTGTTTCAGCCCCTCTGTTTCAGCCCCACTGTTACTCTCCCTCTGTTTCAGCGCCTCTGTTTCATCCCCTCTGTTTCAGCCCCTCTGTTTCAGCCCCTCTGTTTCTCGCCCTCTGTTTCAGACACCTCTGTTTCTCGCCCTCTGTTCAGCCCCTATGTTTCTCGCCCTCTGTTTCAGCCCCTCTGTTTCTCACCCTCTGTGTCAGCCCCTCTGTTTCAGCCCCTCTGTTTCTCGCCCTCTGTTTCTGCTCCTCTGTTTCTCGCCCTCTGTTTCAGCCCCTCTGTTTCTCGCCCTCTGTTTCAGCCCCGCTGATTCAGCCCCTCTGTTTCAACCCCTCTGAATCAGCCCCTCTGATTCAGCCCCTCTGTTTCAGCCCCTCTGTTTCAGCCCCTCTGTTTCTCGCCCTCTGTTTCAGCCCATCTGATTCTCGCCCTCTGTTTCAGCCCTTCTGATTCTCGGCCTCTGTTTCAGCCCCTCTGATTCAGCCCCTCTGTTTCAGCCCCTCTGATTCAGCCCCTCTGATTCAGCCCCTCTGATTCAGCCCCTCTGTTTCTCGCCATCTGTTTCAGCCCCTCTGTTTCAGCCCCTCTGTTTCAGCGACTCTGTTTCTCGCCCTCTGTTTCAGCCCCTCTGATTCAGCCCCTCTGTTTCAGCCCCTATGTTTCTCCCCCTCTGTTCCAGCACCTCTGTTTCAGCCCCTCTGTTTCAGCCACTCTGTTTCAGCCCCTCTGTTTCAGCCCCTCTGTTTCAGCCCCTCTGTTTCTCGCCCTCTGTTTCAGCCCCTCTGTTTCTCGCCCTCTGTTTCAGCCCCTCTGTTTCAGCCCGTCTGTTTCAGCCACTCTGTTTCTCGCCCTCTGTTTCAGCCCCCCTGTTTCTCACCCTCTGTTTCAGCCCCTCTGATTCAGCCGCTCTGCTTCTCGCCCTCTGTTTCAGCCCCTCTGTTTCTCGCCCTCTATTTCAGCCCCTCTGTTGCAGCCCCTCTGTTTCAGCCCCTCTGTTTCTCTCCCTCTGTTTCAGCCTCTCTGTTTCTCGCCCTCTGTTTCAGCCCCTCTGTTTCAGCCCGTCTGTTTCAGCCACTCTGTTTCTCGCCCTCTGTTTCAGCCCCTCTGTTTCTCACCCTCTGTTTCAGCCCCTCTGATTCAGCCCCTCTGTTTCTCGCCCTCTGTTTCAGCCCCTCTGTTTCTCGCCCTCTGTTTCAGCCCCTCTGTTTCAGCCTCTCTGTTTCAGCCCCTCTGTTTCTCGCCCTCTGTTTCAGCCACTCTGTTTCTCGCCCTCTGTTTCAGGCCCTCTGTTTCTCGCCCTCTGTTTCAGCCACTCTGATTCAGCCCCTCTGTTTCAGCCCAACTGATTCAGCCCCTCTGTTTCAGCCCCTCTGTTTCAGCCCCTCTGTTTCAGCCCCTCTGTTTCTCGTTCTCTGTTTCTCGCCCTCTGTTTCAGCCACTCTGTTTCTCGCCCTCTGTTTCAGCCACTCTGATTCAGCCCCTCTGTTTCAGCCCAACTGATTCAGCCCCTCTGTTTCAGCGCCTCTGTTTCAGCCACTCTGTTTCAGCCCCTTTGTTTCTCGCCCTCTGTTTCAGCCCCTCTGTTTCAGCCCCTCTGTTTCAGCCACTCTGTTTCTCGCCCTCTGTTTCAGGCCCTCTGTTTCTCGCCCTCTGTTTCAGCCACTCTGATTCAGCCCCTCTGTTTCAGCCCAACTGATTCAGCCCCTCTGTTTCAGCCCCTCTGTTTCAGCCCCTCTGTTTCAGCCCCTCTTTTTCTCGCCCTCTGTTTCTCGCCCGCTGTTTCAGCCCCTTTGTTTCTCGCCCTCTGTTTCAGCCCCACTGTTTCAGCCCCTCTGATTCAGCCCCTCTTATTCAGCCCCTCTGTTTCTCGCCCTCTGTTTCAGCCCCTCTGTTTCAGCCCCTCTGTTTCAGCCCCTCTGTTTCTCGCCCTCTGTTTCAGCCCCTCTGTTTCTCGCACTCTGTTTCAGCCCCTCTGTTTCTCGCCCTCTGTTTCAGCCCCTCTGTTTCTCGCCCTCTGTTTCAGCCCCTCTGTTTCAGCTCCTCTGTTTCTCGCCCTCTGTTTCTGCCCCTCTGTTTCTCGCACTCTGTTTTAGCCCCGCTGTTTCTCGCCCTCTGTTTCAGCCCCGCTGATTCAGCCCCTCTGTTTCAGCCCCTCTGTTTCTCCGCCTCTGTTCCAGCCCCTCTGTTTCAGCCCCTCTGTTTCAGCCACTCTGTTTCAGCCCCTCTCATTCAGCCCCTCTGTTTCAGCCCCTCTGTTTCTCGCCCTCTGTTTCAGCCCCTCTGTTTCAGCCCGTCTGTTTCACCCACTCTGTTTCTCGCCCTCTGTTTCAGCCCCTCTGTTTCTCACCCTCTGTTTCAGCCCGTCTGATTCAGCCCCTCTGTTTCTCACCCTCTGTTTCAGCCCCTCTGTTTCTCGCCCTCTGTTTCAGCCCCTCTGTTTCTCGCCCTCTGTTTCAGCCCCCCTGTTTCTGCCCCTCTGATTCAGCCTCTCTGTTTCTCGCCCTCTGTTTCAGCCCCTCTGTTTCTCGCCCTCTGTTTCAGCCCCTCTGTTTCAACCCGTCTGTTTCACCCACTCTGTTTCTCGCCCTCTGTTTCAGCCCCTCTGTTTCACACCCTCTGTTTCAGCCCCTCTGATTCAGCCCCTCTGTTTCCGGCCCCTATGATTCAGCCCCTCTGTTTCAGCCCCTCTGTTTCAGCCCCTCTGTTTCTCGCCCTCTATTTCTCACCCTCTGTTTCTCGCCCTCTGTTTCAGCCCCTCTGTTTTTCGTCCTCTGTTTCAGCCCCTCTGTTTCTCGACCTCTGTTTCAGGCTCTCTGTTTCAGCCTGTCTGTTTCAGCCCCTCTGTTTCAGCCCCTCTGTTCCTCGCCCTCTGTTTCTCGCCCGCTGTTTCAGCCCATTTGTTTCTCGCCCTCTGTTTCAGCCCCTCTGTTTCAGCCCCTCTGATTCAGCCCCTCTGATTCAGCCCCTCGGTTTCTCGCCATCTGTTTCAGCCCCTCTGTTTCAGCCCCTCTGTTTCAGCTCCTCTGTTTCAGCCCCTCTGTTTCTCGCCCTCTGTTTCAGCCCCTCTGTTTCTCGCCCTCTGTTTCAGCCCCTCTGTTTCAGCCCCTCTGTTTCAGCCCCTCTGTTTCTCGCCCTCGTTTTCAGCCACTCTGTTTCTCGCCCTCTGTTTCAGCCCCTCTGATTCTCACCCTCTGTTTCAGCCCCTCTGATTCAGCCCCTCTGTTTCTCGCCCTCTGTTTCAGCCCCTCTGTTTCTCGCCCTCTGTTTCAGCCCCTCTGTTTCTCGCCCTCTGTTTCAGCCCCTCTGTTTCAGCCCCTCTGTTTCAGCCCCACTGTTTCTCTCCCTCTGTTTCAGCGCCTCTGTTTCATCCCCTCTGTTTCAGCCCCTCTGTTTCAGCCCCTCTGTTTCTCGCCCTCTGTTTCAGACAACTCTGTTTCTCGCCCTCTGTTCAGCCCCTATGTTTCTCGCCCTCTGTTTCAGCCCCTCTGTTTCTCACCCTCTGTGTCAGCCCCTCTGTTTCAGCCCCTCTGTTTCTCGCCCTCTGTTTCTGCTCCTCTGTTTCTCGCCCTCTGTTTCAGCCCCTCTGTTTCTCTCCCTCTGTTTCAGCGCCTCTGTTTCATCCCCTCTGTTTCAGCCCCTCTGATTCAGCCTCTCTGTTTCTCGCCCTCTGTTTCAGCCCCTCTGTTTCTCGCCCTCTGTTTCAGCCCCTCTGTTTCAGCACGTCTGTTTCACCCACTCTGTTTCTCGCCCTCTGTTTCAGCCCCTCTGTTTCTCACCCTCTGTTTCAGCCCCTCTGATTCAGCCCCTCTGTTTCACCCCCTCTGATTCAGCCCCTCTGTTTCACCCCCTCTGTTTCAGCCCCTCTGTTTCAGCCCCTCTGTTTCTCGCCCTCCCTTTCTCACCCTCTGTTTCAGCTCCTCTGTTTCAGCCGCTCTGTTTCTCGCACTCTGTTTCAGCCCCTCTGTTTCTCGCCCTCTGTTTCAGCCCCTCTGTTTCTCACCCTCTGTTTCAGCCCCTCTGTTTCAGCCCCTCTGTTTCAGCCCCTCTGTTTCTCGCCCTGTGTTTCAGCCCCTCTGTTTCAGCCCCTCTGTTTCAGCCCCACTGTTTCTCGCCCTCTGTTTCAGCCCCTCTTTTTCAGCCCCTCTGTTTCAGCCCCTCTGTTTCAGCCCCTCTGTTTCTCGCCCTCTGTTTCAGACCCCTCTGTTTCTCGCCCTCTGTTCAGCCCCTATGTTTCTCGCCCTCTGTTTCAGCCCCTCTGTTACCCGCCCTCTGTTTCAGCCCCTCTGTTTCAGCCCCTCTGTTTCTCGCCCTCTGTTTCTGCTCCTCTGTTTCTCGCCTTCTGTTTCAGCCCCTCTGCTTCTCGCCCTCTGTTTCAGCACCGCTGATTCAGCCCCTCTGTTTCAGCCCCTCTGAATCAGCCCCTCTGATTCAGCCCCTCTGTTTCAGCCCCCCTGTTTCAGCCCCTCTGTTTCTCGCCCTCTGTTTCAGCCCATCTGATTCTCGCCCTCTGTTTCAGCCCTTCTGATACTCGCCCTCTGTTTCAGCCCCTCTGTTCCAGCCCCTCTGTTTCAACCCCTCTGTTTCAGCCACTCTGTTTCAGCCCCTCTGTTTCTAGCCCTCTGTTTCAGCCCCTCTGTTTCTCGCCCTCTGTTTCAGCCCCTCTGTTTCTCGCCCTCTGTTTCAGCCCCTCTGTTTCAGCCCGTCTGTTTCAGCCACTCTGTTTCTCGCCCTCTGTTTCAGCCCCTCTGTTTCTCACCCTCTGTTTCAGCCCCTCTGATTCAGCCCCTCTGTTTCTCGCCCTCTGTTTCAGCCCCTCTGTTTCTCGCCCTCTGTTCCAGCCCCTCTGTTTCAGCCCCTCTGTTTCAGCCCCTCTGTTTCTCGCCCTCTGTTTCAGCCCCTCTGTTTCTCGCGCTCTGTTTCAGCCCCTCTGTTTCAGCCCGTCTGTTTCAGCCACTCTGTTTCTCGCCCTCTGTTTCAGCCCCTCTGTTTCTCACCCTCTGTTTCAGCCCCTCTGATTCAGCCCCTCTGTTTCTCGCCCTCTGTTTCAGCCCCTCTGTTTCTCGCCCTCTGTTTCAGCCCCTCTGTTTCAGCCACTCTGTTTCAGCCCCTCTGTTTCTCGCCCTCTGTTTCAGCCACTCTGTTTCTCGCCCTCTGTTTCAGGCCCTCTGTTTCTCGCCCTCTGTTTCAGCCACTCTGATTCAGCCCCTCTCTTTCAGCCCAACTGATTCAGCCCCTCTGTTTCAGCCCCTCTGTTTCAGCCCCTCTGTTTCAGCCCTCTGTTTCTCGCCCTTAGTTTCTCGCCCGCTGTTTCAGCCCCTTTGTTTCTCGCCCACTGTTTCAGCCCCACTGTTTCAGCCCCTCTGTTTCAGCCCCTCTGATTCAGCCCCTCTGTTTCTCGCCCTCTGTTTCAGCCCCTCTGTTTCAGCCCCTCTGTTTCAGCCCCTCTGTTTCTCGCCCTCTGTTTCAGCCCCTCTGTTTCTCGCCCTCTGTTTCAGCCCCTCTGTTTCAGCCCCTCTGTTTCTCGCCCTCTGTTTCTGCCCCTCTGTTTCTCGCACTCTGTTTCAGCCCGGCTGTTTCTCGCCCTCTGTTTTGGCCCTGCTGATTCAGCCCCTCTGTTTCAGCCCCTCTGAATCAGCCCCTCTGATTCAGCCCCTCTGTTTCAGCCCCTCTGTTTCAGCCCCTCTGTTTCTCGCCCTCTGTTTCAGCCCCTCTGATTCTCGCCCTCTGTTTCAGCCCCTCTGTTTCTCGCCCTCTGTTTTAGCCCCTCTGATTGAGCCCCTCTGTTTCAGCCCCTCTGATTCAGACCCTCTGATTCAGCCCCTCTGATTCAGCCCCTCTGTTTCTCGCCCTCTGTTTCAGCCCCTCTGTTTGTGCCCCTCTGTTTCTCGCCCTCTGTTTCAGCCCCTCTGATTCTCGCCCTCTGTTTCAGCCCCTCTGTTTCTCGCCCTCTGTTTTAGCACCTCTGATTCAGCCCCTCTGTTTCAGCCCCTCTGATTCAGCCCCTCTGATTCAGCCCCTCTGATTCAGCCCCTCTGTTTCTCGCCCTCTGTTTCAGCCCCTCTGTTTCAGCCCCTCTGTTTCAGCCCCACTGTTTCTCACCCTCTGTTTCAGCCCCTCTGATTCAGCCCCTCTGATTCAGCCCCTCTGATTCAGCCCCTCTGTTTCCCGCCCCTCTGTTTCAGCCCCTCTGTTTCTCGCCCTCTGTTTCAGCCCCTCTGTTTCTCGCCCTCTGTTACAGCCCCTCTGTTTCAGCCCCTCTGTTTCAGCCCCTCTGATTCAGCGCCTCTGTTCCAGCCCCTCTGTTTCAGCCCCTCTGTTTCAGCCATTCTGTTTCAGCCCCTCTCTTTCAGCCCCTCTGTTTCAGCCCCTCTGTTTCTCGCCCTCTGTTTCAGCCCCTCTGTTTCTCGCCCTCTGTTTCAGCCCCTCTCTTTCAGCCCGTCTGTTTCACCCACTCTGTTGCTCGCCCTCTGTTTCAGCCCCTCTGTTTCTCACCCACTGTTTCAGCCCCTCTGATTCAGCCCCTCTGTTTCTCGCCCTCTGTTTCAGCCCCTCTGTTTCTCGCCCTCTGTTTCAGCCCCTCTGTTTCTCGCCCTCTGTTTCAGCCCCTCTGTTTCAGCCCCTCTGATTCAGCCTCTCTGTTTCTCGCCCTCTGTTTCAGCCCCTCTGTTTCTCGCCCTCTGTTTCAGCCCCTCTGTTTCTCGCCCTCTGTTTCAGCCCCTCTGTTTCAGCCCGTCTGTTTCACCCACTCTGTTTCTCGCCCTCTGTTTCAGCCCCTCTGTTTCTCACCCTCCGTTTCAGCCCCTCTGATTCAGCCCCTCTGTTTCAGCCCCTCTGATTCAGCCCCTCTGTTTCAGCCCCTCTGTTTCAGCCCCTCTGCTTCAGCCCCTCTGTTTCTCGCCCTCCCTTTCTCACACTCTGTTTCTCGCCCTCTGTTTCAGCCCCTCTGTTTTTCGCCCTCTGTTTCAGCCCCTCTGTTTCTCGACCTCTGTTTCAGGCTCTCTGTTTCAGCCCCTATGTTTCAACCCCTCTGATTCAGCCCCTCTGATTCAGCCCCTCTGTTTCTCACCATCTGTTTCAGCCCCTCTGTTTCAGCCCCTCTGTTTCAGCTCCTCTGTTTCAGCCGCTCTGTTTCTCGCCCTCTGTTTCAGCCCCTCTGTTTTTCGCCCTCTGTTTCAGCCCCTCTGTTTCTCGCCCTCTGTTTCAGCCCCTCTGTTTCAGCCCCTCTGTTTCTCGCCCTGTGTTTCAGCCCCTCTGTTTCAGCCCCTCTGTTTCAGCCCCACTGTTTCTCGCCCTCTGTTTCAGCACCTCTGTTTCATCCCCTCTGTTTCAGCCCCTCTGTTTTAGCCCCTCTATTTCTCGCTCTCTGTTTCAGACCCCTCTGTTTCTCGCCCTCTGTTCAGCCCCTATGTTTCTCGCCCTCTGTTTCAGCCCCTCTGATTCAGCCCCTCTGCTTCTCGCCCTCTGTTTCAGCCCCTCTGTTTCTCGCCCTCTGTTTCAGCCCCTCTGTTTCAGCCCCTCTGTTTCAGCCCCTCTGTTTCTCGCCCTGTGTTTCAGCCCCTCTGTTTCTCGCCCTCTGTTTCAGCCCCTCTGTTTCAGCCCGTCTGTTTCAGCCACTCTGTTTCTCGCCCTCTGTTTCAGCCCCTCTGATTCTCACCCTCTGTTTCAGCCCCTCTGATTCAGCCCCTCTGTTTCTCGCCCTCTGTTTCAGCCCCTCTGTTTCTCGCCCTCTGTTTCAGCCCCTCTGTTTCTCGCCCTCTGTTTCAGCCCCTCTGTTTCAGCCCCTCTGTTTCAGCCCCACTGTTTCTCTCCCTCTGTTTCAGCGCCTCTGTTTCATCCCCTCTGTTTCAGCCCCTCTGTTTCAGCCCCTCTGTTTCTCGCCCTCTGTTTCAGACACCTCTGTTTCTCGCCCTCTGTTCAGCCCCTATGTTTCTCGCCCTCTGTTTCAGCCCCTCTGTTTCTCACCCTCTGTGTCAGCCCCTCTGTTTCAGCCCCTCTGTTTCTCGCCCTCTGTTTCTGCTCCTCTGTTTCTCGCCCTCTGTTTCAGCCCCTCTGTTTCTCGCCCTCTGTTTCAGCCCCGCTGATTCAGCCCCTCTGTTTCAACCCCTCTGAATCAGCCCCTCTGATTCAGCCCATCTGTTTCAGCCCCTCTGTTTCAGCCCCTCTGTTTCTCGCCCTCTGTTTCAGCCCATCTGATTCTCGCCCTCTGTTTCAGCCCTTCTGATTCTCGGCCTCTGTTTCAGCCCCTCTGATTCAGCCCCTCTGTTTCAGCCCCTCTGATTCAGCCCCTCTGATTCAGCCCCTCTGATTCAGCCCCTCTGTTTCTCGCCATCTGTTTCAGCCCCTCTGTTTCAGCCCCTCTGTTTCAGCGACTCTGTTTCTCGCCCTCTGTTTCAGCCCCTCTGATTCAGCCCCTCTGTTTCAGCCCCTATGTTTCTCCCCCTCTGTTCCAGCACCTCTGTTTCAGCCCCTCTGTTTCAGCCACTCTGTTTCAGCCCCTCTGTTTCAGCCCCTCTGTTTCAGCCCCTCTGTTTCTCGCCCTCTGTTTCAGCCCCTCTGTTTCTCGCCCTCTGTTTCAGCCCCTCTGTTTCAGCCCGTCTGTTTCAGCCACTCTGTTTCTCGCCCTCTGTTTCAGCCCCCCTGTTTCTCACCCTCTGTTTCAGCCCCTCTGATTCAGCCGCTCTGCTTCTCGCCCTCTGTTTCAGCCCCTCTGTTTCTCGCCCTCTATTTCAGCCCCTCTGTTGCAGCCCCTCTGTTTCAGCCCCTCTGTTTCTCTCCCTCTGTTTCAGCCTCTCTGTTTCTCGCCCTCTGTTTCAGCCCCTCTGTTTCAGCCCGTCTGTTTCAGCCACTCTGTTTCTCGCCCTCTGTTTCAGCCCCTCTGTTTCTCACCCTCTGTTTCAGCCCCTCTGATTCAGCCCCTCTGTTTCTCGCCCTCTGTTTCAGCCCCTCTGTTTCTCGCCCTCTGTTTCAGCCCCTCTGTTTCAGCCTCTCTGTTTCAGCCCCTCTGTTTCTCGCCCTCTGTTTCAGCCACTCTGTTTCTCGCCCTCTGTTTCAGGCCCTCTGTTTCTCGCCCTCTGTTTCAGCCACTCTGATTCAGCCCCTCTGTTTCAGCCCAACTGATTCAGCCCCTCTGTTTCAGCCCCTCTGTTTCAGCCCCTCTGTTTCAGCCCCTCTGTTTCTCGTTCTCTGTTTCTCGCCCTCTGTTTCAGCCACTCTGTTTCTCGCCCTCTGTTTCAGCCACTCTGATTCAGCCCCTCTGTTTCAGCCCAACTGATTCAGCCCCTCTGTTTCAGCGCCTCTGTTTCAGCCACTCTGTTTCAGCCCCTTTGTTTCTCGCCCTCTGTTTCAGCCCCTCTGTTTCAGCCCCTCTGTTTCAGCCACTCTGTTTCTCGCCCTCTGTTTCAGGCCCTCTGTTTCTCGCCCTCTGTTTCAGCCACTCTGATTCAGCCCCTCTGTTTCAGCCCAACTGATTCAGCCCCTCTGTTTCAGCCCCTCTGTTTCAGCCCCTCTGTTTCAGCCCCTCTTTTTCTCGCCCTCTGTTTCTCGCCCGCTGTTTCAGCCCCTTTGTTTCTCGCCCTCTGTTTCAGCCCCACTGTTTCAGCCCCTCTGATTCAGCCCCTCTTATTCAGCCCCTCTGTTTCTCGCCCTCTGTTTCAGCCCCTCTGTTTCAGCCCCTCTGTTTCAGCCCCTCTGTTTCTCGCCCTCTGTTTCAGCCCCTCTGTTTCTCGCACTCTGTTTCAGCCCCTCTGTTTCTCGCCCTCTGTTTCAGCCCCTCTGTTTCTCGCCCTCTGTTTCAGCCCCTCTGTTTCAGCTCCTCTGTTTCTCGCCCTCTGTTTCTGCCCCTCTGTTTCTCGCACTCTGTTTTAGCCCCGCTGTTTCTCGCCCTCTGTTTCAGCCCCGCTGATTCAGCCCCTCTGTTTCAGCCCCTCTGTTTCTCCGCCTCTGTTCCAGCCCCTCTGTTTCAGCCCCTCTGTTTCAGCCACTCTGTTTCAGCCCCTCTCATTCAGCCCCTCTGTTTCAGCCCCTCTGTTTCTCGCCCTCTGTTTCAGCCCCTCTGTTTCAGCCCGTCTGTTTCACCCACTCTGTTTCTCGCCCTCTGTTTCAGCCCCTCTGTTTCTCACCCTCTGTTTCAGCCCGTCTGATTCAGCCCCTCTGTTTCTCACCCTCTGTTTCAGCCCCTCTGTTTCTCGCCCTCTGTTTCAGCCCCTCTGTTTCTCGCCCTCTGTTTCAGCCCCCCTGTTTCTGCCCCTCTGATTCAGCCTCTCTGTTTCTCGCCCTCTGTTTCAGCCCCTCTGTTTCTCGCCCTCTGTTTCAGCCCCTCTGTTTCAACCCGTCTGTTTCACCCACTCTGTTTCTCGCCCTCTGTTTCAGCCCCTCTGTTTCACACCCTCTGTTTCAGCCCCTCTGATTCAGCCCCTCTGTTTCCGGCCCCTATGATTCAGCCCCTCTGTTTCAGCCCCTCTGTTTCAGCCCCTCTGTTTCTCGCCCTCTATTTCTCACCCTCTGTTTCTCGCCCTCTGTTTCAGCCCCTCTGTTTTTCGTCCTCTGTTTCAGCCCCTCTGTTTCTCGACCTCTGTTTCAGGCTCTCTGTTTCAGCCTGTCTGTTTCAGCCCCTCTGTTTCAGCCCCTCTGTTCCTCGCCCTCTGTTTCTCGCCCGCTGTTTCAGCCCATTTGTTTCTCGCCCTCTGTTTCAGCCCCTCTGTTTCAGCCCCTCTGATTCAGCCCCTCTGATTCAGCCCCTCGGTTTCTCGCCATCTGTTTCAGCCCCTCTGTTTCAGCCCCTCTGTTTCAGCTCCTCTGTTTCAGCCCCTCTGTTTCTCGCCCTCTGTTTCAGCCCCTCTGTTTCTCGCCCTCTGTTTCAGCCCCTCTGTTTCAGCCCCTCTGTTTCAGCCCCTCTGTTTCTCGCCCTCGTTTTCAGCCACTCTGTTTCTCGCCCTCTGTTTCAGCCCCTCTGATTCTCACCCTCTGTTTCAGCCCCTCTGATTCAGCCCCTCTGTTTCTCGCCCTCTGTTTCAGCCCCTCTGTTTCTCGCCCTCTGTTTCAGCCCCTCTGTTTCTCGCCCTCTGTTTCAGCCCCTCTGTTTCAGCCCCTCTGTTTCAGCCCCACTGTTTCTCTCCCTCTGTTTCAGCGCCTCTGTTTCATCCCCTCTGTTTCAGCCCCTCTGTTTCAGCCCCTCTGTTTCTCGCCCTCTGTTTCAGACACCTCTGTTTCTCGCCCTCTGTTCAGCCCCTATGTTTCTCGCCCTCTGTTTCAGCCCCTCTGTTTCTCACCCTCTGTGTCAGCCCCTCTGTTTCAGCCCCTCTGTTTCTCGCCCTCTGTTTCTGCTCCTCTGTTTCTCGCCCTCTGTTTCAGCCCCTCTGTTTCTCGCCCTCTGTTTCAGCCCCGCTGATTCAGCCCCTCTGTTTCAGCCCCTCTGTTTCTCGCCCTCTGTTTCAGCCACTCTGTTTCTCGCCCTCTGTTTCAGCCCATCTGATTCTCGCCCTCTGTTTCAGCCCTTCTGATTCTCGGCCTCTGTTTCAGCCCCTCTGATTCAGCCCCTCTGTTTCAGCCCCTCTGATTCAGCCCCTCTGATTCAGCCCCTCTGATTCAGCCCCTCTGTTTCTCGCCATCTGTTTCAGCCCCTCTGTTTCAGCCCCTCTGTTTCAGCGCCTCTGTTTCTCGCCCTCTGTTTCAGCCCCTCTGATTCAGCCCCTCTGTTTCAGCCCCTATGTTTCTCCCCCTCTGTTCCAGCCCCTCTGTTTCAGCCCCTCTGTTTCAGCCACTCTGTTTCAGCCCCTCTGTTTCAGCCCCTCTGTTTCAGCCCCTCTGTTTCTCGCCCTCTGTTTCAGCCCCTCTGTTTCTCGCCCTCTGTTTCAGCCCCTCTGTTTCAGCCCGTCTGTTTCAGCCACTCTGTTTCTCGCCCTCTGTTTCAGCCCCCCTGTTTCTCACCCTCTGTTTCAGCCCCTCTGATTCAGCCGCACTGCTTCTCGCCCTCTGTTTCAGCCCCTCTGTTTCTCGCCCTCTATTTCAGCCCCTCTGTTGCAGCCCCTCTGTTTCAGCCCCTCTGTTTCTCTCCCTCTGTTTCAGCCTCTCTGTTTCTCGCCCTCTGTTTCAGCCCCTCTGTTTCAGCCCGTCTGTTTCAGCCACTCTGTTTCTCGCCCTCTGTTTCTCACCCTCTGTTTCAGCCCCTCTGATTCAGCCCCTCTGATTCTCGCCCTCTGTTTCAGCCCCTCTGTTTCTCGCCCTCTGTTTCAGCCCCTCTGTTTCAGCCCCTCTGTTTCAGCCCCTCTGTTTCTCGCCCTCTGTTTCAGCCACTCTGTTTCTCGCCCTCTGTTTCAGGCCCTCTGTTTCTCGCCCTCTGTTTCAGCCACTCTGATTCAGCCCCTCTGTTTCAGCCCAACTGATTCAGCCCCTCTGTTTCAGCCCCTCTGTTTCAGCCCCTCTGTTTCAGCCCCTCTGTTTCTCGTTCTCTGTTTCTCGCCCTCTGTTTCAGCCACTCTGTTTCTCGCCCTCTGTTTCAGCCACTCTGATTCAGCCCCTCTGTTTCAGCCCAACTGATTCAGCCCCTCTGTTTCAGCCCCTCTGTTTCAGCCACTCTGTTTCAGCCCCTTTGTTTCTCGCCCTCTGTTTCAGCCCCTCTGTTTCAGCCCCTCTGTTTCAGCCACTCTGTTTCTCGCCCTCTGTTTCAGGCCCTCTGTTTCTCGCCCTCTGTTTCAGCCACTCTGATTCAGCCCCTCTGTTTCAGCCCAACTGATTCAGCCCCTCTGTTTCAGCCCCTCTGTTTCAGCCCCTCTGTTTCAGCCCCTCTTTTTCTCGCCCTCTGTTTCTCGCCCGCTGTTTCAGCCCCTTTGTTTCTCGCCCTCTGTTTCAGCCCCACTGTTTCAGCCCCTCTGATTCAGCCCCTCTTATTCAGCCCCTCTGTTTCTCGCCCTCTGTTTCAGCCCCTCTGTTTCAGCCCCTCTGTTTCAGCCCCTCTGTTTCTCGCCCTCTGTTTCAGCCCCTCTGTTTCTCGCACTCTGTTTCAGCCCCTCTGTTTCTCGCCCTCTGTTTCAGCCCCTCTGTTTCTCGCCCTCTGTTTCAGCCCCTCTGTTTCAGCTCCTCTGTTTCTCGCCCTCTGTTTCTGCCCCTCTGTTTCTCGCACTCTGTTTTAGCCCCGCTGTTTCTCGCCCTCTGTTTCAGCCCCGCTGATTCAGCCCCTCTGTTTCAGCCCCTCTGTTTCTCCGCCTCTGTTCCAGCCCCTCTGTTTCAGCCCCTCTGTTTCAGCCACTCTGTTTCAGCCCCTCTCATTCAGCCCCTCTGTTTCAGCCCCTCTGTTTCTCGCCCTCTGTTTCAGCCCCTCTGTTTCAGCCCGTCTGTTTCACCCACTCTGTTTCTCGCCCTCTGTTTCAGCCCCTCTGTTTCTCACCCTCTGTTTCAGCCCGTCTGATTCAGCCCCTCTGTTTCTCACCCTCTGTTTCAGCCCCTCTGTTTCTCGCCCTCTGTTTCAGCCCCTCTGTTTCTCGCCCTCTGTTTCAGCCCCTCTGTTTCTGCCCCTCTGATTCAGCCTCTCTGTTTCTCGCCCTCTGTTTCAGCCCCTCTGTTTCTCGCCCTCTGTTTCAGCCCCTCTGTTTCAACCCGTCTGTTTCACCCACTTTGTTTCTCGCCCTCTGTTTCAGCCCCTCTGTTTCACACCCTCTGTTTCAGCCCCTCTGATTCAGCCCCTCTGTTTCCGGCCCCTATGATTCAGCCCCTCTGTTTCAGCCCCTCTGTTTCAGCCCCTCTGTTTCTCGCCCTCTATTTCTCACCCTCTGTTTCTCGCCCTCTGTTTCAGCCCCTCTGTTTTTCGTCCTCTGTTTCAGCCCCTCTGTTTCTCGACCTCTGTTTCAGGCTCTCTGTTTCAGCCCGTCTGTTTCAGCCCCTCTGTTTCAGCCCCTCTGTTCCTCGCCCTCTGTTTCTCGCCCGCTGTTTCAGCCCATTTGTTTCTCGCCCTCTGTTTCAGCCCCTCTGTTTCAGCCCCTCTGATTCAGCCCCTCTGATTCAGCCCCTCGGTTTCTCGCCATCTGTTTCAGCCCCTCTGTTTCAGCCCCTCTGTTTCAACTCCTCTGTTTCAGCCCCTCTGTTTCTCGCCCTCTGTTTCAGCCCCTCTGTTTCTCGCCCTCTGTTTCAGCCCCTCTGTTTCAGCCCCTCTGTTTCAGCCCCTCTGTTTCTCGCCCTCGTTTTCAGCCACTCTGTTTCTCGCCCTCTGTTTCAGCCCCTCTGTTTCAGCCCCTCTGTTTCAGCCCCTCTGTTTCTCGCCCTCTGTTTCAGCCCCTCTGTTTCAGCCCCTCTGTTTCAGCCCCTCTGTTTCAGCCCCTCTGTTTCTCGCCCTCTGTTTCAGACCCCTCTGTTTCTCGCCCTCTGTTCAGCCCCTATGTTTCTCGCCCTCTGTTTCAGCCACTCTGTTTCTCGCCCTCTGTTTCAGCCCCTCTGTTTCAGCCCCTCTGTTTCTCGCCCTCTGTTTCTGCCCCTCTGTTTCTCACCCTCTGTTTCAGCCCCGCTGATTCAGCCCCTCTGTTTCAGCCCCTCTGAATCAGCCCCTCTGATTCAGCCCCTCTGTTTCAGCCCCTCTGTTTCAGCCCTCTGTTTCTCGCCCTCTGTTTCAGCCCATCTGATTCTCGCCCTCTGTTTCAGCCCTTCTGATTCTCGCCCTCTGTTTCAGCAACTCTGATTCAGCCCCTCTGTTTCAGCCCCTCTGATTCATCCCCTCTGATTCAGCCCCTCTGATTCAGCCCCTCTGTTTCTCGCCACCTGTTTCAGCCCCTCTGTTTCAGCCCCTCTGTTTCAGCGCCTCTGTTTCTCGCCCTCTGTTTCAGCCCCTCTGTTTCTCGCCCTCTGTTTCAGCCCCTCTGATTCAGCCCCTCTGTTT